>NC_041389.1:29601062-29637233 GCF_002162155.2 Triticum dicoccoides | reverse complement strand
GTCTTCGTCTGCGCCTTCTTCCACCTTCGGCCACCGCGGCCTCACTGTTGAACCGTCCCCGACCACGCCGTCTACTCCTCTGCGACCACGGTGAGATGCTCTTCAGTTTCCCCTCCTCCCCTTGGTCGTTTGCTTCCCGTAGCGCCGCCCCTGTGATTTTGCCACACCACTATCCGCCATGGTCGGGCCTTCCTCCGCGCGCGGCTGCACCGTGCTGCCCACTGCCTGGCCTCGCCTCCGGCCGCACCAGATCGCGCTCACCCCCTCTGTTGCATTGTTTGGTGCTGCCGTAATTCCTTCTTTCTATTGCATTGTTTGGAATTGTATCTCAGTTTAGCTGCTAAACTCTCAGGAATTAATGCTTCATATGATGTTCAATTTTTGCATAAGTTGAAGAAATAATAGTTCTATTGACAAGCAGAAGAAAGGATTGGGCTCTGGTCCAAATGATGTTTAACATGAATTTAAGTAAACAGGAATTTTATGTTGTTGCTGCTGAAGATGAGTAGTTGTAGGAAGATGATGCATAGTAGTTTTATGTTGTTGTAGTAGTTGTAGGATGTTATTGTAGTTGAAGTTGCAGGAGTAGATAATTGAGTACTGCCAATTTACTGTTAGTAAAGATGTTGAACACACAACTGTTGTTTACTCTAGTGATAGGAGTAGTAGTGGTGGCCATCTAGTTGGACTACTACTTCTTGGACTTGCTCCAGATTTTAGGATTTCTTTTCTTTTAGTATTTATTTTCTTCTAGGACTAGGTTTTCATTATTTTTCTGTTGTGATTGTTTTTTGAGCTCTTTGTTTTTCATTTCCTACTATCCTTATCCTAATTATCTTAAATTGTTATGATGTATGTAACAGGATTAGATCTTGGATTTCCTAGTGGACTTTGGGATTTGCTAGTGACTCCATATTTTTCACTATTTCAGCAAGTCTTTTGTAAGCATTAAACTTTCAGCACTACATTTTTATCTTATGTGTACAACTGTTTGCTTCCAATTGCTATATATGTATTGTTGTTACTAAAAATGATGAAGCTCCTGTCAATTGCTATACATATATATGTGTATGATGATCCTCCTTTCCTGCAGTAGTATAGCACTTGCAGTAGTATGGCACTTGCAGTAGTGGTGCCTACGCAAGATACAGTTCAGATTTGATTAGTTCCGTAAATTTGTATGACCACAGATTTGTATAGTTTCAGAGATTTGTATGACCAAAGATACAGTTCAGATTTGATTAGTTCCATAAATTTGTATGACCAAATAAATATTTCCGATTTGTATAGTTTCAGAGATTTGTATGACCAAAGATACAGTTTAGATTTGAATTGTTTTAGAAATTTGTATGACCAGAGATACAGTTCAGATTTGAATTGTTTCAGAAATTGGTATGACCAAAGATGCTATTGTATATAAATAGGCTGTTGTAGAACTGTTCTTCATCTTTACAGTGCTGTTGTATAGAAATATGTTGTATTTCCTGCTCTGATTGTTTCTCAAAGAAATTTAGCAAAAAAATGGGGTCCTGGGAGACGCTGCTACTGCTTTAGGCCCTTGAGAGGCCCTTCGTGTCGTGATGATTTTGCAGGTACCCCGAGAGGCCCTTGAGTTTGCCGGAATGTCGATTAACTTCCGTTCCGGCAAATTTGGGTACTCCATATGTCCTATTTTCAGCAAAGGTCATGCTAAAATTTCCCATGAATTTTAGCATGACTTTGCTAAAAATCGGACATATGGGGTACTTGCTACTAATGCATGGCCCGGGGTATCTTAGTACTTAATTAAGTAGGATCAACTGCCCCTTCATTCTTGCTGCATTAAACCATATGTGGCAATAGAGCCAAGTGATTAGGCCCAACTTAGAATTCTCCTCAGCATCGATAAACCCTAGATGATAAACCCAACATAGGTGGCAATAGAGCCAAGTGATTAGTGCCAAGTGATTAGGCCCAACCTAGGGTGCCTCGGCATCGATAAACCCTAAATGATGAAAACTTAACTTAGCATTTAGGGTGCCCCGGAGTCGACAAACCCTAAATGATGAAACCTTGGCTTTTAGGGTGCCTCGGTGTCGATGAGAACCTAAATGATGTACGCTTAGGCTTTTAGGGTGCCTCGGCGTCGACAAACCCTAAATGATAAAAGCTTAGCTTTTAGGATGCCTCGGTGTCGACAAACCCTAAATGATGAGACCATGATCTTTGTTCCTTGACAATAACCAACTTTTTGACCAAACTTTTTTCCTATTTAGAGCGAAACATGGCCCAAAACAATGAGGCCGGCGGTCCGGGTGGCAAGAAATTCTGGGAGCTGTCCCAGGAGTTGGAGAAAGAACATCACCGCTATGAGGACGCCGCGGAAGACACCGATCCTGACTACACAACACCTAGTGGCCTCGGGGATGACACCACTGATGGCGCCGCCGAGGATGCCACCACTGATGATGGCGGCGCACACACAGATGGCAGCCAACCTAAGAGGCAACGAAAGGACCGACGCTCGAACGTGCTCGGCACCGTTAGGGAGGAATTTACTGAAGTGGACTCCGACGGGAATCCGATGGCGCCCAAACAAGTAGTCAAGGGGTACTCGGTTCAGCTCTGGTGCATTCTCCGGAGCACCATCTCGATCAACACCGAGAACCTAAGGCATAAGGACCACGGGAATTTGTGCAGCCTCCTCTTCACGAAGCTGCATGAACGATACAAGTTCCCCACTGAGTTTGCAAACACACGCCTCTCTGGGAATAAAGTGAACAGTACCGCCCTCACGAGGATGAGCACGACCCTGTCTACTTGGAGAAGCACGGTGAAGGCAATGATTGACAAAGGTGGTAGTTATGACAAGATCAAGGCGAAATATCCTTTGATGAGCGAAGATGAGTACAAGGAGTTCAAGATCAAGTGCGAGAGCAGCGCAACCACTGAATCAAGTCAGTGGGGGAAAGGAATGCGGAAGTTGAACTTAGGGGTCCACCAACTCGGTCCCGGCGGTTACAGAGTGGCGGAGCCTATATGGGACAAGGAGGACGCGGAGCGTGCTAAGCAAGGCCTACGGCCCCGCTTCGAGAAATACTGTGACAAGCAGACCAGGAACTTTCTCAGGGCCCGGTACAAGGAGGACCCGGTAACAAAGGAGCTTACCACGGATCCGAAGATCGGGGCGCTCAAGCTTGTTCTGGTAAGGAATACACCCCCGCGTAATTAGCTCCATATGGTTGCACTCTAGTTAATCCCCAATATTTCTAAATGGTTCACGTTCCTTCCGCAGGACACTGAAAGCAGTAGCGCGGGGTCGTCTCAGAGCTCCCCTTTCGACACCCCTTTAAATAGGGCGTTGAACGTAATGAAAAACAAGGATAAGCTTAGTAAGTCGACGTCAGCTGGTCGTGTGGCCGGCAAAGGCTTGTCCACAAAATGGTCGTCATACTATACCGCTGGTGGGCGAAAGGAGAAAAAGACCAGCTCGGAAAGCCAGTCCCGCGAGGTTGAAGCATCAAGGCACAAGTGGCGCGGATTCCAGAGCTTGTCCAATAGCAAGTGGAACAACAACTAGGAACGAAGCTCGACGCCATGGTGCCTACGTTGATTCATGGGCTAACGACGTGGATTACCGGCGGCAAACAGGGGCCTCCCCCGGTTCCCAGCTTCACGGCCAGCAACTCGCACAGCGTGCAGGCAGTGCTATTGATGTCTCTGGCGGCGCCATTGGTGTCTCCGGCGGAGGCGGTATTCGTGTCTCTGGTGCCGGCACGGGCATTGGAGCTTAATGCACCCGAGTGTACGCCGGCCGGCACCTCGCCAGCAAGTGTCCCCTCCATCAGTTGCACGCCCGCCGTTGGCGGTGCCTCGACATTAGCCGAGCTCGACGACATCACGGTAACTAAGCCTCTCGGCCGATGACTTCATCTCCTTGCCTTTGACTGGGCATCCCTGACGCCCTACATGTTTTCGCAGGGTGCCGTGAATTTCGGAGGGGGAGGTGTTTTTATAGGTGGAGGGAGCTAGGAGAGTCCAAATGAGGAGCGGTTTTCGGCCACGCGATCGTGATCGAACAACCGAGAGCATGGAGGGGAGTTAGATGGGTTTTGGGCCAGTTTGTAAGGGTGTTGGGCTGCAAGGAGAGAGGGGGCTTACAGTTACCTGGTTAACCGTTGGAGTACCAAACGACCTCCAAATGGCACGAAACTTGACAGGCGGTCTACCGGTGCTATACCAAGGCCACTTGGCAACACTCGATCCATTCTGAGAACGTTTAACACCCGCACACGAAGAGAGAGAAGAGGGGGACGCCGGAGAGAACATGAGTGCCGGATTGCAAAACGGACAACGGGGAAAATGCTCGGATGCATGAGATGAACACGTATGCAATGCAATGCACATGATGACATGATAAAATGCAACACGCAAGCAAAAGACATGGTAACAACGACGAATAACTGGCAGACACCTGGCGCAACGAAACTGGGGCGTTACAACACTCCTCCACTAACAAGAGATCTCGTCCCGAGATCTTAGGACCAAGACGGAAGGGAAAAGGGATAAGGTGAAACAAAACTCAAGATAAGAAGCAAAGGATCGAGAGCACTCGAGAAGAAGAGAGGAACGACGAGAATGACGAGAATTGAAAGCTCACAGAATTAGATAGACTATGAAATCACTCGTTCTAACCGGAGTGGTTAGAATGAGAAAAGAAACGAATAAGACTGAAAGGATTTAGGAAGCACTCCTGCTGAAACATGGAGGAATAGAACACGAGCTTCACAAGATGGGATGACACTTGATGAAGACATAACACAAGACCTCCGGAAAGAATTCAAAGAGAAATTGAATGAAAAGAATTTAGAAGGAAGGATTGAATGGTGTTGTTGAGAAAATCAACAACGAAAGGATAAGCTTGTTGTGGTCTTATAGATAACATCTCAAGATCATAAGGTGATACCCGGCCACAAATGGAAATGATTTGATAGCTGAGAATAACGAAGAAATGCAAAACTCCACTTCAAAAGAATACAGAGAATTAATTGCACTTCGAGACACGAGAAGAAAAGATACTTGAACTCCACCAACAACATCTTGATGAAACTCCTGAAGAATGAATTAAATCATGACGAACCACCATGAAGAACTCCGGTAACGAAAGGATGATTAGATAGAATGAAGGACGAAAGAATAAGATGAGCATTGCGATGATTCTGATGGAGGTTCTGACGAAATGGCCGAGGAAACTGAACTCCGGATAAGAAAAGACGAAAAGACTTGGAACTACAATTTGTTCCTCATGAACAAACTCCAAAGAAAAGGATTGAATGATAATCAAGGAAATAGAATCTGAAAGAACCACCGTGAAAATTCAAAAATGACTGACGAGAGAGAATGAATCACCAGGAAGAATTAGAAGAACATAACTGCTTGAGGGGATTTAGATACAAAAGACCGAAGAGATAATGAGCTGATTAAAGAACACTTGAAAGAAGCACCGGGATAAATAGATAAAGGTAACTGGAATGATGGCCTCCGGTGAAAAGAAACGGGAAAACAACTCCTGACAAACTCCGGATGGATGAAAAGAATATCTGACGAATGGAATAATTTGCGAGGATAACATGAAGCTAGAACCATGAAACTTCGAGAGAACGGACAAGATTTAGAGTAAAAACTCTTCTTCGATCCTCAAATGGCGACGAGAAACACCACCAGAATTACTGAGATACTCCGGTAGAATGACAAGCGAAGAGGTTGATCCAACAATGAAAGAATTTGAAAACGATCTTGGAAAGGCATCTGACTGATGAAATTCATTCTTATGTCAGACTAGAAAAGAATTCGAGAATACTCCGGGGGAATTAGAAGAGTCAGGTAAGATCCTGGAAAAGGCCTGTGGGTTAGGGCCCACTGAAGAGAAAACACCGTCGGAAAAGGATGTTGAAAAGATAGATGACGCACCGGAACAATTGAAATATTTGGATGAGGTGACAGCCTCGAATTAGTTCGAACACAGACGAATCTCCTGATATGACTTGAACACTCCGGAAGGATAAACTGGCGAGAGACGAACGAGCTGGGAGAATACTTGATCCAAGGAAAAGAATGTGATCAACTTGAAAAAAAACTTGAATTGAGTCCACCGAAAAAAAGAAAAGGGATGAAGAATGTCCACCTAGACGACAATTCACCGGTTGAAATGATTGAGGGAAGACTGAAGAAGCTCCGCATGAATGAAATTGATGTTCGAAAGAGGCTCAGGCTCCGGTAAGACACCGAATATCTTGAAGAGAAGACACCGATTGAAATAATTGAGGAAAGAAAACAAACTTCGCATGAGTAGGATGGATACTCGATTACGGACTCCGGTTCCGAGATGAAAAAGGGTGGGCGGGTGGGAAAGAAAACAACTGAGGATTGAACTCAAAGATGAAGAGACTTGAGTCAACTTGACGAGAAATGCACCGGATGAAAAGAGCTGAGAACCAACGATCGGAAAACCAACTGCGTGATCCTAAAGAAAAATTTGAAGGGGAAGAGAAGTAATTCAAAACACCTACATCAAGATTCCTTACCAGAGCGAGGAAGGGGCTGAGGAGTAAAAAGAATTCCTACTCTATGATATAACTAGACTCAGAAAAAGTTTACTTCTAGACTCAACAACGGCCAAACTACACGAACAATCAAGGGGGCTCCTAGGGTCGGTCGAGGCTCTGATACCAACTTGTCACGCCCAATATGCGACCCTATCCAAAAGGAACTCGAAGGTTCCACCAAGGATAGACCCGCATATTGAAACACTTTTGCAAGGTGGATATCATTACATCAACATTACATAATAGATGGGGATACATACATAAGGCATACAATGCCACATGAATACAACATCACAATACATCAGAGCATGATCCAACTACGGATGAAAACACAAACAGAAACTCAAACGACATCCACCCTGCTACCCCAGGCTGCCGACCTGGAACCTAACCCCTGATCGAAGAAGAAGCAGAAGAAGAACTCAACGCAAGCAAGCATCGCTCTCGTGTCATCATCATCGCATAAACCTGTACCTGCAACTGTTGTTGTAGTAATATGTGAGCCACGAGGACTCAGCAATCCCATTACCATGGGTATCAAGACTAGCAAAGCTTAAAGGGAAGGAAGGGGTAAAGTGGTGAGGCTGCAGCAGCGACTAAGCATATATGGTGGCTAACATACGCAAATAAGTGCGAGAAGAAAGCAAGCGGGACGGTCGTCAACTAGCAATGATCAAGAAGTGATCCTGAACTCCTACTTACGTCAAACATAACACAGAAACCGTGTTCACTTCCCGGACTCCGCCGAGAAGAGACCATCACGGCTACACACGCGGTTGATGCGTTTTAATTCGGATCTGGTGTCAAGTTGTCTACAACCGGACATTAACCAATTCCCATCTTCCTATAACCGCAGGCACGGCTTTCGAAAGATTATACCCTGCAGGGGTGTCCCAACTTAGCCCGTGACAAGCTCTCGCGATCAATGAAGGAATAGACCTTCTCCCAGGAAGACCCGATCAGACTCGGAATCCCGGTTTACAAGACATTTCGACAATGGTAAAACAAGACCAGCAAAGCCGCCCGATGCACCGACAAATCCCGATAGGAGCTGCACATATCTCGTTCTCAGGGCAACACCGGATGAGACTAGCTACGAGTAAAACCAACCCTCAAGTTGCCCCGAGGTGGCCCCGCAGGCAGCTCAGTTCGGACCAACATTTAGACAAGCACTGGCCCGGGGGGGCTAAAATAAAGATGACCCTCGGGTTGGCCGACCCAAGGGAAAGGATAGGTGGTGGTGAGGCAAATGGTAAAACCAAGGTTGGGCCTTGCTGGAGGAGTTTTATTCAAAGCGAACTGTCAAGGGGGTCCCATAAATCACCCGGCCGCGTAAAGGACGCAAAATCCGGGAACATAACACCGGTATGACGGAAACTAGGGCGGCAAGAGTGGAACAAAGCACTAGGCAAAAGTCCGAGTCTTCCACCCTTTACCAAGTATATAGATGCATTAATAATATAAGAGATATTGTGATATCCCAACCAAAATCCTGTCCACCATGGAGAAATCTTCAACTTCACCAGCAACTAAGAACGCTATAAGAGGGGCTGAGCAAAAGTGGTAACATAGCCAATCAACGGTTTGCATAGGAAAGGTGTCAAAGGTTAGAGGTTCATGGCAATATGGGATGGCTCGATAAACAGGTGATAGGTAACGCAGCATAGCGATAGAACGAAACAACTAGCATAGCAATGATGGTAGTGAGATCCAGGGTAGCGGTCATCTTGCCTGAAATCCCGCAAGGAAGAAGAATGAATCCATGAAGAAGACGAACGAATGAAGCCGAACCAACCGTAGACGAACGAATCCTCACGATCGCAACGAAACAGGAACTATCGAAAAGAAGCACACCACATAGTAAACACACCAGACATGAACAAGACATGATGCACAACAAGCATGATGCATGACAAAGCTATATGAAGCTACTCATGGCAAGAGATGATGCAAACAAGAGCAACACATCAAGGCAAGTTTAAATGAGGCCGGGAACAACATATAACAATTCCGGTAAGTCCTCATATGCATATTTCGAAATTGCTCCAGATCTGAATAAACCTTATGTTCAAGTTGTTAGACAGCAAGTTAAGAAGCACCAAGATGATCTACACGAGATTCTAGTCAAGTTACATATAAAGTTCATTTAGTTCGGAGCTACGGCCTAGAAGATATGAGCAAAACAAGTTAAACATGGCATTGATGCAAAATGCATACAAACATCAAGCAAACACCTCAAAACAAGGATGCAATATGATAATATGAAACTACATGCAATTCTAAGCAAGTTTCATATAGAGCACACTCAAACGGAGCAACGGTTCAACACACACACATGAAACAAGTTTAAAGGACAAGCTGTCCAAAACAGCAACTAGGCATATTGCAAGCATCAAAACAATAAGCTACAGCACCCCAACATGATAACAAAAGGCATGGTCATGATGTACAGGTAAAGCATTACAAAACATGAACACTGAGCTAACTCCAGAAATCACTAGAACATACTCAAACACACATGGTAAGATTGCAAGTTATAACAATTTCAGACTTTGCAGAAAATAACATCACGATGCAATGTTTAGAGCTATCAAACAACATCTTATAATGGAGAACAAAGGCATGGCATGAATCTACTAATTGCATAGATCAAAAGTCCCTTACTGACCATAAGCCAAAAAGGAGCAGAAAATATGATGGCACCCATGTAAACATAGCAAGTTATTATACAGATTCAAACATGGCAGGAACATAATTATGAAAGCATGTAGATGAGCTTGTGCAACCCACTACAGAGCAATACATGGCATGGCAAGGCAACCAACAGTAAGAAGGCATGTTTGTGAAGCTAAGCATGGCAAGAGCAAGGTCATAGGGTGCATGGAACACTAGCAAAATACATGGGAACAAGTGAACTTAATGTAAACAGGCTGGCAGCAACATTTTCAAGCAACTTTGGAGCAAGATATGAACAAGCTACAGCAAGCTATAAGTGAAACCAGGGGCATGTATGGTTAGAGGATGACATGTAGATCAAAACATGTTTATAGAACATCTCCAGATTATGCATAGAATGATTAGTAGCAACATGTTTATATAGCATCACAAAATAACAGATTCAGCCTACCAAAACAGCAACAACATGAACACTACTTAACAAGCTCGAATCACTCACCACAAGTCATTACATGACAAGATAAGCATAGCATCATCAATAAGACATGTTTGTGAAACAAACCAAGTCAAGAACAAGTGCATAGCATGCAAGGATCAACTATAGCAAGCTTGGCCAAATTGAATAACATGTAAACAATCTGCCAGGAAACATTTTGAAGCAAAAGTATAGCACGAAAATGACATGCTAGACTACTCCATAATTGAAACCAAGGGCATGAATGGATAGACAATAACTACATGTTCAAAACACCCTTACTGGAGTATTTCTAAATATGCATGGATCTCTCTGTAGCATCAAGTTTACATGGCATCAAAATTACAGCAGAAAAGGGACTAAAATCAGCAATATCACGAAGCCTAGTTTACATGCTTGTGCTAGTCACCACATTGATCACAAAAATACATGGTAAGCACCTATGCAAAGAAGACATAGCATAGTTCCAAACACATGTAGACATCAACCTCATAGGATGCACACATCAATCATGGAAAAAATGACAAAAGAGCTCGTTCTGATAACAGACAGCAGAAAACATCATGAAGCACTCTTACAATGATTATTAGGGCTTCTAGATGACCTCAAATGAATATGGTGCAATGGAATTAAATGATGTACTTGTTGAGACGAACAATTTGACATATTACACGCACGAAACGGAGCTATGGATGCAGAGATACGGCATGTCGAACATGGCATGATAATTACAAAAACTGGGGACTTAGTGGGAAACGGGTCAACCTTCGGGTTTCGACACGGATTACGATGCACATCAGGATCTCGCCGGAGATGCGTCGCCGGAGATGAGGGAGGCAGTGGCCGGGCTCGGGGAGGCCAGGGAAGAACGGATCCGGCCGGCCCTTGGCCGGATCTGGCCGGAGAAGATGGCCGGGCGGGCGCGGAGGCGAGGCGGCGGCGCACCTGCGCGGTCGGCGGCGGGAGACGGCCCGCGCGACGGAGGGGCTGGCGCGGGGCTCGGGGCCGGGGAGGCGCGGCGCTCTCCGGCGGCGAGCACGGAGGTCGGTGGCGGGGGAAGCAGGCGCGGGCGGCGGCTCGGGCGGCCGGGTGACGGAGGCGGCTGGGCAGGGCGCCGGGCAGCGGCGGCGCGTGGGCTCGCGCGGGCCTGCTTCGGGCCCCGCGGGCCGCGGCGGAGGAGAGAGATGGCGGCGGCCATGTGGCAGCGCGCCACTGGCTGCGGGCGGCGGCGGGGTGACGTGGCGGCGCGAGGAGGAAAAAATTGCTAGGGTTGAACCGCGAATTTCGGAGGGGGAGGTGTTTTTATAGGTGGAGGGAGCTAGGAGAGTCCAAATGAGGAGCGGTTTTCGGCCACGCAATCGTGATCGAACGACCGAGAGCATGGAGGGGAGTTAGATGGGTCTTGGGCCAGTTTGGAAGGGGTGTTGGGCTGCAAGGAGAGAGGGGGCTTTACGGTTACCCGGTTAACCGTTGGAGTACCAAACGACCTCCAAATGGCACGAAACTTGACAGGCGGTGTACCAGTGCTATACCAAGGCCACTTGGCAAGACTTGGTCCATTCCGAGAATGTTTAACACCCGCACATGAAGAGAGAGAAGAGGGGGACGCCGGAGAGCACAGAAGTGCCGGATTGCAAAACGGACAACGGGGAAAATGCTCGGATGCATGAGATGAACACGTATGCAATGCAATGCACATGATGACATGATAAAATGCAACACGCAAGCAAAAGACATGGCAACGACGACGAATAACTGGCAGACACCTGGCGCAACAAAACTGGGGCGTTACAGAATCGCCACCGGGCCGCCGTGGATTTTCCCAACCCGCCGCGACCTCTCGTCACTGTGACTCACCACGATCTTCGCCTCCGCTGCCTCAAAACCGCCGCGACTCCCCGTCGGGTCACAACCGTCCCCTGTGCCGTGAGTCGCCGTGGCCTCACGCAATATCCTTAAAAGTTGCCGCGCCAATTCAATCCGCCGAGCTGCTAAACTGCCGTCGTTGCAGACTCGATTGGCAAACCGCCGTCACCGAGCTGCTAAACAGCAGTCGTTGCAGACTCGATTGGCAAACCACCGTCGCCAGGCTGGTTTCTCTTCTGTTGAGAGCCGTACGCGCCTCGTCTGGTGCCCGAGGCCGCACCCCTGCATTTCCTATGTCACCGCTACGCTCGACCCTGAGCACCGCTGCTGTCCTTCACGTCCACAGCAGCTCCCTCGCGCCACGGCTACGCCTCCACCACCGCACACCTAGACCCTTCCTCGGTGGTCTCCTCCGCCCTGTCGCTCCCTCGGCCGCCGCGGCTGTGTCCCGCCTTATCTTTTCCACCGCCCCGGCGGCTCTGCCACGAGGCGCCCTTGCCGGCTCAGTTTCCCCCTACAACCGCCCCCTGCAACCCGCCTTGGCCGCCGAGTCATCCTTCCTTCTGACCTCCTGCGCTTGACGCTACCTGAAGGAAACAAGGAAGTGGGGAGTGTTGGATAAGAGGAGACTGAATGGAGGGATTGTCTTGCGTGTTGAAAAAAAAGCTCCTAAGGTTGCAAGTGAAATATGTTCCAACACTGCTGCCGGAAAGCGTGCACATACAGCAGTCCCCCGCAGTCCGGACTACATCAACAATGCTGAGGCGGACCCTCTTGTCCGTTCTGGTTTATAACCTTGCGGTGGATATTAACTGGCCTGATATATCAGGTGACATCCATCTAAGTTTATTTATTTCAAAAATAAAACAGAGGGTCATGTGGATGTTATGTTACATCACATCAGCGGAATTCAATGTTCATATACTATTTGGTATTATATGGCACCAACATCGGCGTTCATCCGACAAAAAAAAGCCAGGTGATATCCATTTAAGTATATTTTTGGCACATATAATTTTTGTCGAGAAGCAATTACTTTGGTATGTCATATATTTTGTGCAGGACCGTGATTAATTATAAGGGTGGTGCCATGGTGTGCTTATGGAGCATGCATTAGCATCATCATGCACTGGCGTCCGCACTTACTTTCTATTGATTGGGTGTGCACAAGTTGCCACCCGTGCAGCTCGATCTACATCGACTCGCCCGAACTATGTCCATGATTGAAACGCCTGTCTGCATGAGCTATTTTATTGAGTAAAAAGCCAGTCACTGCTTGGGTAGCCCGGTTTTTCTTCCAGCAAATTGGAGGCAAGTTATCATCAGCTGTTGTCTGCGTTGGATGGTTCAATGGACATGTGCACCAATCGATGTCACTACAGTTTAGTTAACTTCAAATACCTAGTTGCTAACACGGCTCATACGGGATCATTTATAACCCGCCGCAGTCACCTCAACCTTCTGTGAATTCATATCATGCTAGCAACACCGATGATATATATACCTTCTGCTATGGTCAAGTACGAAGTATCTCAAGACAACTCCTTGAGTCATCTTAAGACTCGGGGGCTATGATGATATGATTCGGCAAGACTTGCCAGTTTTCAGTGAAGTCAAGAACTCTAGGACGTTGGAGGGAAAGATAACCCGGTCCCGGAGGCTACTGCCTTATTGGCGGAAATTTAAAAGTCGTCTGAAGAATCTTCTGGTTCAAAATGAAGAATGCCGGTGTAAATGCCGGTTCAAGGAAAATCTGTTCCCCCACAGCTCTAAAGCTCTCAAATCCGGTTTAAGAAGTTCCGGTTCAAAAAGGATTAACCTCTCGCAAGTTCGAGTTTAAAAGCTGTCAGAAAATTTCTGTCTTAAGAAGAAGGATTCCGGTTTAGAATCTGGCTCAAGGGAAAGCTATCTCCCACAAAGCTTTAAAGCTTTCGATATCTGGTTCAAAATACCAGTTCAAGAAGAATTTATCTCTTGCAAAAAGTTAAAGGTTGCCAAAGAGGACCTGTTGCCCTAACGCGCGGTTCAAACATGGGTATCCCGCCTTATTGGCTTATCATATTATTGGTTACATGGGGGCTTCAGCTGAGAAAGCGGAGTTTTGTCCATTAATCCGGCTATCACGCCACAACAAAGCTTGGGAGCTTCACACCCAAGGGGCCAAAGAGAGTCTTGTTGCTACGCACAACTCAAACATAGGCACCCATTGAGCACAGCTCACAAAGTTACTTGGGGGCTCTTTGTGTAAAGTAACAAAGAGTTTGAAAGGACCCTTGTAATTGGGTATCGACCCACGGCTTGGAAGCCTGGTGTATTCACCTAAAACCTCGGGTTAACCTGCCTTCATCAAGTAAGCCACTCATATCCAGGTAATCCTGGCATGACCCGCCGAACGTTTGACAGTTACTCTCATTGAGACCCTAAACTTGTCAAAGTAAAAACGACGATTGGTTACTTGGAGGCCCATCTTAAAAGGTTTTGTCAAATGGTTTAACTCAGCGGCCTGGCAGCCCATGAAAAGCCTCGAATTTGGGCCTGGCAGCCCTTGAAAATCCTCGACTACATGGTTTTATTTGCCTTTGTCAAGTTTTTTCTCTTTTGATAATTTTATGTTGTAGCGGTGTCTTTTCACCCGGCATGACTATCAGCCATCAAATTAACCCGGTGTTCATTAACCCGGCTCGACTTTCAACTACAAGTTGTCAGTACATAATCATTTATAATCCGGTTTTTATTGACCCGGCCTGGCTTTCGACTATAAGTCGCCAGTATATATTTGGATTGTGCTATTGGAAACATGCGCTTATAAATTATTGGGTATATTATTCAAATCTTTAATAGCCAACCTGGCTGGATTTCTATTATGGTTATCAATAACCAGTACTATGATTAAGGTTTTCAAAGTCGCTTTAGAGCAATGGCTATCATATTGTCAATAGATATGATTTATTCTACAATTGAAGGAATAGTCCCGAGTTGCTGCAGGCTTACAACCCGACACTTGGGGGCTACATTATTTAAGTTGAGATTACATCAAATATGCAAGTCTAATGTCGCTGCAAGCATGCACCATGACACTTGGGGGCTAATGCAAAGTCATTTTTTTGCTCATATTATTGAAGACCCGACTCATCACATTATATTAGCCTGCCCTTGGGGGCTACCAATTGCTCCTGTCAACAATTCAAGGTACAAAGCTTTTTATCCATTATATTGAAGGGTACATTGCTCAGTTGGTAAAGCACAAGGCTCTTAACCTTGTGGACGTGAATTCAAGCCCCATGATGGGGGTTACATCATATGATGTTATTTTCATTAAAGTATATATCAAAGTCCCAGCTCAATATTATCTTACTGAGCCGGCCCTTGGGGGCTACACGTTGTTGTTCAAAGTTTACAAGATTATATTTACAAAGTCCCTGCTCATTATTGCATAATGACCCGGCCCTTGGGGGCTACACTGGTTGAAGTTTTTATGAGCACCAGGCAATTACATGTCCCAGGTTGCTGCAAGCATGACAACCCGACACTTGGGGGCTACATATGTGGAATACTCAATTCTGACTAGTAATTGAGATGAACAACCTGGGTTTCTTCAAGATTGTGATACTTATATTGAAGCAAGTCTTAAGCTGTTGCTATGCTACCTTCTTAAGACTTGGGGGCTAAACAAGTGACAGTCATATAAGAGGTATATTTTCAAGCTGGATGTTAACTACAAGTATGGCCCGGTGCTATCAATATTTATAAACCGGCAAGTTCTACATTCTTAAACCGGCTGAAGATCAGATGAGTGTTTCAAGGACCAACATTGTTTTTAAGCATTGGGAGATGAATGTCAGCAAGTTGATTATGAAGCTAGTCTATTAAACCAGGTTTTTTAGAAGAAGGAAGTGACAAGGACTTAAGGATGATCAGGATCAGTTTAACATGGATAAATCCAAATTAAAGTGGGTGCTAATGTCGGGGATATACCTCGCGGTATGACCCGGTCGGAGTCATAAACCGGCCGGGATTTGGTAAACCGGCGGATGGTAAACCGGCAGACAGTTAAGACAGATGGCTAAAGTCAGACGGTAAACCGGTGAGTGTTAAACCGGTAGAGTTAAGACATGGTGGCACCGGCGGGTATTCAGACAATGTTAAACCGGTAGACGATGTTAAACCGGTAGACAATGTTAAACCGGCAGACAATGTTAAACCGGCAGACAATGTTAAACTGGCAGATGTTAAGAAGCCCAGGAAAGGAAGTCAAAATAGTTTAAGTCTTAGTCCGAGATGGACTCTACATGTAACCCGCCCCTTTAACTTATATAAGGAGGGGTAGGGCTCCCCAAAGAGGGACAAGCAAGAAACAATCTCTAGGGCTAGACACAACTAGAGGAGAGCCGGTTTACGGCGACTCCCTCGTGATGATAATGAGATCTAGCCTCAAACTGCAGGGTTGTTACCGGATGATGTTTCCCGGGGCCCGAAGCTGTCTAAACCCTTGTCTTGTGTCGTGTATCTCGATTCCGCTTAACCCCTCTCAAGCTACCACATAGATGCGTTGGCCTTGCAACTAAGTCCTCACACTAAGGACATCTGACGTGTTAATTCCACGACAGGATGTGAATTTTGTTGGTAGGTATAATTTTGGTAACAATGCTTATAGAGCAAACTTTAATCCTAGACCGTTCCCTAGTAATTCCTCTAATAATTATGGAAATTCCTACAACAACTCTTATGGAAAGAATACCCTCTGATTTTGAGAATAGCGTTAAAGAATTTATGATCTCTCAAAAGAATTTTAATACTTTGCTAGAAGAAAAATTGCTTAAAGTTGATGATTTGGCTAGGAACATTGATAGACTTTCGCTTGATGTTGATTCTTTGAAACTTAGATCTATTCCACCTAAGCATGATATCAATGAGTCTCTCAAAGCCATGAGAATTTCCATTGATGAGTGCAAAGAAAGAACCGCTAGGTTGCGTGCTAAGAAAGATTGATTTGTAAAAGCGTGTTCTTCTAGTTTCCATGAAAATAATGATGAAGATCTAAAAGTTATTTATGTGTCCCCTATTAAATCTTTGTTTTGCAATAAGAATCTTAATAATGATGGGACTGGATATGAGTCAACTTTAGTTAAAAGGCGTCTCAATGATTCAGAGTTTTTAGATCTTGACGCCAAATTTGGTAAAAGTGGGATTGGAGAGGTCAAGACTTTAAATAGCATTGAACCCACTATTATGGATTTTAAGGAATTTAATTATGATAATTGTTCTTTAATATATTGTATTTCCTTGTTGCAATTCGTGTTGAATTCTCCTCATGCTTATAGTAGAAATAAAGCTTTTACCAAACATATTGTTAATGCCTTGATGTAATCTTATGAAGAAAAACTTAAGTTGGAAGTTTCTATACCTAGAAAACTTTATGATGAGTGGGAACCTACTATAAAGATTAAAATTAAAGACCATGAGTGATATGCCTTGTGTGATTTGGGTGCTAGTGTTTCTACTATTCCGAAAACTTTATGTGATATTCTAGGTTTCCACGATCTTAATGATTGCTCTTTAAATTTGCACCTTGTGGATTCCACCATTAAGAAACCTATGGGAAGGATCAATGACGTTCTTATTATTGCAAATAGGAAGTATGTGCACGTAGATTTTATCGTTCTTGATATAGATTGCAATCTTTCATGCCCTATTATTCTTGGTAGACCTTTTCTTGGAACGATTGGTGCAATTATTGATATGAAGGAAGGGAATATTAGATCCCAATTTCCATTAGGAAAGGTATGGAACACTTCCCCAGAAAGAAAGTTAAATTAACTTATGAATCTATCATGCGAGCTACTTATGAATTGAATGCAAAAGATGGCACTACTTAGATCTATCCTCGCTTTTGTGCCTAGCTAGGGGCGTTAAACGATAGCGCTAGTTGGGACGCAACCAAATTTTATTTTTAGTTTCTTGATTTTTTTTTTCTTATGTTTAGTAATAAATATTTCATATAGCTTCTGTTTAGATGTGTTTTGATGTTTTAATTAGTGTTTGTGCCAAGTAGAACCTATAGGATAACCTACGGTGATAGTTAATTTGATTCTGCTAAAAAACAGAAACTTTTACGTGCACCAAAATAATTTTAGTAATTCACAGAAACCTGATTTTGCGTTGATTATTTTTGCTGTAGATAAACAGACAAATTTCCCAGGATTTCCTATTTTGGTAGGATTTTTAGAGTTCCATAAGTAATCGAAAGTTACATATTTCTACAGACTGTTCTGTTTTTGACAGATTCTGTTTGCGTGTGCTGTTTGCTTATTTTGATGCATCTATGGCTAGTATCAGGGGGTATGAACCATAGAGAAGTTGGAATACAGTAGGTTTAACACCAATATAAATAAAGAATGATTTCATTACAGTATCTTATGTGGTGGTTTTCTTTCTTGCACTAATGGAGCTTATGAAATTTCCTGTTGAGTTTTGTGTTGTGAAGTTTTCAAGTTTTGGGTAAAGATTTGATGGACTATGGAATAAGGAGTGGCAAGATCCTAAGCTTGGGGATGCCCATTGTACCCCAAGATATTCAAGTATAACCAAAAGCCTAAGCTTGGGGATGCTCCGAAAGGCATCCCCTCTTTCGTCTTCGTCTATCGGTAACTTTACTTGGAGCTATATTTTTATTCGCCACGTGATATGTGTGTTGCTTGGAACGTCTTGTATGATATTAGTCTTTGCTTTTTAGTTTACCACAATCATCCTTGCTGTACACACCTTTTGGGAGACACCCACATGATTTAGAATTTATTAGAATACTCTATGTGCTTCACTTATATCTTTTGAGCTAGATAGTTTTGCTCTGTGTGCTTCACTTATATTTTCTAAAGCACGGCGGTGGCTTAATTTTGAAGAAATTGTTGATCTCTCATCCTTCACTTATATTATTTTGAGAGTCTTTTAGAATAGCATGGTATTTTCTATGGTTATAAAATTGGTCCTAGAATGATGGGCGTCCAAGTTGGGTATAATAAAAACTATCATAGGAAGTGAATTGGATGCTATGATAAATTTGATGCTTGATAATTGTTTTGAGATATGAGGATGGTGATATTAGAGTCATGCTAGTTGGGTGATTATGAATTTAAAGAATACTTGTGTTGAAGTTTGTGATTCCCGTAGCATGGACGTATGGTGAACCGCTTTGTGATGAAGTTGGAGCATAATTTATTTATTGATTGTCTTCCTTATGAGTGGCGGTCGGGGACGAGCGATGGCCTTTTCCTACCAATCTATCCCCCTAGGAGCAAGCGTTTAGTACTTTGTTTTCAATGGCTTGTAGATTTTTGCAATAAGTATATGAGTTCTTTATGACTAATGTTGAGTCCATGGATTATACGCACTCTCACCCTTCCACCGTTGCTAGCCTCTCTTGTGCCGTGCAACTTTCGCCGGTACCATAAACCAACCATATACCTTCCTCAAAACAGCCACCATACCTACCTATTATGGCATTTCCATAGCCATTCTGAGATATATTGCCATGCAACTTTCCACTGTTCCGCTTATTATGACGCGCATCATCATTGTCATATTGCTCTTGCATGATCATGTAGTTGACATCGTATTTGTGGCAAGGCCACCTTCATAATTCCATACATGTCACTCTTGATTCATTGCATATCCCGGTACACCGCCGGAGCATTCATATAGAGTCATATTTTTGTTCTAAGTATCGAGTTGTAATCTTGAGTTGTAAGTAAATAAAAGTGTGATGATCTACATTATTAGAGCATTGTCCCTAGTGAGGAAAGGATGATCGAGACTATGATTCCCCCACAAGTCGGGATGAGACTTCGGACATTACAAAAAAAGAGAGAGAAAGGCCAAATAAAAAAAGAGGAAAGGCCAAATAAAAAAATGAGAAAGAAAGAGAGAAGGGACAATGCTACTATCCTTTTTACAACACTTGTTCTTCAAAGTAGCACCATGATCTTCATGATAGAGAGTCTCCTATGTTGTCACTTTCATATACTAGTGGGAATTTTTAATTATATAACTTGGCTTGTATATTCCAATGATGGGCTTCCTCAAAACGCCCTAGGTCTTCCTGAGCAAGCAAGTTGGATGCACACCCACTTAGTTTCTTTTGTTGAGCTTTCATACATTTATAGCTCTATAGTGCATCCGTTGCATGGCAATCCCTTCTCACTCACATTGATATTTATTAATGGGCTTCTCCATAGCCCGTTGATACGCCTAGTTGATGTGAGACTATCTTCCTCTTTTTTTGTCTTCTCCACAACCACCCTTCTATTCCACATATAGAGCTATGTCCATGGCTCACGCTCATGTATTGCGTGAAGGTTGAAAAAGTTTGAGATTACTAAAGTACGAAACAATTGCTTGGCTTGTCATCAGGGTTGTGCATGATTAAATACTTTGTGTGATGAAGATAGAGCATAGCCATACTATATGATTTTGTAGGGATAAATTTCTTTAGCCATGTTATTTTGAGAAGACATGATTGCTTTGTTAGTATGCTTGAAGTATTACTATTTCTTATGTCAATATCAACTTTTACTTTGAATCATTTGGATCTGAACATTCATGCCACAATAAAGAAAATTACATTGAGAATTATGTTAGGTAGCATTGCACATCAAAAATTATGTTTTTATCATTTACCTACTCAAGGACGAGCAGGAATTAAGCTTGGGGTGCTTGATATGTCTCCAACGTATCTATAATTTTTTATTGTTCCATGCTATTATATTACCCGTTTTGGATGTTTACGGGCTTTACTTTACACTATTATATCATTTTTGGGACTAACCTACTAACCGGAGGCCCAGCCTGAATTGCTTTTTTTGCCTATTTCAGTGTTTCGAAGAAAAGGAATAACAAACGGAGTCCAAACGGGATGAAACCTTCGGGAGCGATCTTTTCGGAACAAATGCAAACTTGGAGACTTGGAGTAGATGTCAAGCAACAAACGGGGCGGCCGCGAGGGTGCCCGGCGCACCCCCCTAGGGGTGGGCGTGCCCCCACCCACGTGGGCCCCTCGAGGTCCACCGACCTACTTCTTCCTCCTATATATACTCCCGTACCCTGAAACAATCAGAAGCGACCACGTAAAACTAATTCCACCGACGCAACCTTTTGTATCCGCGAGATCCCATCTAGGAGCCTTTGTCGGCGCTCCACCGGAGGGGGAATCGACCACCAAGGGCCTCTACATCATCTCCAAGGCCTCTCCTATGAGTTGTGAGTAGTTTACCACAGACCTACGGGTCCATAGCTATTAGCTAACTCGCTTCTTCTCTCTCTTTGATTCTCAATACAAAGTTCTCCTCAATCTTCTTGGAGATCTATTCGATGTAACTCTTTTTGCGGTGTGTTTGTCGAGATCCGATGAATTGTGGGTTTATGATCAAGTTTATCTATGAGAAGTAATTGAATCTCCTCTCAATTATTTTATGTGTGATTAAGTTATCTTTGCAAGTCTCTTCGAATTATCAGTTTGGTTTGGCCTACTAGATTAATCTTTCTTGCAATGGGAGAAGTGCTTAGATTTGGGTTCAATCTTGCGGTGTCCTTTCCCAGTGACAGCAGGGGCAGCAAGGCACGTATTGTATTGTTGCCATCGAGGATAAAAATATGGGGTTTATATCATATTGCATGATTTATCCCTCTACATCATGTCATCGTTCTTAATGCGTTACTCTATTCTTCATGAACTTAATACTCTAGATGCAGGCAGGATTCGATTGATGTGTGGAGTAATAGTAATAGATGTAGAATCGTTTCGATCTACTTGTCACGGACGTGATGCCTATATACATGATCATGCCTAGATAATCTCATAACTATGCGCTTTTCTATCAATTGCTCGACAGTAATTTGTTCACCCACCATAATACTTATGCTATCTTGAGAGAAGCCACTAGTGAAACCTATGGCCCCCGGGTCTATCTTTTATCATATAAGTTTTCCATCTACTTTTATTTGCATCTTTCACTTTCCAATCTATATCATAAAAATACCAAAAATACTTATCTTATTATCTTATTATCTCTATCAGATCTCACTTTCGCAAGTGGCCGTGAAGGGATTGACAACCCCTTTATTGTGTTGGTTGCGAGGTTCTTGTTTGTTTGTGTAGGTGCGTGGGACTTTTGAGGAGCCTCCTACTGGATTGATACCCTGGTTCTCAAAAACTTAGGGAAATACTTGTGCTACTTTGCTGCATCACCCTTTCCTCTTCAAGGAAAACCAACACAAGTGCAAGACGTAGTAATCGTCGTCTTATCAAATCTGACATCGAAATGAAAAAGTCTGAAGGGAAACTAGAATGGCATTCGAAGTGTAAACATGATCCCTGCTCTGCTGCTCTGAAGAAAAAGGGCGCTCCGAAGAAGAGGTCGGCTGCACTAGTTGATAGAAAATGATGAAAGTGACTCCTCCGATCAAGATGAGCCTCCTCTCACAAGATAAGAAGTTTAAGCAACTCTCTCCGAACAAGTGAACATCACTACTTCCACCATATTTCCTGATCTCCAAGCGAGTGCAGTTCCAATAGCACCTCCTTAGAAGATTCCTTTGAAGAGAAAAATGCCTCGTACCACTGTCACTATGGTGGATCATGCGAGTACAACCCTTCATCCTAAGGCGATTAATATGGAAGACTTGGTTGTTGATGCCCTAGTTAGCACAACTCAGCCAGGGGAGAAAGTTCCAAAGCCAAAAGTGAAGAAAATCACAGCTCCTTTAACTGAGCAAAATGCTCCACGAACTGATGTTCTAAAAGAAAAGGCTGCTAAATTTGCTCCCACTTTGACTCAACAGTTGGCTTCTATGCCTACTATCGAGCAAAATCCAGTGCAAACTACTCCTGTTGCACAGACTGATGACCACTCTAATGCCCCTCATTATTTCAATCAAGTGTTCATTATGGAGCAGCTTGACAAATTTGTGGAAAACTTATTCGATGGTGAAGTAGCATCTTTGTTGATCCCTCCTGAAGTCGTTACTCAAGCTTCTGCTCTAGTTCAAGAAATGAGAGAAGATTCTGTTGATATCAATAACCTCACTGCCCAGCTTAATGATCTTGAAAACCGTATGAAGGCTGCAAAATCCAAGTTTGTCATCAAGCAACTTGAAGAATCATATATGGATGTCAATAAATCTTTGACTATCCTTCGGAACAGAACATTGGGATTCCACTTAGATCTAGATCATATTGTTTGAAAGATATGTCTCGGTCATCAAGCTCAAGCAACTGGCTACGATGATCTTGTTAAAGGGCATATTGATGAATCTGCTCAGCAGAAATAGAAGAAGAAAAATAAAATTGCGAAGAACACTCCTCCTCCTACGAAAGAAAAGTCTTCTGAAGATGTGCCACCGAAAGAAAACACTCTGAAGCAAGCTATTCCCCCGACAGTGAATGATCAAGTCACAGATGCTCCTACTACGCCAAGGCCAACCGAACCAGTGCCTGTGGCCTCTCCTGTTCATGAAGCAAATCCTTCTCAGCCAAATGTATCATAAGAAAGTGAAATTCCTCAGTCTGAACACCCAGCTTCTCTAGCTCATGTCGAAACAAATGAATCGGTTGCTCCCCCTGCACCTCAACCGTCTGCCAAAGAACATCCCTATCAGTCCCCAGTGCCTGATAAAGCTTCGGTGCCTGATAAAGTGTCTGCTCCCTCACCACTGTGAATTTCACTCGACACTGCGACAAGAGCTTCAGATGTTGATCCTACTATAGTGAAATATGTTCCTGCTCATCATTCAGACTCTATAGTTTATGGCGATGAAGTGATTTCCGTTGAAGATGGGCTCAAATATCCATATCCTCATGAGCAACTCCCTTTATTCTCTATAGGCGTTAGCGTCAAAGGGCCACTTTACAATCAGAACACTCATCCTCTTTTCTTTTAGGAGAGTCCGTACAGCAAGCCTTGCACATCTGAATCACCTCAGTTATAGACTCAAGAACATGCTATATTTTACTCTCGAATCCTATATGACAGTTGCAAGATATTTCATCATGAGTTCCCAAATATCGCTTCTATCAAGAACATTGGCTGCTTTAATCAAGTCCTGCAAGATATCGAAGATTTTGGCCTCACGCATGTCTTTGCATTTCAGCATCCGTGGAATAGAGAAACAATACTTCAATTCTATGCCACATTGTACATCCCTAGTGATGAATCTGATAGCACCAAGTGGATCATGGAGTGGATGACCGAAGGGAAACATATAAAATGCTCTGCAATAGAATTTGTCTCTCACTTTCATTTCCCTTGGTTCGAGCATGGCAAGACTGAAATTTGAGTTCACAATATTGATTCCATTTCAGATGAAGATCTCTGTTGCACCATGGACCAAGAGAAAATTCGTGACTATAATTGTCCTCCCTTGCCCGGGCATTTGACTTTTGACAATCAGACTCGATACGACATGCTCACTTATACAATCTGTCCTCTGGCCAAGATGAATGCCGACAATGCTACATCTGATGTTCTTCGAAACACCATTCATGCCATCTCGCAAGGATATATCTTTGATGTCGAAGACATGTTTCTGCGCATACTAATGGACTCTGCTCAGCATCCAAAAACCATTAAAGTCTTTGTGCCTTGGACTCAGAAAGTAGTTGATTATGCAATGTGCACCGAATATTTGGAAAAATTCAGTCACAAAGATTCGTTCCTCCCGTGCGTGATATGTTGCGAGTCATGGAAGATTTTTCTTCGGGCAAAGCACCAGTGTCAAGCCCTCCAGATTATCACAATATATTCAATGGGCCATGGCTACCTCAGCATGATCAACAACCAACTACTCAACCTTCCTCACATCTTGAAGTGAGTTTGCATACTCAACAGCTCTTGTTGTAGCATATGGTTGAGGATCGCTGGGAGAAAGAACATCTGGTTGCCAAACTGAATGCCATCAATAACCGAATGAAAGTTGTCACTACTGCAAGATGCTACTAAAATGACACTATGATCAGAGACCCTTCGACGAAACTGCGTGCGATGCAATAATTGCAAAAGGTGGTGTAAAAACCCCGTCAAAAAAGGTGCAAAACGTTTGCAATCACGGATGCATCAAACACGGTTTAGATTTTAGTTGTGTGTGCAATGCAAGGCATACGGTCCAGTTCAATTAACTATTTGCGATGAGGAGGAACAAAAGAAACGGGGAGCCAGATGAAGGTGTGTGCAATATACAGCATACGGTTCACTCGGATGAACTGTTTGTGATTAGGCAACACAAATGAAACGGTCAACCAGATCAAGGTGTGTGCGATGTACAGCATGTGGTTCACTCGGATGAACAGTTTGCATTGAGACAAGAGAACAGAAAAGGTTCAATATAACAAGTTGTGTGTGATACGCGGCAACTGGTCTGTAATCAGAAATCTGTGTGAAGACCGATAATAACACAGACGATTGCTGCTAATAACACAGATGTTGTGCGATGGGATTGCATACAGAGCCTCTATGGTACCGTGCATTGCCCTTTCTCACCTTGAGAGTTGGTGCAAACTTTGCCGGTGCATCCAAACCCCATGATACGATATGCTCTATCACACATAAACCTCCTTATATCTTCCTCAAAACAGCCACCATACCTACCTATTATGACATTTCCACAGCCATTCCGAGATATATTGCCACGCAACTTTCCACCGTTCCATTTATTATGACACGCTCCATCATTGTCATATTGCTTTTTGCATGATCATGTAGTTGACATCGTATTTGTGGCAAATCCACCTTCATAATTCTTTCATACATGTCACTGTTGATTCATTGCATATCCCGGTACACCACCGGAGGCATTCACATAGAGTCATATTTTGTTCTAAGTATTGGGTTGTAAATAAATAGAAGTGTGATGATCTTCATTATTAGAGCATTGTCCCATGTGAGGAAAGGATGATGGAGACTATGATTTCCCCACAAGTCGGGATGAGACTCTGGACTTTATGAAAAATAAAAGAGGCCAAAGAAGCCCAAATAAAAAAAAGAGGCCAAAGAAGCCCACCAAAAAAGGAAAAAAATGAGAGAGAAAAGAGAGAAGGGACAATGTTACTATCCTTTTTCCACACGTGTGCTTCAAAGTAGCATCATGATCTTCATTATAGAGAGTCTCCTATGTTGTCACTTTCATATACTAGTGGGAATTTTTCATTATAGAACTTGGCTTGTATATTCCAATGATGGGCTTCCTCAAAATGCCCTAGGTCTTCGTGAGCAAGCAAGTTGGATGCACACCCACTTATTTTCTTTTGTTGACCTTTCATACATTTATAGCTCTAGTGCATCTGTTGCATGGAAATCCCTACTCCTCGCATTGACATCAATTGATGGGCATCTCCATAACCCGTTGATTAGCCGCTTCAATGTGAGACTTTCTCCTTTTTTTGTCTTCTCCACACAACCTCCATCATCATATTCTATTCCACCATAGTGCTATATCCATGGCTTACGCTCATGTATTGCGTGAGAGTTAAAAAAGCTGAAGCATGTTAAAAAGTATGAACCAATTGCTTGGCTGAAACCGGGGTTGTGCATGATGGGAGAATTTTGTGTGACGAAAATGAAGCACGGCCTAACTATATGATTTTGTAGGGATAAGCTTTCTTTGGCTATGTTATTTTCATAAGACATGATTACTTGTTAGTATGCTTGAAGTATTAATATTTTTATGTCAATATGAACTTTTATCTTGAATCATCTGGATCTGAACATTCATGCCACAATAAAGAAAATTACATTGAGAAATATGGTAGGTAGCATTCAACATCAAAAATTCTGTTTTTATCATTTACCTACTCGAGGACGAGCAGGAATTAAGCTTGGGGATGATTGATATGTCTCCAACGTATCTATAATTTTTTATTGTTCCATGCTACTATATTACCCATTTTGGATGTTTATGGGCTTTACTAAGCACTTTTATATTATTTTTGGGACTAACCTATTAACTAGAGGCCCAGCCCAAATTGTTGTTTTTTGCCTATTGCAGTGTTTCGCAATAAAGGAATATCAAATGGAGTCCAAACAGAATGAAACCTTCGGGGGAGTTATTTTTGGAACAAACGCAATCGAGGAGACTTGGAGTGGACGTCAAAAAGCAAACGAGGAAGCCACGAGGCAGGGAGGCGCGCCCCCACCCTCATTGGCCCCTCGTGGCTCCCCTGACTGGCTTCCTTCGCCTATATATATCCACATACCCCGAAAACATCCAGGAGCATGACGAAACCCTATTTCCACCGCCGCAACCTTCTGTACCCATGAGATCCCATCTTGGGGCCTTTTCCGGCGCTCCGCCGGAGGGGGAATCGATCACGGAGGGCTTCTACATCAACACCATAGCCTCTCCGATGAAGTGTGAGTAGTTTACCACAAACCTTCAGGTCCATAGTTATTAGCTAGATGGCTTCTTCTCTATCTTTGAATCTCAATACAAAGTTCTCCTTGATATTCTTGGAGATCTATTCGATGTAACTCTTTTTGCGGTGTGTTTGTCGAGATCCGATGAATTGTGGGTTGCTACGTCATGAGCTTGTGTTGGTTTTCCTTGAAGAGGAAAGGGTGATGTAGCAATAGTAGCGTAAGTATTTCCCTCAGTATTTGAGAACCAAGGTATCAATCCAGTAGGAGGCTCCTCAAAAGTCCCACGCACCTACACAAACAAACAAGAACCTCGCAACTAACGCAATAAAGGGGTTGTCAATCCCTTCACGGCCACTTGCGAAAGTGAGATCTGATAGCGAAAATATGATAAGATAAATATATTTTTGGTATTTTATGATATAGATAGGAAAAGTAAAGATGCAAATAAAAGTAGATTGAAAGCTTATATGATAAGAGATAGACCCGGGGGGCATAGGTTTCAGTAGTGGCATCTCTCAAGATAGCATAAGTATTACGGTGGGTGAAAAAATTACTGTCGAGGAATTGCTAGAAAAGAGAATAATTATGAGATTATCTAGGCATGATCATGTATATCGGCATCACCTCCGTGAAAAGTAGACTGACTCCTGTCTGCATCTACTACTATTACTCCACACATCGACCGCTATCCAGCATGCATCTAGTGTATTAAGTTCATAAAGAACAGAGTAACGCATTAAGAAATATTACATGATGTAGATGGATAAACTCATGCAATATGATATAAACCCCATCTTTTTATCCTCGATGGCAACAATACAATACGTGCCTTGATGCCCCTGCTGTCACTGGGAAAGGACACCGCAAGATTGAACCCAAAGCTAAGCACTTCTCCCATTGCAAGAAAGATCAATCTAGTAGGCCAAACCAAACTAATAATTCTGAGAGACTTGCAAAGATAACTTAATCACACATAAAAAATTCAGAGGAGATTCAAATATTTCTCATAGATAAACTTGATCATAAACCCACAATTCATCAGATCTCGACAAACACACCACAAAAAGAGTTACATCGAATAGATCTCCAAGAAGATCAAGGAGAACATGGTATTGAGATCCAAAAAGAGAGAAGAAGCCATCTAGCTAATAACTATGGACCCGAAGGTCTATTGTAAACTACTCACAACTCATCGGAGAGGCCTTGGGGATGATGTAGAGGCCCTCCATGGTCGATTCCCCCTCCGGCGGAGCGCCGGCGAAGGCTCCAAGATGGGATCTCACAGATACAGAAGGTTACTGTGGTGGAAATAATTTTTCGTTGGCTCCCCTGATGTTTTCGGGGTACATGGGTATATATAGGAGGAAGAAATAGGTCGGTGGACTCCCGAGGGGCCCACGAGATAGGGGGCGCGCCCAGTAGGGGAGGGCGCCCTCCACCCTCGTGGCCGCCTTGATTGTTGCGTGACTTCCACTCCAAGTCCTCTAGTTCACGTTCGTTCCAAAAATCACGCTCCCGAAGGTTTCATTCCGTTTGGACTCCGTTTGATATTCCTTTTCTTCGAAACACTGAAATAGTCGGACTGGGCCTCCGGTTAGTAGGTTAGTCCCAAAAATGATATAAATGTCTAAAGTAAAGCCCATAAACATACAAAACGGGTAATATAATAGCATGGAACAATCAAAAATTATAGATACGTTGGAGACGTATCAAGCATCCCCAAGCTTAATTCCTGCTCGTCCTCGAGTAGGTAAATGATTAAAACAGAATTTTTGATGTGGAATGCTACCTAGCATAATTCTCAATGTAATTTTCTTTATTGTGGCATGAATGTTCAGATCCAAATGATTCAAAATAAAATTTTATATTGACATAAGATATAGTAATACTTCAAGCATACTAATCAAACCAATCATGTCTTCTCAAAATAACATGGCTAAAGAAAGTTCATCCCTAAAAAATCATATAGTTGGGCTATGCCTCATTTTCGTCACACAAAAATGCTCCCATCTTATACATCCCCCGATGACAAGCCAGGCAATTGTTTCGTACTTAAATAATCTCAAACTTTTTCAACTTTCACGCAATACATGAGCGTGAGCCATGGATATAGCACTATGGGTGGAATAGAATATGATGATGGGGATTGTGTGGAGAAGACAGAAAAAGAGAAAGTCTTACATTGACGAGGATAATCAATGGGCTATGGAGATGCCCGTCAATTGATGTCAACATGAGGAGTAGGGAATGCCATGCAACGGATGCACTAGAGCTATAAATGTATGAAAGCTCAACAAAAGAAACTAGTGGGTGTGCATCCAACTTGATTGCTCATGATGACCTAGGGCATTTTGAGGAAGCCCATCGTAGGAATATACAAGCCAAGTTCTATAATGAAAAATTCCCACTATTATATGAAAGTGACAAGATATGAGACTCGTTATATGAAGAACATGGTGCTACTTTGAAGCACAAGTGTGGAAAAAGAGATAGTAACATTGCCCCCTTTTTTATTTTCTTTTTCTTTTTTTGGCCTTTCTTTTTTTTGGCCTTTCTTTTTTCTTTTTTTTCTTTGGTCTTTCTTTTTTTATTTTTGGCCTTTCCCTTTTTTTTATTTGGGGTCAATGCTCTAATAATGATGATCATCACACTTCTATTCATTTACAACTCATGAATTACAACTCAAAACTAGAACAAGATATGACTCTATATAATGCCTCCGACGGTGTACCGAGATGGGCAATGAATCAAGAGTTACATGTATGAAAATTAATGCATGGTGGCTTTTCCACAAATACGATGTCAACTACATGATTGTGCAAGGCAATATGACAATGATAATGTGTGTCATGATGATAAACGGAACGGTGGAAAGTTGCATGGCAATATATCTCGGAATGGCTATGGAAATGTCATAATAGGTAGGTATGGTGGCCATTTTGAGGAAGATATAAGGAGGTTTATGTGTGATAGAGCGTATCATATCACGGGGGTTGGATGCACTGGCAAAGTTTGCACCAACCCTCAAGGTGAGAAAGGGCAATGCACAGTAGCGAAGAGGCTAGCAATGATGGAAGGGTGAGAGTGCATATAATCCATGGACTCAACATTTGTCAAAAAGAACTCATATACTTATTGCAAAAATCTACAAGTATTCAAAAACCAAGCACTACGCGCATGCTCCTAGGGGGTAGATTGGTCGGAAAATACAATCGCTCGTCCCCGATCGCCACTCATAAGGATGCACAATCTAAGAACACCTCATGTTTCAAATTTGTTACACAGCTTTAACCATATGTGCATGCTACAGGACTTGCTAACTTCAACACAAGCATTCTTTAAATTCATAATCACTCAACTAGCATGACTCTAATATCACTACCTCCATATCTGAAAACAATTATCAAGTATCAAATTGATCATAGCATCCAATTCACTTCCTATGATAGTTTTTATTATACCCAACTTGGATGCTCATCATTCTAGGACCAATTTTATAACCATAGCAAATACCATGCTGTTCTAAAAGACTCTCAAAATAATTTAAGTGAGGCATGAGAGACTAACAATTTCTACAAAATTAAGTCACCACCGTGCTCTAAAAGATATAAGTGAAGCACTAGAGCAAAAACTATATAACTCAAAAGATATAAGTGAAGCACATAGAGTATTCTAATAAATTCCAAACAAATGGGTTTCTCCCAAAAGGTGTGTACAGCAAGGATGATTGTGGTAAACTAAAAAGCAAAGACTAATATCTTACAAAACGCTCCAAGCAAAACACATATCATGTGATGAATAAAAATATAGCTCTAAGTAATGTTACCGATAAACGAAGACGAAAGAGGGGATGCCTTCCCGGGGCATCCCCAAGCTTAGGCTTTTGGCTATTCTTGAATATCTTGGGGTACCATGGGCATACCAAATATTAGGCTCTTGCCACTCCTTATTCCATAGTCCATCAAATCTTTACCCAAAACTTGAAAACTTCACAACACAAAACTCAACAGGAAATCTCATAAGCTCCGTTAGTGAAAGAAAGCAAAACCACCACATAAGGTACTGTAATGAACTCATTATTTATTTATATTGGTGTTAAAACAACTGTATTCCAAGTTATCTATGGTTAATACCACTTAATACTAGCCATAGATGCATCAAAATAAGCAAACAACACACCAAAGGCAGAATCTGTCAAAAACAGAACAGTCTGTAGCAATCTGTAACTCTCGAATACTTCTGGAACTCTAAAAATCCTACTAAAATAGTAAGTCCTGGGAAATTTGTCTGTTGATCTACAGCAAAAAGAATCAACGCAAAAGCACGTTTCTGTGAATTACAAAAATGATTTTCGTGCGTGCAAAGTTTCTGTTTTTCAGCAGAATCAAATTAACTATCACCATAGGTTATCGTATAGGTTCTACTTGGCACAAACACTGATTAAAACATAAAAACACATCTAAACAGAAGGAAGATCCAAAATTTATTACTAAATAGAAGCAAAAACAAAGAAACTAACATAAAATTGGGTTGCCTCCCAACTAGCGCTATTGTTTAACGCCCCTAGCTAGGCATAAAAGCGAGGATAGATCTAACTAGTGCCATAACAATAAGATAGATCACGAAAACTCATCTCATATTCTCTACGTTCAGCAGCATGTTTTCTTTCAGGCAAGCATAAGTAATCAAAAGGGCTAAATTTAATGGGACAAAAGTCCCAAAGATAAATTTCAGGAGGTATGGGTTCCTCCTTTGGCCCTTCATATTGCACAACTAATTCATCAGTATAAGCATTCTTTTGGCAGAACTTTATGAGCCTATACTCAAGAGAGTATCCTAGCTCATTGTTTTGAAGAGCAAAATCATTATTTAGTTCGGAAATTCTGACAACAAGGACATTGGCAGGAACCTTTTTTCTAAGGTTTTCATTAAAAGCAACATAGTCCAAAGATTGAAAACGCCTAATTTCCTCATGATCAAAAAGGATCGCCTCTATGGGAGGACGGCCGGTGTCCACCCTATAGTGTGCAAAAATTTCTTTTGCCTCTCTTATTATAAATCTAAACTCATGAGCCAAAAATATAGTAGCAGCGTGCTTAACAGAAGAGTGCTCAATATTAGAAAATTCCAAGAAAATTCTTTGTATGCAAGGATGCATATGCATAAATTTCCTTTCAAGCTCAACTACAAGCATGGCGATAGCATCCGCAAGACTACTAGTTCTATGAAGAATAGAACCACCCATAGAAGGTAAAGCACCGTCACAAGTAAAGAAGTCTTGAATAACCCATTTTCCAATAATATTACCAATACCAATATGAAACTTTTTAGTATGCAAGATAGGGGGTTCTTCAGCAGGAGCATCAGAATTTTCCATGTTATCATTATTTTCCATATCGACGTTAATGTCCCCAATTTCAGACATAACGGCAAACAAAAGCATGGAGGAAGAAGAAGGCAAGCGAAAGAGAGAGGAGATTGGGAAAGAAAGAGTGAATAAAACGGCAAGGGTGAAGTGGGGGAGAGGAAAATGTGAGGCAAATGGAAAATAATGTAAATGTGAGGGAGATGAGTTTGTGATGGGTACTTGGTATGTCTTGACTTGAGCGAAGACCTCCCCGGCAACAGCGCTAGAAATCCTTGTTGCTACGTCTTGAGCTTGCGTTGGTTTTCCTTGAAGAGGAAAGGGTGATGCAGCAATAGTAGCGTAAGTATTTCCCTCATTTTTTGAGAACCAAGGTATCAATCCAGTAGGAGGCTCCTCAAAAGTCCGACGCACCTACACAAACAAACAAGAACCTCGCAACCAATGCAATAAAGGGGTTGTCAATCCCTTCACGGCCACTTGCGAAAGTGAGATCTGATAGAGATAATAATATAATAAGATAAGTATTTTTGGTATTTTTATGATATAGATTGGAAAGTAAAAGATGCAAATAAAAGTAGATGGAAAACTTATACTCCCTCCGTTCCTTGATATAAGGTGTATAGATTTTTAAGAAAAAGTCCAAAATATAAGGTGTATTGCGTTTGACCACCCGTTTGAATAACTTTTTAAGGGATTTGATTACATTTTCTTATAAAGGGCAAGCTCCTCTATTTTCTCATGTCAATTAGTCATGTGCAATCTCGCCCAAAACTTGTGAAATTTTCCCTCCACGTGCGTTCTTTAATTTCCGTGCCAAAAACTATACACCCTATATTTAGGAATGGAGGGAGTATGATAAAAGATAGACTCGGGGGCCATATGTTTCACTAGTGGCTTCTCTCAAGATAGCATAAGTATTACGGTGGGTGAACAAATTACTGTCGAGCAATTGATAGAAAAGCGCATAGTTATGAGATTATCTAGGCATGATCATGTATATAGGCATCACATCCGTGACAAGTAGATCAAAACGATTCTACATCTACTACTATTACTCCACACATCGACCTCTATCCAGCATGCATCTAGAGTATTAAGTTCATAAAGAACAGAATAACGCATTAAGAAAGATGACATGATGTAGAGGGATAAACTCATGCAATATGATATAAACCCCATCTTTTTATCCTCGATGGTAACAATACAATATGTGCCTTACTGCCCCTGCTATCACTGGGAAAGGACACCGCAAGGTTGAACCCACAGCTAAGCACTTCTCCCATTGCAAGAAAGATCAATCTAGTAGGTCAAACCAAACTGATAATTCGAAGAGACTTGCAAAGATAACTTAATCACACATAAAATAATTCAGAGGAGATTCAAATATTTCTCATAGATAAACTTGATCATAAACCCACAATTCATCGGATGTCGACAAACACATCGCAAAAAGAGTTACATCGAATAAATCTCCAAGAATATCAAGGAGAACATGGTATTGAGATCCAAAAAGAGAGAAGAAGCCATCTAGCTAATAACTATGGATCCGTAGGTTTCTGGTAAACTACTCACAACTCATCGGAGAGGCCTTGGGGATGATGTAGAGGCCTTCCATGGTTGATTCCCCCTCCGGCGGAGCGCCGGCGAAGGCTCCAAGATGGGATCTCGCGGATACAGAAGGTTACGGCAGTGGAAATAGTTTTTCGTTGGCTCCCCTGATGTTTTCGTTGTACATGGGTATAGGTAGGAGGAAGAATTAGGTCAGTGGATGTAGCGACCAGACCTCAAACAGTTTGATCTCTGTGCATCTATGTCATCCCTGGATCGGTAATGCTGACACGCACAGTACTCGAAGGATTTATAATAGAGTAGCAATCACACACTTATTACATTGAATGTCTCAAAAGAGAACTTATTACAATAGATATGGCTTAAGGCCATCTAAGAACAATAACAGCGGAAGGCTTGGATGATAAGCGAGTCCATCAACTCCAACGGCATCACTGAGTATAAGACCACGACCTAAGGCACCTTACTCGTTGTCTGAAAAGTCTGCAACATGAACGTTGCAGCCCAAAATGGGTCAGCACATGGAATATGCTGGCAATGTAACACATAGAGAGTAAGGAATAGAATAATGCTATACTACATGCATATATGGTTGGTGGAAAGCTCTATGGTTACAGTTTTGCATAAAGCCAATTTTTCCCTACAACAAAGGAATAAATTTTATTTAACAATCATGGTGGTTGTTAAACATTGAGAAGGTTCACCCAACTCAATCCCAATTAAGCATCATCATTAAAACCCAACAAATTAAATTAAAGTAACATGATGAGATTCACATGATAATCCAGGTACTAGATACTCAAAACATCCATAACCAGGGACACGACTAACCATGATTAGTTTATACACTCTGCAGAGGTTTGCGCACTTTTCCCCGCAAGACTCGATCTCCTTTGTTGGAATTCTCACACTGCATGATGTTTGAGAAATGGATGACCGAGACATAGTCTTTCAGAAGCGTTTGCACCTTACGATGGGTAGACAGTTACACCTACTTTCCCCTACATCTGCTAGTCTACCACTGTAAGAGTTCACACGACTTAATCAACTATGCTAGAGCCCATAGTAGCTTGTGCATGCACACGGAAGTTTCTAGCATGAATAATCTCATGATCCCTTTGAGCATGGGTGGCGGTCCATAGGAGAATCACGCGGTACCCCGGGATTTCCAAAAATACAGGCAACATTGGGTTCCCCACGTGCCTCAATCCACCCAGATGTGTATTAAAGTTACCACCTTAAGTAAACCATTAATTTAAACAATCTCACATCTGTCATGGATACACTCACCCAATCCACGTCTACTAGCATAGCATAGCAATATAAGCAAATGTAGAAGTAACTCCCAAAGGTTGGTAATAAAACAGGTAATAGGTATTACCTCATCTACTTCTCCAAAACCCACATGTTAATCAGATCCTAATCATGCTATTGTTTGAGGATTGATCTAATGCGATAAAACTGGGTAGTAAAAAGGTATGATCAAAGTGTTACTTGTCTTGCTGATGATCCATGAAACCTAGAGACTCGTAGTAGCAAGCCACGCACTCCGGGTACTCTATCGCAAACAAACAAGCATACAATAAGCACTCATCTAATGCACAGGTAAAACTCAAATAAGAGATCTAACTAGAAAGTTCAACTTAAGAACTCCGGTTTGCAAAAAGAATCAAATCAAACGAAGCAACGAACCTCAAACGGCGAAAGAAACAAGCTTTGTTTACTAATCTGAACCTAAGTCAAATTTACCGTAGCAAAATCTTGTTTGAGTTGGTTAAACGGAAAGAGGGTTTCGAGACGAAACTCTAGGCGCTTGAATCGCCTGATTCCGATAAACGAGCGAAAAGTTATACTAGAACGAAAATTGGATCAGAAATCACGATCGAAAATAATCGCAGAAAATCCTGGAAAAAGAAAAAACGGATGAACAGGCTAATGAACGAACGTTCGCTGTCTGTGGCTAAACGACGAAAACCGTTCGTAAAAACAAACATATGGACAAACGTCCGCAAATTAGACTAAATCGAAAATAAACCGAACCGGATCTAATAAAAAAAAGGATCTAGGTTTCGGAAAAAAAGATCGGTTTTCTCTCGAAAACCGAGACGACGGCGGCTACCTCCGGCGGCGGCAGCTCCAACGACGCGGCGGGCTCTGGCAGTGTCGGCGGCGAGGCGGGCGGCAGCGGCGGCTCCGGCAGCGGCGGCGCTGCAGCGGCAGTAGCGAGCGGCG
>NC_041389.1:29577216-29600664 GCF_002162155.2 Triticum dicoccoides | reverse complement strand
AGCGGCGGCGGCGGCGGCGGCTAGTGTTAGGGTTTGGGGCGGGGCGCGGACTGGGGTGGGTCGGCGGGGGTGGGCAGCTTATAAAGCCGGGCGGCGGACGTGTTCGGGTCGCCCACGGCGGCCCGAGTCGGTTCGTTGGTTTTTTAAAATAATTCGGACGCGCAGAAAAACAAATAAAAGAAACACTAAACGGACTTCAAAAATCCTGAAATAATTTTTCCCCATCCTCTAAAAATAAGCCGGATAAGATGAACATTTATTTGGGGCCTAAATGCAATTTTGGAAAATGTGCATTTTTTTAAATTCAAATAAAATAGCGATAAAACTCTAAAATAAAATCTTATTTGATTTTATTATTAAATCCTCAATATTTCTTTATTTTGGGAAAGTCATTTTATTCCCTCTCTCGTATTTTTATAATTGAAATATTCGAAGATAAAATAATTAAAATCAAATGGTCCTATTTTCAAAATTTGAGAAAACTCAAATATGAAAATAACGAAATCCCCAACTCTCTCCGTGGGTCCTTGAGTTGCGTGAAATTTATAGAATCAAACCAAAATGAAATAAAATATGATATGCAATGATGATGTAATGTATAACATTCCAAATTGAAAATTTGGGATGTTACAAACCTACCCTCCTTAAGATGAATCTCGCCCTCGAGATTCGGGTTGGCTAGAAAATAGGTGAGGGTGGTGCTTCAGTAGATCTTCTTCTCGCTCCCAGGTGGCTTCATCCTCTGTATGGTGGCTCCACTGAACTTTGCAAAACTTGATAACCTTGCTGCGGGTGACTCGGCTGGCATATTCGAGGATCTTGACTGGTTTCTCCTCATAGGTTAAATCAGTATCCAACTGAATCGCTTCCAGTGGCACTGTATCTCTCATAGGTATATCAGCCATCTCTGTGTGGCACTTCTTCAACTAGGAAACGTGGAACACATCATGAACTCCTGACAATCCTTCGGGCAATTCCAACTTTTAAGCAACTTCTCACATATGCTTCAAAACTTTGTATGGTCCCACAAAATGTGGTGCTAACTTTCCCTTAACTCCAAAGAGCTTAACTCCTCAAAGTGGGGACACATGAAGATAAACTCTGTCTCCAACTTTGTAAACTGTCTCCTTGCGTTTAGAATCTGCATAGCTCTTCTGCCTGGACTGGGCTACCTTGAGCCTATGCGAATCAGCTTCACCTTCCTTTCAGACTCTTTAATCAAATCTGGTCCAACCAAATGACGGTCTCCAACTTCATCCCACAACAACGGTGTCCTGCACCTCGTTCTGCACAGAGCTTCGAACGGGGCCATCTTCAAACTAGATTCATAAATGTTGTTGTAAGAGAACTCCGCATATGGCAAATTGTCGTCCCAACTAGATCCATAATCTAGCGCACAAGCTCTCAGCATGTCCTCCAGAATCTGATTGACTCTCTCGGTCTATCCATCTGTATGAGGATGAAAGGCTGTACTGAATTCTAGCCTGGTACCCAAAGTTTCGTGCAACTGATTCCAGAACTTTCAGGTAAACTGGGTTCCTCTGTCTGATATAATGGTCCTCGGAACTCCATGCAGAAATACGATCCTGGTCATGTATATCTTTGCCAACTTAGCACTGGTGTAAGTGGTCTTCACTGGGATTAAATGAGCTACCTTCGTCAAACAATCGACTACAACCCATATCGAGTCATAGCCTGAACGAGTCCTGGGCAATCCTGTGATAAAATCCATGCCTAGCTTATCCCACTTCCATTCGGGTATCGGCAATGGCTGTAGCAATCCTGCGGGCTTCTGATGCTCTGCCTTCACTCTCAGACATACATCACAAACTGCTACATACTCCGCAATATCTTTCTTCATGCCGGTCCACCAGAAAGTGTCCTTCAAATCCAAATACATCTTGGTATTTCCTGGGTGGATCGAATACGGCGAATCAGGGGCCTCTTGCAGAATCAACTTCCTGATCTCCGGATCATTAGGCACATAAATGTGGTCCTCAAACCATAGGGCATCGTGCTCATCATCACGAAATCCTTTAACCTTTCCTTTGCTCATCTTCTCCTTTATCTCGGCAATCTCCTTGTCAGTCTTCTGAGCTTCTCCGATCTTGTCCATCAAAGTAGACTAGATCTCCAATGCTGCAACATAGCCTCTCAGAACTATCTCCAAACATAGCTCACAAAGATCCTTGGCTAACTCCTTAGGTAACTCTCCGGTCATGAGTGTGTTGACGTGGCTCTTGCGTTGCGGCCCAATGCATCAGCTACTACGTTAGCCTTTCCGTGGTGATAATGCAATCTCATATCATAATCCTTAATGATCTCTAACCATATCCTTTGTATGAGATTCAACTCCTTCTATGTGAAGATGTACTTCAAACTCTTGTGATCCGTGTACACCTCACAATGGTTTCCGATGAGAAAATGTCTCCATGTCTTTAATGCATGCACTACGGCTGCTAACTCCAAATCATGTGTAGCATAATTTAAATCATGGGGCCTAAGCTATCGTGAGGCATACGAAACAACTCTTCCCTCCTGCATAAGCACTGCTCCAAGTCCTTGACAAGAAGTGTCGCAATATACTTCATAATCCTTGCATTGATCTGGCAGAATCAACATCGGTGTGTGACCAAACGTTTCTTCAACTCCTGGAAACTGGCCTCACATTCCTCAGTCCAATTGAACTTGGTGTCCTTCTTCAACAACTCCGTCATGGGCTTCGCAATCTTCAAGAAATTCTCAATGAACCTCTGGTAGTATCCTGCGAGTCCAAGAAAACTCCGGATCTATCCAACTGTCGTTGGGGCTTCCCAATTTGTTATAGTGACAACTTTTGTGGGGTCTACTACTATTCCTTCTCCGGATATAACATGTCCGAGGAATCCAACTTCCTTCAACCAAAACTCACATTTGTTGAACTGGGCATATAACTGATGTTCTCTGAGCTTTCCAAGTACCAAACGCAAATGCTCCTTATGCTCCTCTTCATTTTTCGAGTAGACCAGAATACCATCAATGAACACCATGATGAACTTATCCAGAAACTCCATAAACACCTTGTTCATCATGTCATGAAATAGGCAGGTGCATTAGTCAGACCAAAGGACATAACGGTATACTCATATAGCTCTTACCTGGTGGTAAAAGCTGTCTTTGGTATATCCTGGTCTCGAATCTTCAGCTGGTGGTATCCTGATTGCAGATCGATCTTGGAAAATACCTTAGCTCCTTGCAACTGGTCAAACAGATCATTGATCATCGGCAGTGGATATTTGTTCTTGATTGTCACTTCATTCAATCCTCGATAATCAACAACCATCCTCAATGATTCATCCTTCTTCTCCACTAGAAGCACTGGCGATCCCCAAGGTGAAGAACTTGGGCGAATATAGCCTTTATCCAGTAGCTCCTTAATCTGCTTCTTAATTTCCTCCAAATCCTTTGCGGGCATCCTATACGGTCTCTTAGATATTGGCCCTGTGCCTGGCAAAAGCTCAATCAAAAACTCAATGTCTCTATCATGTGGCATGCCTGGAAACTCTTCTTGAAATACATTAGGAAAATCCTTCACCACTAGTACTACCTCCTGTACAACTCCTGATAAGCAATTTACTTGAGTCCTCTTCGGCACATGCCGGGATACATACTTGATCCTTCTTCCTTCTGGGGTGGTAAGCAAAATTGACTTGTTGGCGCAATCGATGTTTCCTCCATACATCGATAGCCAATCCATACCCAGAATCACATCCAAACCTTGTGACTCCAAAATGATTAAATCCAAGGGGAAAACATGCCTACCTATGGTTAATGGTACCCGAAAACATCCTTGACTAGCAATATACTCCGCTCCTGGTGAGCTTACTAACATAGGTGTTCTAAGAACTTTGGTGGGCAGTTTATACTTATCCACAAATCCCCTTGATATGTATGAATGCGATGCACCAGTATCAAAAAGAACGATTGCAGTAAATGACTTAACCAAAAACTTACCTATTACTGCATCTGGCTAGGCTTCAACCTCCTCCATGTTAATGGGGTTCACTTGTCCCCTGTTGAAAGGGTTCGGCTTCTTCCCATAGCTTCCATTGCCATTTACATTATTAGCTTCAGGACATTCATTGGCATAATGTCCAGTCTTGTGACACTTGTAGCAAGTGACGTGGCTTAGATCCTTCTTGGCTGGGGTTGATGGGTTGGTACGGTTATGGCCGTTGCTTCCTCCATTCCCATTACCATTCTTGGGGCCACTATGGTTGTGAGAGCTCCCTCCTCCATGGGTATGCTGTGAAGGTCCTCTCGAGTTCGGGGTAAAACGAGGCTTCTGCTGAGCTCCAGAATTGTACTTCCCTTGTCCATACTTCCTCTTGCGGTTGTCAATCTGCTGCCGCTTCCCTTCAATCATGAGAGCTCTATCTACCAACTCCTGGTAGTTGTTGAAGGTTGCCACCATCAACTGCATGCTCAGCTCATCATTCAGTCCTTCCAGAAACTTCTCCTGCTTAACTGCATCCGTAGCAACGTCATCTAGGACATAACATGCTAGCTTACTAAAGTCATCCACATACTGGCCAACAGTACGTCCTCCTTGGCACAAGTTGCAAAACTCACGCTTCTTCATGGCCATAGCTCATGCTGAAACATGGGCAGTACGGAAAGCCTGCTGAAACTGGTCCCATGTGACAGTGTCGATGGGATAGGTGGCTGTGAAATTCTCCCACCATGATGTTGCGGGTCCATCAAGATTATGTGCGGCAAAACGCACCTTCTATGCATCTGTGCATCATGTAGTGGTCAAACCCTTTCCCATCTCGCGGAGCCAATCATCTGCAACTATCGGCTCGATGCTACTGGAGAACACCGGCAGATTCAGCCTCAAGAAACGGGCTAAGTGATCAACAGGTGGTGGTGGTGGTGGGTTGTTGTTGTTGTTGTTCCCCTGATTCTGATTCTGGACTAGCATCTGCATCAATGCATTCTGCTGCTAGATTAACTGAGTGAGCTCCGGTGGGAAAGCAAATCCATTGTCACGTCTCGGAGGCATCTGAGGGTTTAGAAAAGATGAGAATAAAGAATAGAATGAGGTCTATAGAGAAAAACACTACCCATATGCACATGAGACAAATGCAATCAATATCACTTCAATCAATTCATACAAGGGCATACAACGGTCTAACTATTGTTACAAAAGTGCTCGGACTATACTATATACATGGGGGAATACTACTACTGTTATGGTGGTCGACTACAAAAATTGATCGGTCGAAGACTCCATGATATCTGCTCCAGCTTCATCAACAAAGGCATCATCACTATCGTATGGGTCCGAGGCGGTGTCATTGATGATGATGTAGTTCTCTGGGCAAGTGCAATCAGCGTCTTCTCCTCCAGTCGCGGGGAATCCCATAAATACTTTTAGCTTCTTCTTCAGATCATCATTCTTCTCTACGAGTGTCGTCATTTCCTCCTCATACCCATCGCGTGTAGACTTGAGTTATCCCTCCAGTTCCGTGATCTTGGTCAATGCCTTCTTCAGATTTATCATGCATGCGCACATCTGGTTCTCCTGGCGACGAATGTGCTGGTTTAACTCCTGGATGAAAGCTGCAATAGATCTATCCTTCCTGGTGCTGATCATCTCCCATTGCTCATCTCGGCACCCACAAATCTGGTAAATAGTATCCTTGAGATCCTTGTGGTAAACTTCTCCAATGCGTCCCATGGTGATGTGGGCCGCCATGCTCTTTCCTAGACTGCAGGTTGGTGCATCAAAGGAAAACTCTATGGGCATAGTGACGGGCATGAACGTCCTTCCTGGAACCTGAACTTGAATCATCCAATGCTCCTCCTCTGGTAAAGTGGCAATGTAGGTCCCGGTGAAGCTAGGCACTCCGATGTTCAGGTATCTGGTGACTTCCTTCAAGTGGCACCCAAAGGGTGTATCTTCATCCGGTTGCGCGAACTTGTTCCTTGCATCTGCCATCCTAAAAGAGTAGAAAAGATGAGGAGTCAGAAATGAGAAGAGAGATTAGTGATCTAGGGCTTTAGCTTAGTGGTCGTGTCCTACAGTCAGTGTGTGCTCTGATACCATCTTGTAGCGACCAAACCTCAAATAGTCTGATCTCTGTGCATCAGTGTCATCACTGGATCGGTAATGCTGAAACGCACAGTACTCGAAGGATTTATAACAGAGTAGCAATCACACACTTATTACATCGAATGTCTCAAAAGAGAACTTATTACAATAGATATGGCTTAAGGCCATCTAATAATGATAACATCGAAAGGCTTGGAAGATAAGCGAGTCCATCAACTCCAACGGCATCACTGAGTATAAGACCACGACCTAAGGCACCTTACTCATCGTCTGAAAAGTCTACAACATGAACGTTGCAGCCCGAAATGGGTCAGCACATGGAATATGCTGGCAATGTAACACATAGAGAGTAATGAACAGAATAATGCTATACTACATGCATATATGGCTGGTGGAAAGCTCTATGGTTACAGTTTTGCATAAAGCCAATTTTTCCCTACAACAAAGGAATACATTTTATTTAACTATCATTTTTGTTCTTAAACATTGACAAGGTTCACCCAACTCAATCCCAATTAAGCATCATCATTAAAACCCAACAAATTAAATTAAAGTAACATGATGAGATTCACATGATAATCCAGGTACTAGATACTCAAAAAAGTCCATAACCGGGGACACGGCTAACTATGATTAGTTTATACACTCTGCAGAGGTTTGCGCGCTTTTCCCCGCAAGACTCAATCTCCTCCGTTGGAATTCTCGCACTACATGATATTTGAGAAACGGATGACCGAGACATAGTCTTTCAGAAGCTTTTGCACCTTATGATGGGTAGACAGTTACACCTACTTTCCCCTACATCTGCTAGACTACCACTTTAAGAGTTCACACGACTTAATCAACTATGCTAGAGCCCATAGTAGCTTGCAGCTACATACGGAAGTTTCTAGCACGAATAATCTCATTATCCCTTTGAGCCTGGGTGGCGGTCCGTAGGAGAATCACACGGTACCCCGGGATTTCCAAAAATACAAGCAACACAGGGTTCCCCAGGTGCCTCAATCCACCCAGATGTGTATTAAAGTTGCCACCTTAAGTAAACCATTAATTTAAACAATCTCACATCTGTCATGGATACACTCATCCAATCCACGTCTACTAGCATAGCATAGCAATATAAGCAAACGTAGAAGTAACTCCGAAAGGTTGGTAACAAAATAGGTAATAGGTACTACCTCATCTACTTCCCCAAAACCCATATGTTAATCAGATCCTAATCATGCAATTGTTTGAGGATTGATCTAATGCAATAAAACTGGGTAGTAAAAAGGTATGATCAAAGTGTTACTTACCTTGCTGATGATCCGTGAAACCTAGAGACTCGTAGTAGCAAGCGGCGCACTCCGGGTACTCTATCGCAAACGAACAAGCACACAATAAGCACTCATCTAATGCACAGGTAAAACTCAAAATAAGAGATCTAACCAGAAAGTTCAACTTCAGAACTCCGGTTTATAAAAAGAATCAAATCAAACAAAGCAACGAAACTCAAACGGCGAAAGAAACAAGCTTCGTTTACTAATCTGAACCTAAGTCAAATTTTACACTAGCAAAAACTTGTTTTAGTTGGTTAAACGAAAAGAGGGTTTCGAGACAAAACTCTAGGCACTTGAATCGCCTGATTCCGATAAAGGAGCGAAAAGTTATACTAGAACAAAAATCGGATCAGAAATCGCGATCGGAAATAATCGCAGAAAATCCGGGAAAAAGAAAAAACCGATGAACAGGCTAACGGACGAGCAGGCTACCGAACGAAAACTGTTCGTTCAAACGAACGTATGGATGAGCGTCCACAAAATAGACAAAACCGAAAATAAACCGAACCGGATCTAATAAAAAATGGATCTAGGTTTCGAAAAAACCCGATGGGTTTTCTCGCGAAAACCGAGAGGGCGGCGGCTCCGTGAGGCGGCGGCTCCGTGAGGCGGCGGACTCCGGCGGGGTCGGCGGCGGGCGGCGGCGACGCGGGCAGCGGCGGCTAGGGTTAGGGTTTGGGGCGGGGCGCGGGCTGGGGTGGGCCGGCAGGGGTGGGCGGCTTATAAAGCCGGGCGGCTGACGTGTCCGTGTCGCCCACGGCGGGCCGAGTCGGTTCGTTGTTTTCTTTAATTAATTAGGACGTGTAGAAAAACAAATAAAAGAAATACTAAACGGATTCCAAAAATCCTGAATTAAATTTTCCCCGTCCTCTAAAAATAAGCCGGACAATCTAAACATTTATTTGGGGCCTAAATGCAATATTCAAAAACGCGCGTTTTTCCTAAATTCAAATAAAATAGCGATAAAACTCTGAAATAAAATCTTATTTGATTTTATTTAAATCCTCAATATTTCTTTATTTTGGTAAAGTCATTTTATTCCCTCTCTTGTATTTTTATAATTGAAATATTCGAAGATAAAATAATTAAAATCAAATGATCCTATTTTCAAAATTTGAGAAAACTCAAATATGAAAATAACGAAATCCCCAACTCTTTGAGTGGGTGAGTTGCGTGAAATTTGTAGGATCAAACCAAAATGAAATAAAATATGATATGCAATGATGATCTAATGTATAACATTCCAAATTGAAAATTTGGTATGTTACAGTGGACTCCCGAGGGGCCCATAAGATAGGGGGCGCCCAGTAGGGGGGCGCGCCCTCCACCCTCGTGGCCGCCTCGATTATTATGTGACTTCCACTCCAAGTCCTCTGGATATGTTCGTTCCAAAAATCATGCTCCCGAAGGTTTCATCCTGTTTGGACTCCGTTTGATATTCCTTTTCTTCGAAACACTAAAATAGGCAAAAAAATAGCAATTCGGGCTGGGCCTCCGGTTAGTAGGTTAGTCCCAAAAATGATATAAATGTGTAAAGTAAATCCCATAAACATCCAAAACGGGTAATATAATAGCATGGAACAATCAAAAACTACAGATACATTGGAGACGTATCATGGGTTTATGATCAAGATTATCTATGAGAAATATTTGAATCTCCTCTGAATTCTTTTATGTATTATTCGTTATCTTTGCAAGTCTGTTTGAATTATCAGTTTGGTTTGGCCTACTAGATTGATCTTTCTTGCAATGGGAGAAGTTCTTAGCTTTGGGTTCAATCTTGAAGTGTCCTTTCCCAGTGACAGCAGGGGCAGCAAGGCACGTATTGCATTGTTTCCATCGAGGATAAAAAGATGGGGTTTATACCATACTGCTTGAGTTTATCCCTCTCCATCATGTCATCTTGCCTAATGCATTACTCTATTCTTATGAACTTAATACTCTAGATGCATGCTAGATAGCGGTCGATGTGTGGAGTAATAGTAGTAGATGCACAATCATTTTGATCTACTTGTCGCGGACGTGATGCCTATATACATGTCAGGACCCCGACTCAATGCCACACCGATCTAGCATATAACACATCATATCACTTTGCGGCCTCACGCATGGTATTCCCACGGGTGCCACCTTACCTGGCCCGGGACCGTTTGCGCCTTTTGGCTCACGTATATGATAGTGCCGCTAGCATCCATATGACAGAGAACCCGGGCTGACATGGCTAGTCGTGAACCTAAAGTGGCACTAACTTACAGGGACAGGCATACATGACCCAGCAACGAACGTGTCGGTCATCAGCGAGTGAATCCAGGCTGTAGCACTGGGCTAGCAGGACTCCGGTATTCATCGCGTGACATTTCCCCGAGGGGACAGACACAGGAACGAAGAAGGACACATGCCGGCCAGCCTAAGTGTTCCGGAGAAGTAGCAAGCTACCATGGCTCAGTGGAATCACTAAGAGACATTTCCCGGTAAGAGAGGCTACTAAGGATAAACAACTAGATAGTCAGATCCCACACATACCAAGCATTTCAATAACATACACACAATATGCTCGATATGTGCAAATACAACATGGCATCACAACATGACTCTATAACTCAAGTATTTTATTCAATAGGCTCCGAGGAGCGAGATATTACAAACATAGGTCTCATGACCCAACATTCAGAGCATACAAGTCAAAGCACAAGCGGAAGCTATCATGTCTGGGTACAGACATCTATAAATGAAAAAGGCTGAGAAGCCTGACTATCTACCAGATCCTGCCGAGGGCACAACATCGTAGCTGAGGTAACAAGCTAAACGTCGAAGTCCACGCGGAATTACTAGTGAGACTGAAGTCTCTCTGCAAAAACATAAATAGGCAAACGTGAGTACAAATGTACTCAGCAAGACTTACATCAGAACTAACTACATATGCATCATTATCAACAAAGGGATGGTGGGGGTTTAACTGCAGCAAGCCAGCTTTGACTCGGTGGCTATCCTGAACTACGGCTGCAAGTAACTCTTTTGAGGTGGCGCACACGAGTCCACATATTCACCATATCAATACACCACTATGGATCCGCTCCCGTCTCCCTACGAGAACGCCATCCATAGCACTCACGCTTATCTTGCGTATTTTAGGGTATCTACTTTCACTTGTCTATGAACTGATATAAGCAACCCAGAAGTCCTTTACCGCGGACACGGCTATTCGAATAGATGATGTTAACCCTGCAGGGGTGTACTTCTTCATACATGTTTCCACCACTTAGCGTCTGCACACGACATGTGCTCGGTAGACTTCAAGCAAAAGCCGACGTGGGTGTAGACCACGACCTACCTAAACACCTAAGTCTCTAGTCCAGTTTTATCGCCTATTCGGGTTCCATCCGCAGGGAGTCCGGCCGAGGTTTCCCATACGGCCCCGAACAATGTGTACAGGGTTCCCGAGATACCTAACGGGTATTCGGTACACCGTGCCACGTACCTACTGCATCACAGCCCACCCCTACGGTCAGCGCTGTCCACGGCCTCCAGTAAGCTACAAACACCAGAAACTACTTGCAACTCCTGGACAGAGGACTAGGGTGAATAAGAAGTCGAACGGGGTCATATTTCAGGGCCCAATGCATGGTAGTAGCTGAAATCATGGATCACAAACACAGAACTCAGTTCCTAAGGACGGCTTCAATGAGACAACCCACCACGTACTCCTACATCGCCTCTCACCGATACCTTTTACCAAATCGTGTTCACACACTTACCTTACACACAGTAGGACATGTTCACACACCTTTGATTCATTCCCGATGAATCAGACCTGACTCAACTCTAAGCGATAGCAGGCATGACAAACAAACATGAATGAGTAGGCACAACATGGCTCAAACAACTCCTACTCATACTAGTGGGTTTCATCTATTTACTGTGGCAATGACAGGTCATGCAGAGGATAAAGGGGTTCAGCTACCGCAGCAAGTAACAAATGACTCGTTGTTGTTCTAATGCAGTAAAAGAGAGCAGGGAGAGAGAGTAGGATTGTATCAGAATGAACAAGGGGGTTTTGCTTGCCTGGCACTTCTGAAGATAACATTCAGTCTTCATCAGTGTCAATGATCACATCATCGGTACAGCGTCTACCGGGAGGGAAGAACACCGGCAAACACAGAAGAAACACGATCAATGCAATGCACAGTATGATGCATGCTATGACATGGCAATATGAATGTGTTTTGGGCTAATGCATCTAGCAACAAGTTAAATGGGGTTGGTTTGAATACAAGATTCAAATTCAAACTCCATATGTGAGAGTTTAAATGCCATTTATTTGTTTTGTCCAAAACAGAGGACAAACATTGTTCAAACATGCATGAAAATGGTACAGATGGATTCCTTGAATTTTTCTGATAATTTTTCATATATAATTTGTTTGATTTGGAGTCATGGTTGAATTACTATGATTTTTTAGAAGTTTTAGCTATTTTATGAAATAAATAAATCGTTTAGATTTATTTAAAATCCAGAAAAGGGTTTACTGCGTCAGCATGACGTTGGCATGACGTCAGCAGGTTAACAGGGGCTAGTCCGGGTCAAACCTGACCAGCGGGGTCCACACGTCAGTGACACAAGTGACTAACAGAGTTAATTAATTCTAAATAATCAAATTAATAGCCACAGGGCCCACTGTCAGTGTCAGCAGGGGTAATTAGTCCTAAACTAATCTTGTCAGGTGCAGGGCCCACGCGTGTTAATCCCAGGGAGGTCAAACCCCTGGTCAGCGGGGTCAAACCCGCCGGCGACTCGACGCCGGCGAGGCCAGACACGGCGGCGAGGCTCGGATTTGGTCCTCCGTCGACCAAATCGACGGCGGAGATGCGCTACGCATAGCTGGGGAGCTCGCGCATCGAGTGGTGGTGGCGGTTGGGCTCGGGGTGGTCGGAAAAGACGCCGGCGACGACGTTGGCGGCTGCCGGAGCTCGGGCGAGCTCGGGGTCGTCGCTAGGAGGCATGGCAGGAGGACCTGGTGGTGGCTACAGGCTACTGAGGTTGCGGTGAGCACGACGGTGGGCTCGAGAGCGAGCTGCGGTGGCTGTGGCCACGGCCACGCCATGGCCGGCGGCGAGAAGCTCTCGGCCGCGGTGGTTAGCACGGCTACAGCGGCCTTACAGGGCAAAGGAGAGGGAAAATCGGTTCAGGGGCTCACGGGGATCATGCAGGGATGGTCAGCGAGCTTGGGGAAGCATGAATGGCGGCGAATCGATGATGAGGTTGACGGCGGCCGAAGGTTGAAGATGAGCTTGAGGGCGACGCTGCAGGGCTTCCGGAGGGCCGTGGATCGGTGGGGTCGAAGAGGGGGTCGAGGCGGAGCTCCTGAGCCCAGCGGTAGGGCGAGGGGTGGCCGGTGGCCGCGGCGAATGGCGTCGGTGGCGATGGCTGCATTCGGGCGAGTGAGAGAGAGGAAGCAGAGGAGAGGAGGGCTACGGGGAGAGTGATAGAGAGGTCGAGGGGGTTCGGCATCTCTGTGGCGTCGTCTAGGCGCATCGGAGTGGGGCCAGGCAGGCAGGGAGGGAGGAGGTGGCCGGCGCGGGGCGGGCACGCGCGTCCGTCCTTCTGGCGAGGGAGGAAGATGACAGGGAGGAGGCGGTGATGGGCTGGGCCGTTGGAGCTGGGCCGGTTGGTGGGCGCCAGGTAAGTCCAGGTGGGTTCTCTCTCTCTTTCTTTCTCTTTTCTATTTTCTGCAATTGGTTTTGATTTGATTTAAAATATCAAATCATTTTTCTAAAACTTTCTGTAAATTGTATGTGAGCTCAGGAACTAGTCCAAGGTCACAGGCAACTTACAAAAATATTTGAACTTTATTTCTTATATAAAAGGAATAAATTCAACTCAAATATGTCATTGGTTTAAATCAAAGGCCCAAAAATAAATAATTCTGTGATTCCAAAAATATTGGTTTGAATTTTACCTCTTACCAATATTTTCATAGAGTAACAGGAACATTTCTTTGGACTCATTTGATGATATTTAAATGTTGGTTATTTTTAGAGGTCTTCTGAGGCTTTTGAAAATCCCTCAATTCAAATTTCATTTGAATTAAAACATGATGCTCACATGAGGGTCTAGCCTAGTGCATAACAGGACCAGGGATGTGACAATACATGATCATGCCTAGATATTCTCATAACTTTGCACTTTTCTATCAATTGCTCGACATTAATTTGTTCACCCACCGTAATACTTATGTTATCTTGAGAGAAGCCACTAGTGAAACCTATGGCCCCCGGGTCTATTTTCCATCATATAAGTTTCCGATCTACTTTATTTTGCAATCTTTACTTTCCAATCTATATCATAAAAATACCAATAATATTTATCTTATTATTATCTCTATCAGATCTCACTTTCGCAAGTGGTCGTGAAGGGATTGACAACCCCTTTATCGTGTTGGTTGCGAGGTTCTTGTTTGTTTGTGTAGGTACGAGGGATTTGCGTGTAGCCTCCTACTGTATTCATACCTTGGTTCTCAAAAACTGAGGGAAATACTTACGCTAATTTGTTGCATCACCCTTTCCTCTTCAAGGAGAAGCAACGCAGTGCTCAAGAGGTAGCAGAAGTCAAAGGGCTCGCTTCTAGGTGAGCCTACACGGCGTACAGCTCGCATGCTTCCTGGTGAGCTTGGGCATTGGAGTATAGCTCGCACGCCTCCCGTTTAGTCAAGCACCTATCCGCATGGCACCTCCTAGCCATTAAAGAGTGAGGCGTGGCATCACGTGAATGGTTAACAGAGCGCACACGATTTAAATTCTACAAAATGTTTGAGATGTTACAGTGGCAGCTATTTGTTTGAAAATGCCTTTGTTGGCTATTATTCGAGTGCGCCTCCTCTCAAAATGGACACGAAAAATACCACAGCATGTCGGGTGCCATTCCATGATAGCATGCCAAGTTTCATGAATTTCAGACGAGTTTTGGATTTACTACAATTTAAAAACAAAGTATCTCAATGTTTTGCCGGTAATCAACAGTGCCCTGGTGTTTGAAATTCATGCCCATTTCTTGCATGGGACCTAAGCTTGCACCCAAGGACACATATTTGATTTTTCAACCAATTTATATGCATTGGAGCATGTGCATGTAGTTCAAATTTGAATTATGCACATAAAATGCCTAGAAAACCCAGTTAACGTATAAAAATGTCCAAACGAGCCCCGAAAAATTCCAAAATTTAACACAACACACCTGTTGTTCTATGTTGATCCTAGAGAAAAAATTGAAATCAAGAAGAGGCATTGGATATCATTTCGTCCAGAAAGGTGAAATGTACCCTACCATAACCATGAGGCTTGTTGCGAGAAGCTCTAGTTTGTGAGAAGCTTATACCCCAACCTGCCCCAAATGGGACAATATTTTTACCACTGCATGTTGATGACGTTCCATGATAGCATGTCAAGTTTCATGAATTTCAGACGAGTTTCCGATTTACTAGAATTTTAAAACCATGTATCTCAATGTTTGCGGCCGAGTGACGGTGCCAAGGTGTTTGACATTCATTCCCATTTCTTACATGGGACCTAAGCATGCAACCAAGGACACACATTTGATTTTTCAACCCGTTTATATGCACTGGATCATGTGCATGTAGTTCAAATTTGAATTATGCACATAACATGCCCAGAAAACCCAGTTAATGTATAAAAATGTCCAAACGAACCCCGAAAAATTCCAAAATTTAAAACAACACTCCAGTCGTTCTATGTTGACAATAGAAATTTTTTGAAAGCAATAAGAGGCAACGGAGATCGTTTCGTCCCCAAAGGTGGCACGTTCCCTACCGAAACCATGAGGCCTGTTGTGAGAAGCTCTGGTTTGTGAGAAGCTTATACCCAAACCTGCCTCAAATGGGACAAAAAAATTACCACGGCATGTTGATGCTGCTCCATGATGGCATACCATGTTTCATGAATTTCAGACGAGTTTTGGATTTACTAGAATTTAAAACCTGGTATCTCAATGTTTGCGGCCGAGTGACGGTGGCAGGGTGTTTGACATTCATTCCCATTTCTTGCATGTGACCTAAGCATGCAACCAAGGACACATATTTGATTTTTGAACCAATTTATATGCACTGGAGCATGTGCATGTAGTTCAGATTTGAATTATGCACATAAAATGCATAGAAAACCCAGTTAATGTATAAAAATGACGAAACGAACCCCAAAAAATTCCAAAATTTAACACAACACTGATACGTCCATTTTGCATCATGCTTTTATATCAATATTTATTGCATTATGGGCTGTTATTACACATTATATCTCAATACTTATGGCTATTCTCTCTTATTTTACAAGGTTTACCATGAAGAGGGGGAACGCCGACAGCTGGAATTCTGGCTGGAAAAGGAGCAAACATTGGAAACCCATTCTGCACAGCTCCAAAAGTCCTGAAACTGCACGAAACATCTTTTTGGAATTAATAAGAATTTTTGGGTGAAAGAAATACACCAGGGGGGCTACACCTCATCCAGGAGAGTGGGGGCGCGCCCCCCTACTGGGCGTGCCCCCTGTCTCCTAGACCCCCTGGTGGGCCCCCAGTGTCCATCTTCTACTATATAAGGGCTTTTACCCTGAAAAAAATCATGGGCAAGCTTACGGGACGAAACTCCGCCGCCACGAGGCGGAACCTTGGCAGAACCAATCTAGGGCTCTGGCAGAGTTGTTCTGCCAGGGACACTTCCCTCCTGGAGGGGGAAATCACCACCAACGTCATCACCAATGATCCTCTCATCAGGAGGGGTCAATCTCCATCAACATGTTCACCAGCACCATCTCCTCTCAAAACCCTAGTTCATCTCTTGTATCCAATCTTGTATCAAAACCACAAATTGGTACCTGTGGGTTGCTAGTAGTGTTGATTACTCCTTGTAGTTGATGCTAATTGGTTTACTTGGTGGAAGATCATATGTTCAGATCCTTTATGCATATTATTACTCCTGTGATTATGAACATGAATATGCTTTGTGAGTAGTTACGTTTGTTCCTGAGGACATGGGTGAAGTCTTGCTATTAGTAGTCATGTGAATTTGGTATTCGTTTGATATTTTGATGAGATGTATGTTGTCTTTTCCTCTAGTGGTGTTATGTGAACGTTGACTACATGACACTTCACCATTATTCGGGCCTAGAGGAAGGCATGGGGAAGTAATAAGTAGATTATGGATTGCTAGAGTGACAGAAGTTTAAACCCTAGTTTATGCGTTCCTTCGTTAGGGGCTGATTTGGATCCATATGTTTAATGTTGTGGTTAGGTTTACCTTAATACTTCTTTTGTAGTTGCGGATGCTTGCAATAGGGGTTAATCATAAGTGGGATGCTTGTCCAAGTAAGGGCAGTACCCAAGCACCGGTCCACCCACATATCAAATTATCAAAGTACCGAACGCGAATCATATGAACGTGATGAAAACTAGCTTGACGATAATTCCCATGTGTCCTCAGGAGCTTCTTTCTCATTATTCGAAACTGTCCAGGCTTATCCTTTGCTACATAAAGGATTGGGCCACCTTGCTGCACTTTATTTACTTTATTTACTTGTTACTCGTTACTATTTATCTTATCACAAAACTATCTATCACCTACAATTTTAGTGCTTGCAGAGAAAACCTTACTGAAAACCGCTTATCAATTCCTTCTGCTCCTCGTTGGGTTCGACACTCTTACTTATCGGAAGGACTATGATAGATCCCCTACACTTTTGGGTCATCAAGACTCTTTTCTGGCGCCGTTGCCGGGGAGTGTAGCGCTTTTGGTGAGTGGAACTTGGTAAGGAAACATTTATATAGTGTGCTGAAATTTTCCGTTACTTGTCACTATGGAAACTAATCCTTTGAGGGGCTTGTTCGGGGTATCTTCACTACAAAAAATACACTTCCGAGATGATACGTGTTTGTCACAGTAGGTCGCGTTTCTTTCATGCATGTACATCCATGACGATTTTATGAAAGAATCAAGATAGTCATACCTGTGCTGTCGTAGAAGTGTTCCATGACATTACCAAAATTATCATCACGGAAGTGTCCACTTCCATGACAATAAATCGAGCGTCACAGAAGTGCTTTCGTCAAGGGTGACCGACACGTGGCATCCACCATAACGGAACACCGTTAAGCTATCGGGTCCGGTTTTGGATCCGATAACCCGTTAATAGCCCGGACCAATGGGGATTTTCCACGTGTAAAATCAACATTGGTCGCAGGAAACACGTGTTGCCTGACCGTTGGGACAGATGTCATCCACTCATTGGACAGGAGGCACCTATGATAGATCGACACGTGGCACGGCCCAACAGTGGCCCATTCCGGTGAAAAAGGCCGGCCCAATAAAAATTAGCAGGCCGACCCATATAAGGCCTACTTGTGTCAGGTCCATTTAAGCCCACGGCCCATACGAGATGTGCCAATTCGGCCCGTCAACGGCCCGTTAAAGATTTGACACCATTGCAGCAAATCGTCAGTTTGAGCCCGTTAACAGCCCGCTATATATTTGGGCTCAATATCGGCCCGGTGAGATTTCGGCCTGCTAACGGCCCATTTAATGGATGGGCCAATTTTCAGGATGTACATCTTTCGGCCTTTTAGCGACCCATTTAAATGTTGGGCTAATTTTCGGCCCGTTGTGTCTTTCAGCCTGTTGACGGCCCATAAATCAGATGGGCCATTTGTTATCGGACCCGAGTTTCTGCCTTTTAGCGGCCCATTTAAGTGTTGGGCCAATTTCTGCCCCGTGTCACTTTCAGCCTGTTGACGGCCCATAAATCAGTTAGGCCATTTGTAGTCGGACCTGAGTTTTGGCCTTTTAGTGACCCATTTAAGTGTTGGGCCAATTCCCGGCCCTGTGTGCCTTTCGGCCTGTTAACATACCATAAATGAGTTGGGCCATTTGTAGTCGGACCTTATTTTTGGCCTTTTAACGGCCCATGCCCTTCATGGTCCAATACCAGCCCGGTTTCTCTTTCGGACTGCTAAAGGCCCACAACACAGTTGGGCCATTTACAATATGACCTGACTTTCGGCCTCTTAGCGGCCCATGGTCTTCATGGTCCAGTACAAGCCCGTTGTCTCTTTCGTCCTGCTAAAGGCCTATAGTATAGTTGCGCCATATGTAGCCCAAACTTAGTAACGGCCTGTTAATGGCCCGTGAAATAAATTGGGGCCACCTGTTACCCGCTTCGATGTCGGTCTATTAACGACCCGGGAGGTAAGAGGGCCGACCATTAACTTTCGGCCTAGTAATGGCCCGTTAACTTAATGGGCCCACTAAAGTTCGTACATGTCTTTAGGCCAAATTAGATAATTTGAGCCCATTACGACGAGCTATTATGCACAGGACCAAAACCGATCAAGCAAAGGTATGACATACAGGGAATAATGTTGCACATCCAACATATATTACAGGAAATTACATCCACTAGGCAATCAAAGATTGATGCCAGTGCAAATAAATGAGCAGAACCTAACCATCTACAACGTCACAATCTGCAACCTCAGCACAGATGACGCCCATAAGCATGTGGGCAAGTTCTTGCTGCTTTGCTACACTGTCTCTAAAAACATTGATTAGTTGTTGTGTCGCACGACTCTGCACCTCTGATTCGTCCACCATTTCCATCATTGCTTCAGCCATTAATTGGTTCACAAACATACATTTATTCCGTTGCATTCGAGACAGAGGATACTGAACAGATTCAGATGGCGATTTTGGCAGGCTTGTACTATTGATAGTGGAGAGTGTCTCGACCACTGCATCATAACATAAATTAGGATGGGAACCAAACATATTAATCATGAGTTATTGCCATATTACCTGACTTAGATTTACTGGAAAGAAACAATGGGGTTGCCTTGCTGTTTTCAGAGTTTGTCTTCTTATCTTCAGCAGCCTGCACAAAATTAACACACTAGCATTGCTATCATTGGCCAAGTCAGATAATAGGAAAGCAACATTGACACAATGAACGTTTGGGCAACTAGCCTATGCCAAATTAACACAATATGACACAGCTATCATCAGCCAGGTAAGGTCGTACGAAAGCAACATTGACACAATGAATGAATGGGCAACCGGAGAAGCACTATAATTCAGTAATGTGCGTGATATGAGATAGTACATTCATGCAGCTCAGTATGCAAAACTATCAGGTAGTTTTCCTTACAAAAATCAACATTGGCGCCTTTAACATTTTGCTACAACTAATTTTAGATCAGATAAAGGTTAGATTCATGCCGATTAACAAAATATATGTTGATGTAAAAAATATAGTGATATACAACAGGTACTTACATCAGCATTGGAGCACAGAGAATTCCCGCAAGATATTTTCCTCGAATACGATCCCAATGGAGGAAGTCTTCTATCGTTTAACCTTATTTTCTAAAAGAGAGATGGGTAAGAAACATGTAAAAATATGATCAAAATGCTATAAAATTTCATGATGCGAGGATACGCACACGCTTCTTAGAATGGAGTTGACATTCTTTTGCTGGACTGGAGCGGACTAGTTCTTTGGCCACTGGAATATGCTTATTATCAGTGGGAGTTGGGTTTCTCTGTGCTGGAGCAGTATCTATGAAAAATGGAGTTGGTTTATTATCTCCTGGCGTTTGGATCTTTTGCAAAGCCTGGTTTGTAACCCTTCAGATTCTAACATAGCCATCTTCCCGTTGCATGCCTTATATAGAAGAATGGTGATTCAGTTATAAAACATGCTACAGCAGAGATGGAATAGGTACTGAAGAATAGAAAGGCATGACATATTGACATGTATTCCCTTCATCCGGAAATAAATGGATGGGTCTAGGCCTATTTCAGTTCTAGATACATCCAGTTTTATCCATTTCTGTGACATTTAATCCAGACGGAGGGAGTATGATGTAAGAGCTAGGGATACAACAGGACAACACAGTAAAAAAACAATGAAAAACCCACTACATAACCAAAGTATTCAAACCCACTGATATGAGATAGTACACTCATGCAGCTCAGGATGCAAAACTACCAGGCAATTTTCCTTACAAAAATCAACATTGTGGCCTTTAATCATACATTTTGCTACAACTAAATTTAGATCAGATAAAGGTTGGATTCACGCTGATTAACAAAATACATGCTGCTGTAAAAATATAGTGATATACAACAGATACTTACATCTACATTGGAGCACAGAGAATTCCTGCAAGAATCTTTCCTCATAAATGGTACCATTGCAGAAATTCTTCTATCTGTTAAGCTTATTTTCTAAAAGGGAGATGGGTAAGAAACATGTAGAAAATATGATCAGCATGCTATAAAATTTCATGATGAAAGGATACTCACACGCTTCTTAGAATTGAGTTGACATATTTTTGCTAGACTGGAGCGGACTAGTTCTTTGGCCACTGGAATCTGCTTATTATCAGTAGGAGTTGGGTTTCTCTCTGCTGGAGCAGTATCTATAAAAACTGGAGTTGGTTTATTATCTCCTGGCGTTTGGATCTTTTGCAAAGGCCTTGTTTGTAACCCTTCGGATTCCAACATAGTCGTCTTCCCCTTGCATGCCTTGTACAGAAGAATGGTGCTTTAATTATAAAACATGCTACAGCAGAGAGATGGAATAGGTACTGAAGAATATAAAGGCATGACATATTGACATGTATTCCCTCCATCCGGAAAAAAATGGATGGGTCTAGGCCTATTTCAGTTCTAGATACATCCTTTTTTATCCATTTTGGCAATGTGTAATCCAGACGGAGGGAGTATGGTGTAAGAGCTAGGGATACGACAGGACAACACATCAAAAAAACACTAGTTGAATGTAAAACTATATGCTAGCGGAATACATACAGAAATAACTAAGGCAACATATATGTGTATGATTGGGAAAATAAGATGGCATTGCAACAGAGCACTAGAACAGCACTTCAATGTAAAAAAACATGGTATGGCAGACAGATGAAGTACATACTGATGAATAACAATGCATAAGATATTCAGAAGCATGATGTCCAAATTAAGCAGATGGCATTGCGATAGAGTAGAATGACAGTACTTGAATTTGAAAACATGTTATCATGAATGGAATAGGTACTGAAAAACAGGAAGGCATGACATATTTACATGCATGATCAGCATGCTAAGCACATGGAATTGCAACAAAGTAGATACACTCTAGGACATTATATGCATGTTGTACCCATATCACAGGCCAAGTTAGAGCAAGGACCTTGTGGGGTGAAGAGGATTCATCATCTTTCTGCAAGTCTTCTGAAGAACTGCCTTTACATGTTCCATCATATTGGGTATCATTGACATCAAGTTTATTGGCCTTTACATTGCTCCGTGAGGTTCTTGTGGATATATCAGTGTGTGCAATTATATCTGACATGCATGGAAGACAACTAGTAGTTAGATTTATGTAATGAGTGCCTGTAGGAGATGACATAAATAGTAGGACTGGGGTTAACTAGCAGCAACAGGGCCTATAAACTAAAGGGAGAACACAGATGAAAGATACAGAATATGTATCGTTTGTACTCGAGATTAACTAGATGGCACACAAAAGTATTAAAGAACAACATAGGTAATACTAGAAGTGGTATAATACTATAATCATCAGCTGGTGGGATAGCATTGGCTGATGGATGATAACTATCAAACATCGTTACCTAAAGAACAAGTATCTTAGCTGAACTATGGAACAGCGTGAACTCCTGAGCAAGACCCGTAAGAGATCAGCATGAATATACAGTGAAATGTGATGATCTATTTTCCATGCTTAGATGAATAACAAAGACATAAATGTTGCACACAAGTAAGATGAGGGTACAACCTATCTGGCTGCCATCCATAGGAGTGAGCATCATGTGCTGACTTGTTGATGGCCCTGCAGTTGTTCTGGCTGTCCATGTCGTGCACGCGCATTTGATGTAGGGAACTGTTGAGTGGGGACTATAGCTCCCTTCTGGTGTATGCTTCCCTTGTTGGAGCAGCTGCGGTGAGTCAGAAGACAGTGTGTCTGAAGATGCAGCTAACGCATAATGTTAAGAACGACACATCTCTTTGATCTGAAGAAATACATTAAGAGATCAACAGCAAGGTACAAGAGTGGTCACACGTCTGTTGACTGAAGACTAAATTGGGGTCACATGATTTTATTTTATTTTGGTACTATCCGGTCTATCCCGGATGGCTTGATGGTCGTCTTGTGCCTCCCGGCTGACACTGTTCGGAATCTTCCCCGAAGAGCCAGCGAGCAACAGCAGAGCAGCCTGCCTCCGCCGTCCGTGGCCTCGGCCAAAACCCCGCTCCCCGCCCCACCGCACTGCTGTGGTTGCGCCGCCCCCGGGCCTATCCACGAAGACTCCCCGTCATCCAGATCCGGCGGCGGCAGTACCTTCAACCCATGCAACTCTAAAAGATAGTCATCTAAGCGCTACTTCCGCGGTGAATTTGAGGCCCCACACACTTACGTTAGACACCATCCAACTGGCAGCCTACGAGCTCCGCCGCCTCGAGGGGTGCTGCTTCCCATTGGGAATCATTGGCCCAGAATAAAAATTCAGACAACTGATGCCTAAATAAAGTGATTTGAGATGAGGGTGCAACCTATCTGGCGGCATGGTGAAGTAGGCAGGTCCAGCTGCCGAGTCGGTGAGGCCAGCGCGGTTGCGGTGGCGACCAGCGGCAGGAAAAGAGTGATGTCGCGACGGTCGACGGCTACGCGGAAGCAGCGCCAGGACTCTGGACGGATCCGAAGTTGGAGCCGCTCCAGCGTCGTGAACAACGGTGGGGGTGAATCGGCTCCAGTACAGTTCACGCGGCCATCGTCGAGGCAGCACCAGCAGCACGGAGTAAGAGGCACATGGCCCAGTGCACGACGGCAATTGGACAGTGTCTCCGGCATTAGGGGGAGGGCGGTTGTGAAATTGGTGCGGTGGGGGGCGCCATGGAGGTGGGGCTGAGGTTTTGTGGCTCGGGAGAAGGGAGCTTCCCGGGGAGAAGGTGATTTG
>NC_041389.1:29561078-29576858 GCF_002162155.2 Triticum dicoccoides | reverse complement strand
GAGTGGAACCATGTCTTACGGACGCATTTGTCTGAAATGTGAGGGTGAGTTACAGTTCTACCCTTGCCTATAGGCTTCTTAGCTTGGGTCTGTGTACTGAGGGTTGGGGATCGTAGAGTAACATTTCTTCTCCCCAAATAGTGGGCGGGAGCAATTTCGGGCGAGGAGGGCGTGTTTTGAACTATAGTGGGCGCGAGCCATTTCGGGTGAGGAGAGCGTGTTTTGAAATAGTGGGCGCGAGCTATTTCGGGCGAGGAGAGCGTGTTTTGCCGACCATGGTTTATGAATTATTTGGCACATGTCATTTCGGCCGAGGAGAAGGCACACTTGGATGAAGTTACAAACCTACCCTCGATGTACAACGGGCCAATTGATGCGTGTCCCACATAGGACGGTAATTTCGCGTCTCCCATTTATTTGCTCGTGCAAATTCCACCGAGCAGAGAGGATGTTTAATGGTTTGTTTAAATTTTGGGAGAATGAGCATCCACGTCTACCTTACCAAGTCGATTCGAATCAAATTTTGAAATATTAGCTTTCCACTTCTTTTTTAGAAGGAGAGATGATGCTCGGGAGTAATGTGTTTTTTACATGCTGGTTGCTAGAGATTTACTATATGACAAATAGTTGACCCACTCAAAAACGCGAATCAAACCCAAAATGAAATAGCTCGTTCCGTAGGTCAAAATAGTGAACTAAACCCAAAATTGAACACCTCAATCGAGTAGCATGTTGTACAGTATTATAGTACTCCATGAACATGTTGAAAGTCAAATTAATGAACTTGTTTGATATACGCATATATCCGTTCATGTGTGGATTGCAGACAACATGTTCTCCAATTTAAATATTTGAATGCAAGTTTATATCGAAACATGGTTTATATCAGTCTTTGATGCATAAAACGCGACCTCCCCCTCTCCCAGACTCTTGTTTTCTCTCTCTCTCTCTCTCTCTCTCTCTCTCTCTCTCTCTCTCGCCGACAATCTTCAATTATGTCGCACGCATCCGACACAAAAACCTTGTTGGTTCCTCTCCATCTCTCTCTCTCTCTCTCTCTCTCTCTCTCTCTCTCTCTTTGTGTGTGTGGGGGGTCTTTCTAGTTCGCATGCATATATACACCATCTATAGGTCTCTCTCGCACACTATGTATGATACTCTAGCTACTCCAAGCTAGATATCTTGGGTGCACTCATCGTACGGACACAAATTCCTTGGCTCTTTGCCTGTAACTCTCTCACGCACCACTATGTCATCACGGAGCTCTTCCCCCCCTCTCTCAAACTCTCCATCCACCTGGGTCTCACTCGCACTCGATAGGCCCATCTAAAACTCTATCTCTTTCCCTCGTTCTCTCTCCATCTCACACGCACGCACACACACACAATCTCATGCACAACTAGCCAAGTATGATGGTCTCTCACTCAATTGGAGGCACACACAGTCCCCCCTATATGTATATGACTAGCTAATCTTAGTCTCCATCGCAAACATGTGCATGGTCTATCTCGATTTCTCTCGGGGCATCTTTCTATCGCGCACGCACTCCCTCGATCTCCCACCCATATAGTCCCCTCATGATCTCGAGGGGATCTCTCTATCACAAACACACCCTCTCTCCCTCCCCATGCGTCCATGCCATCCATGTGTCCCTCTCGCCCTTTTTTCCTTGTTGTCCAGACCTCTATTGGACATGTGCTACAGGGGTGTCTCTCTCTGTTGCAAACAACCACACACTAGCTATCTTCGTGTATCTCCTCGCCTCGCTTTTCCATCACGGAGATGCATGCGTGATATGTTCGCATAAGAAACGAAAAAACACACACTCTCTCTAATTTATCGTTTGTTGTCACTTTCTCTTTCACACACATACTCTTTTTCCACACTTACTCATTCTCCTTCACACGCACTTGATCTGTCTCTACTGAGGCACTCTCCTCCGTCCATAGCATATAGATTTATTGAAAAGTCAAACATCACAAAGTTTGACCATGTACGTGGAGAAAAAGAATTACATCTAGTATAGCAAACATATACCATTAGATTCACCATGAGATGTAGTTTTGTATGATGTATCTTTCGTATTGTAGATATAAATAACATTTGCATAAATCTTATCAAAGTTTCCAAAGTTTGACTTCTAAAAAATTTACATGCACTGCATTATCGAGCGGCTGGAATATCTCTTTCCCCCTCTCAGCTATCTGACGCACCACTCAACCTTATCGGGGCTCCTCAATCTCTCTCAAACTTTATTGGTCAGTTTGGTTCGTGACCTGACCCTCATGCCTTGATGGCCAGTACTGCCTTGTGTGGACGTGAGATGTAAAATATTTCTGCCTTGCCAGGCTTGTGTGGTGCTGAAGCGTTTAGTTCATGCCTGGGACAGGCAAAGCATCAACATCCCATCAATCAATCCATGCATTAATTATTTAATGCTAATATCCATCCACGTTGCTGTTAGCCTCGTGGCCGCACGACCAGGCACGGCCAGGTGTTCGAAATCGGTCGCTTGGGCCAGGCTACTTGCAGTGTCTGGAGTTCAGCCAGGCTAATTAAAGTGCAAGGGAACCCAGCTCAGACGGGCTTTCTTTTTCACAGGGTAGCAACCAAACAAGCATGCATGAAATCCAGCCACAACCCCAGGCCATGCAAAAGATGCTCAGGACGCAAGCCAAACTGGCCTTATATCTCCCTGGTTCACATATGCATACACATGTCTCGCTCGCGCTATACATATAGACCCATCCAACACTCTCCGCCCTTGTTCTCTCTCCATGTGACATGCACCCCCCTAAGTACCATAATCCCTCAATCCATCATAGGCTCTGTTTGGATCCATGGGTTAGAAATAGTTTGGGTTAGTTTGGAGTCAACTAACCCAAAAAGATCCAAACAGGAGGGTTAGTTTGGGTTAGATGCATCTAACCCATCCAAAAAACTAACCCATCCAAGAGGTGCTTATTTGGGTTAGTTCTTCTCGGGACCACTAATAAACACTTTTTTCTCATGCTCTCCCCGTAGCAGATCCCTCCCCACTTCCTCGAAGCTTCTCGTCCTCTCCCTCCCTCCCTCTCGCACCGCCCGTGAAGGTGCCTCGCCGTATCCGCGCTCCATCTAACCCTGTCATCCAAACACCTATTTACTTAGAGTTAGTTCAGGGTTAGTTCAGGGTTAGAATCTAACTCTAACCTCTAACTGAGTTAGAGTATCCAAACAGGGCCATAGGCGCAAGCACTCCCTCCCCTCCTAAGTATGATTATCTCTTACTAGCCATCAGGAACACACGTATTGTCCCCTTCCATCCATACGTCTATCTTGATATCTCTCGGGGCATCTTCTATCGCGTACACACCTTGTCACTCGATCTCCCACCCATGTAGTCCCATCACGATCTCCAGGGGATCTCTCTATGACAAACATACACTCTCTCCTCCCCATGTCTGCATTTTCTTCGTACATCTCTCTCAACCTCTCTCCCTTGTTTGTCAGACCCCTCTTGGCCAGGTGCTAGGGGTCTTGCTCTCTCGGTTCCAAACAACCACACACTATCTGCTCACCTTGCCTCCGTTGTCGAAGATTCATGTGTGATATGTTTGCATAAGACACGCATGCTTTTTCTCTACTTTTATCGTGTGTTGTCCATGTCTCTTTCACACACGCACACACACTTTTTTCACTCTCTCTCTCTCTCTCTCTCTCTCTCTCTCTCTCGTTAGGGACTCTGTCATGTCCATAAGCATATGGATGTTTTGAAAAGTCAAACCTCAGAAAAGTTTGACCAGGTATATGTGGAGAAAAACATTTACATCTGGAATGATCATTAGATTCATCACAACATATACTTACTTCATACTATCATTTATCTTTGGTATTGTAGATATAAGTAATTTCTTTATAAACATGGTCAAAGTCTCAAAAGTTTGACTTAAAAAAATGTTGGAACTACATTATCGAACGGAGGGAGTAGCTCTTTCTCTCTCTCTCTCTCTGCTATCTCTCACGGGCCTCCCCTCTCACTCGAACTCTCTATACCGACGGATTATACGCTCACTGTGTCAGCGTATAGCTCTATATATTGTTTAGTTGATCGGTCAACCAATCCACATGCTGCCTTGTCAGCTCGTGTTCTGTATCTTGGTGTGCTGGCACATGTGGCAGTGGGTGAAAATAAGTAAACTAGAGGCCCATCTGACACGCGGTGAAGTAAACAAAGTTGAAACCACTCGGGGTAGCACCCCGCACGCTAGTAAATTGAGGGCGCATTGAGGACAAATTTCTTGTGCGCGAAGGACACACTCGCGCACAATTCACCACTGCGCGGTGGCATGCACAGAAGGACACACTCGCGCACACCCAGCACACAACACACACCAGCACACGTGTACACTAGCGTCGCTGCCTGTTGAGATGGACGGTGAGGCAGCCAACAAGCGGAGGCGGCTTGAGCCAAAACCGCATCCGGCGAGCCTGGACTTCATCGGCAGCCTCCCCGACGACATGCTGCTCGCCATCATCGGCCTCCTCCCCACCAAATCTGCCATGCGGACCGCCCTGCTCTCCCGGCGGTGGCGCCCCCTATGGCGTTGCGTCCCCCTCAACCTCATCGTCGATAGCTGCCTCTGCGACGGGGATTGCAAACACATGGCCGCAGTCTCCAAGATCCTTTCATCGCACCCTGGGCCAGCCAGACGCCTTGACATCCGCATGTTCAGTACCAACTGGAAGGTCCAAGCCAAGTTCAACGAGTGGTTCTTATCCCCCACCCTAGATCAGCTCGAGGAGCTCAGGTTTGAAGCTGGACGATGTCGCTCTCTGCCACCGTCCGCGCTCCGTGCTCCGCCTCACGCCAATGCTGCGCTGCGCCAGCTTCAGCTCCTGCTATCTTCCCCGAATTAATGCCGCACCCGCCCTTCTTCTCCCTTAACTCAAGCAGCTCGACCTCTTCGACGTTGTCATCTCGAAGAAAGCTACGGAGCACCTGCTCCGCAGCTGTACTGCGCTCGAGTACCTTCATCTTGAGCAGATCCATGGGTTCATTAGCCTCCACATCGCCTCGATGAATCTCTGATGGATTTATGTGTCTTGCTGGCCCCGCAACAAGACATCAATTGGGAAGAGATCACTCCAGTTGTTCCATGTTATGGTCATTGAGAATGCGCCTTTCCTTGAGAGATTGCTTGTATCGGATCTAGAAGGTCCAACAAAAATCAGGGTCATTGACGCGCCAAAATTGATAGCGTTGGTGTACTCGTCTGCCAAAATCTCCAAACTCTTTATTGGATCCGTAATCGTTCAGGTACAGCACTCATCTTCTTCTCCATCTTCTTGAAATTCACAATTTTAAATTCCTTCTTGATGTATTTACGACCGTCTTCCAGAAAATGTTTCCCACAAGCTTGACCCAGTCCATGCGCACAGTGAAGATCTTAGCACTAAAATCTATCAGCCCCAATCTGGATCAAGTTGTTGGATTCCTTACATGCTTTCCGTGCATGGAGAAGCTACTCATCGAGGTGAAACTCTTTTCCTATAAGTAAACGGTAATCACGACGTAGCTCAATTTTTTCGTAATTTTCCCAAATTACACTGACAAGTGTAGTGTTCAAAACTGCATCTACGCACTGCACCAAAAGAAATGTTTTTAGTATTTTTTCTCACTTGATCACCTGCATCGTTCTTATGTTGTACTACTATAGTAGCCTAGGCTAGTCATAGTGGAAAGTAACTTAGACTAATCCGGTAACTCTATGGTTACCCTAAGAGCAAGTACTACCTCCGTCCTGGTTTACTCTTCCAATTTTGTAGTATCAAAATTTGACCATAGATTTAACTGACAAAATGTTAATGCATGTCACTAAGAACTATATCGTTGGATTCATATTAGAACATAATTTCAAATGGTGTAATTTTTAGTGACATGCATTGGCATTTTCTTAGGTAAATCTATGGTCAAAATTTTATACTAAATACGAGGTAGTATTCCCTCCGTCCCAAAATTCTTGTCTTACATTTGTTTAGATACGGATGTATCTAACACTAAAATTTAACTAGATACATCCGTATTTAGACAAATTTAAGAATAGAATTTTGGGACGGAGGGAGTACAAAAGTGGGCTATGTAGGCCAAAACATGTGCCAAATTCACTTGTGATGCATTTGGCATCGATGCCCCTCCATTGCTCACCTGGTGCCCCAATCTAGATCGCCTACTTTGCTCCGGTGCCAAATTAACTCACGCAATGAAAAAACACTGCATGGGAGAGAGAGAGGACTGAAGCAATAAAAAAACACTTGTTTGGGAGAGTGAGAGGCTGGTGTAGTTGGTTTGATTGATTTGTTTATACATGTTGGTCTGTGTGCACAGCGGTGCCAACTCTCTCCATCGCGAGAGCGGAGCCAAAATCTTTTGATTTGACATCGATGCGTATTATGTGGCATACTTTTGCAAAATATGGCATCAGCCACATAGTCAAAGGCAACAAATGCACAAGTTCTTCACGTGCTCCTAGTTAAATGAGAGGAAACAGAAAGAGAGAGAGAGAGAGAGAGAGAGAGAGAGAGAGAGAGAGTGAAAAAATATCACTAGCCAGCCAACCCTATTTGTATGCGCGAATGATATTGGTACCTCTTGATGACACGGCAATCTTATGCAGCCAGCTGCTCTAATATGTTCTCTTCTTTTGCACATAAAAGAAGACCCGAAAGTGAAAAATGTGCTGCACTATAACAATCTCATCGAATGCCTTGATCTCCATCTTACAGAAATTGATTTGATCGACTACAGAGGCAGCACATCTGAGATTAAATTGGCCAAGTTCTTTGTTCTGGAGGCAAGTGTGCTCAAGGTAATGAGGTTTGGCGTTCTCTGGCGCAACAATGAAAGGCGTGCTGATCACCGCAAGCGTCTAAGCCTAAATGACAAACTCTCCGCAGAAGCTGAATTTGTTTTTGAAACATCAAGTGGCCAGAGACTTGAAAACTTATTTGCCCATTAGTGACTTGCCAGGGCGGTGGATTTTAGTTTGTAAGATAATGCTGCATCCACCTAAAGTAATGAAAGTTCTTACGTAAACTTCCTAGTAATTCCCTCTTCGTAGGTGCAGCATTACTCCTAACATTTGTAATATTAGTTTGAAACTTGTAATATTGTCGTGTCCTATTCCTGTGTTTTCAAAATCCTGCAAATCAAATAGGTCCTGAGTTGCTGATGATGTTGTGCCTCCCATCTTTCACCAATAGCCGTCAGATCTAGATATGACGCATACAAACCAAGCTTCTCAGTTTTTGTAAAAAGATGCCCACACTTGTTCCCTATTTACAAACAACTCCTTGTCTCTTACAATCAGCCTTATCTTCTCCCCACCACATCTAGAAGGCCATTGAAAAATCTAGCGCGATGGCCGCTGCCGGAGCCGTCCACCCCCAATCTTGGTGTTCCGTGCAATGCACGGGCATCTACAGCCATGATGATAGTGATTGTAGACGGTGAGGCTGACTATGGTATGCCGAACACGGTGCCTATACTCAGGTGTCATCTCTGGCGCAGGGTCTTGTCACTTCACTATGAGGAGCAGCACGTAATAATTTGACCAACGGGTAGTACAGTGCTAGTACTCCTACTACTACATTGGTAGTACTACTACTAGTACTAGTAGCACCACCGTCTGGATTTAGGAGTACTACCACGTCTATCTGGATTTCAGTATTTTACTAGCAATATCTAGTAATGCATGTCACAAAAAATGTACTACTCCCTCTGTAAATAAATACATGGTGTTTTATTCCTATCGGCGAGAGAACTTAATGTTTTTTTGCTAACTAGAGTACTAATAGGATTACATGCAATGAACTAAACACTGCATGTCAGGTTTTGGTAGTCTCAAGTCATTGAAAGCATGCACGGCACACATCTGTCATTGGTTGATATGTCACAAAATAAGAAACAAGGAGGGAGTTAGTGCACCGTGCCTAAGTGTTTTGGGATTATTTGGTTTTCGTGATGTGACTTAGGCTGGTTGTAATGTTACACAAATTTTTTGTTTACATGCATTAACATTTTATTAGTTAAATCAAAGGTCAAAACTTGGCGCAAAATGCAAAGGGGACCAATAAACCAGTAAACATCAAACTTTCTCGTTTGGCCCCAACTAGAGGTCCGGTCTCCGGTGAGATGACTATACTGCACCGGCATGGAGGGGGACGCAGCTTCATTGACTTATGGCAACTGCCTTTGGGTGAATGACACGTGGGCCCAGGGGATGGCTGGCCCACCTATCATACAGCCAAAGGCAGGTGCAGTAGAGGGCCGAGGAGTAGTATGAAATCCTACGCACCTACACACGCTAACCAAGGGCAAGAGTGATCACTCGAATCGCAAGATCAGTTGACTAGAAGCTAAGCTAGACCCATGGAGGCGATGAGCGCGAGCATCAGCCGGTTGTGCCAGATGGTCCATGACGCCGGCCTGCGGCCCGGCACCGAGGAACGTCTCCAGGTAGTATTGCTTGAGGCCGCTAGGGCGAGGGGTCGCTTGGACCACAGCTTCGTCTCCTTGTTCGACGAGGTCCTCGTCGGTTTCCTCGACAAATTCACCGTCGTCAAGAAGCTCGTGGACGACTTTGATGTAAGCCTCCAGCCGACGCGCCCAGGCTCTGCGATGCCCGCCACCCTCAACGGCCACTATGGTGACAACCTCTTCGACGCACTGGTGGCCCTGCGACTGCCCGCCGTCGCGCCAGAGAATGTCCACCTCGAGGTCGTGCTCGCCGCGCAGCGCCTGGCGCAGCAATACACCATCGACATAATCACCCACGTCTACGCACAAATCGTCCACAAGGACTACTACATGCAAGAGGAGGACGATAGGACGCTGGCCTTCTTTGACCACGGGGCAACCTTGGACGGCACTATTCAGAAGCACATTGAGCTCGCCGCCAACGCTACTGCTCCTCACACGTCGGTTGGTGAGCCGGCGCACTAGGGCGTGAGGATGTCGTTGATGGATCCGTATGTATTTTTATCTTTCTGTCAAATCCATGTAGTAGTATATGATACTACAGTAATTATCTTACCTTTCGCATCAACTTCATTATTTTCATACGTACTCCATGCATGAACGGCGCCAGAACCAAACTTCTCATTACTCTAGGCAAAATCATTATTTTCTATCTATCGGCCGCGCCATGGAGCAGAATCAAAATTTACAAGTTACGATTTCAAAAGGAAATGCCTATCGTGTTCGCGTCGCACCCCCACACGGTTGGTCCGGCATGCCGCTCAAGCGGGAATGCGTGCGGTGTTGCATTTTCAGGGCTCCTTTGATTCAAAGGAATTCCATGGGACTTTTGGAGGGTTAGAATCCTTAGGATTTTTTCATACATTTGTCGTTTGATTCAGAAGATTGAATCATATAGGATTTTTTTCTATGGTATCAAGTGTACTACATTTCATTGCAAATCTAGCATCCACTCCAACCTCTTTTTTCAATTCCTTTGTTTTTCGTGTAGCATCAAACACTCTAGGCTAATCCTATATGATTCAAGTGGACATGCCACTCAAATCCTGTATTTTCCCTATTCCAGCGTTTTGAAAATCCTGAAAATCAAACAGGGCCTCACTTACAAGTGGGACCGCAGTTGAGCAAACCGAATATCGGCAAATCCCCACCCTGCCCACCGCGCGATGGCTGAGTAAACAGGAGGGAGAACAGTTGGCTGTAGCACGGACTCCAAGAAAATTGGTGTCGGATGGGACTCGTGTGGGTGGTGTGTGCCGTACTGCTAGACGTGAATGCTAGTTATGGCCCATGCCACCCCACTATATCGAGCCTATATCGAGGTACGTAGAACGGATTTCCTGCAGTCCATGCTCAGCCCCCCTCTATCTCTCTTCTCAGCCAGCCAGCGGACGCGCGGAGCCCATTGTCTGTTTGCTCACATGCGGTCCCACATGTCAGTGAAAACGCAAGTGGACCCACTGAACCTGCACATCTTTCACCTCGACATGCTGGTGATGAAAAACAAATCCAATAAAGATCTTCGGTGGCCACTTTTGGAGTTACTCAAGAGTAGTAAGATTCTATTTACAGTTTAACCCAAGATGCACATCTCGTGGCTTCAACTACCACTCTATTTTCTTTCATGACACGACCTGGATGCTGGATGTCCCACGTGTCGGCAAAAGGAGGAAGAACCTGACCAAATCTTTGGTTGTGCTCTCGGATTAGACTAGTTGTGCTAACTTCAAAAATTTATTGTGTACTCCCTCCGTTCCAAAATACTTGACTTCCATTTGTCCAAAAATGGATGTACCTATATACTAAAACATGTCTAGATACATATATATTTTGACAAATAGAAGGCATGTATTGTGCAACGGAGGGAGTGGAATGGATGCAAGTTTTTGTATTGGGAAGAAGAGTACATCCATATATTGATAGAGCGCAACTTAGTAGATGTTATATCACTTTTAGCTAGCACAGAGGCTAGAGATGAGATTAGTGCACTTGTTGATACTCCTACTAGAATAGAGGCTAGACATGAGACTAGATGTGATGAAGCAACTTCTACTTCTTTACACACGAAGAAGAAAGAAGCACGCAAGATCGAGCCTCCGCAGATCAACAATGAATGCATCGAGAAGGCACTAATCCAACTTACAGGAGTAGTAAAATGTATTCTTTGGTCTTGCTTTTCTAGTCAAAATTATCGTTGGAGTTCGTGCAAAACGGAGGTCCTTTTGGGGTCGTGCGTTGGAGTTGGACTTACAAGTGGGACCGTAGTTAAGGAAACCAACTATCGGCAAAACCCCACCTCGCCCGCCGCGCGATGGCTGAAGTTAGAGAAACGACGAGGTTGAAGAGATTGCTCTAGCACGGACTGCGAGAAATAATATGGTGTCAGATGGATGTCGTGGTGGTGGCATGTGCCGTACTCCTGGACGTGAATGCATGTTCTGGACCATGCCACCCTACTACTCCTACTACTTACTCCTACTATATAGTACTAGTATCGAGGATTCGAGGTGTTGGTTACGTACAGCGAACACATTAGCATATGGCTACAGTAAAAACACCCGCCCGACGCGCGAAGCATGTGAAGCTAGTACAAATAGTGTACTACTATTTTTGATTGGCCTCATCCGATAACATGTTGCAATGCACGTACAATTATGTATTCGGAAAATATTGTTTTGCCTCGTCGCACAACTCACTCAGAGAAGCGACTCAAAAGCCATTCATAAATTTAGTAAGTTTATCACAGGCATATCATTTTATTACATACAACAGGTCATCAACCCACATCGACAACGAGGATAGATTATAAATACTAAAGTTTTCACCACACATCAAATAACAAGCAATGAAATTAACTTCAACTCAACCATTCCTCGGCGTTGGAAACGCTTGCTTTGAACCACAAGGGATTCTCTGGGACGGGCCATCCATTATCGCTCTGGAGACCAACACAGGACTGATCATCCAGGCTGAAGCGGCCTACTATATCAGTACCAGGGTAGGGAACCACCCAAATGTCCGCGGTATAGACACAATTGCTTCTCATAAATGGTAGTAACATTGTGTCAACAGCAGTTGGATCGCCTTTCACCATCATTGGATAGTTTTTTCCAAGGAAGAGCGAGTTTTCTCCAAGACTATCAATTCTGTACCAGGGAGAAGGAGTTGGCGCTAGCACACTAGTATCCATCCCGAATACCATGCAACGGGTGTTGGAATAGGTCCGGAGAGTGCGACCATGGGAGACTACACCTGCTTCCTTAGCAGTAACATCATCAGTGGGCCGTATACACACAAGAAGAGGTGATCCATCGAAATTAGTTGCCAGGCGCCAAAGAGTATATGGGCGCTGCTCGTCCTCATGCTCGTGATCATCACCATCATCATCTCCCCCTTGGTTATAAAAAATTTCAAGTATAGGTGGTGGAATGTTCACAGGACCTTGGAAACACAAGAAGAAGGTTAATTAGTAAAGGGAAACTTGCTAACCCGCATGCATGTGGATGAAACAATTATAATTACGGTGGAAGACAAACGTACCGAAACTACGAGGATGCCATGCAAAAACAGTGCCATGAGTGGTGGCAGCAAACACAAGGCCTTCGTATTGAATTGCATCACAGTACTCATCCGTGTACAGAAACTGATTTTTGAGCAATATCCATCGAGTCAAACCACCAAGGATGGCAACAAGCTTGTTGAAGATAGCAACAACTTCATAGTTGTTGTAACTCCAAGAGCGGTTGGGAAATCGACAAATGGCTATCTTCCGTAGAAGACAGTCACCATGATCGTATTTGAACGTGCGTACAATACTAGTGTGCTCAACCTCTGGGCAGACTGCTGAGATTTTTGGAAGTGGAACCCGGTCACGAGTGTACACATTCAAAAGTTCCCACTCGCAGTTGGACCCAATGTAAACAACCCAATCTCCATTTGCGCCTGGCCAAGCCTTGCCCTCAAGCGATGGCATCTTAACATCATACGTATTATTATCAAGCGGCATCAACTTGCATAGGGCGAGGCCCCCGTCGTGCCGGCGCCAGTCATCAGGATCACGGCAAAGAAGATAGGGGAGATCAAACCGCTCCTTGACTCTTGGGTTCCTTGTAATGATGTTATTAGTTGAGTCGAGAATGGGCTTGAACGAACCTGCCATGCTAGCCAAGGTGATGACGTCGCACCGATCAATGAGTTCCTCCACCATGTCGTCTTTCAGATTGGGGCAAGAATAACGGGGTCGTTTCCGGCCTGTTCCCTCCATGGAGAAGACGATCGAACAATGGCAGAAGAAAGGGTGAAGGGCTGAAGGAAAACGGAGGAGGGAGAGGAAGAGCATGCGACAGCAGTTCCAAATCGAGAGGGAAAGGCGAAGAGTCGGTGGACGGTTGCCAGTTTGCCATGGTTCACAAAGAGGCGCCCTGGCCTACACGTCCGTTCGGAAATACTCCAACTACTCGCCGTCGTCTCACTGATATGTTGGAACGGGACCACATGTCAACGAAACATGGTGTGTAATTTCTCATGCAAAATGCGATCTGGCCGTGTTGGCCCGAGGTGCCGCATTAGTTACCAACCTTTAGTTTTTTTAATGGTGTGTCATTCAATTTTGAAGCATGACTAACTGGTACTGTATGCATAGAAAATATAAACTACTCTACCGTTACTCCACCTCGAGTACTAGTAGTATAAAAAAGATATATAGGCTGGAGCTTCAGCGCTTTCTTGCCAAGGGCTGCCCACTTACTTCTCACACTACCACCCTCTCTCCAAATCTAAAAAAGACGGCCCCTCTCTCCCTCCTCACCGGAGGTCACAGATCCGCCAGGGAAGAAAAGGACGTGCAGCGTTGACGCACTCGTCGTCAGCGAGCGAGGTCACGCACTGACTACAAGGTCGTCCTCTCAGACCTAGTTCCCTCACGGGATGGCCTCCGTCCCCAAGCTCGCTCCCGTAGTGTGTGCGGAGGACGACGACCACGAGCGAAGCCACTTCACTCCGACCCTCAGGTATGCTACCTCTTTTCGAACCATACCCTTGTTCTATTGCCCCATATGCCACGTCATTGCATGTGGATCTTTTTCCACTCCACCATCTTCCCAATTTTCTATCCTCTGCTTTGCTGGCCATGTAGGCGAAAACCATAATTTGCACTATTAAAGAAACCCTACTTCATGCAGACTAATCCATGTCTGGGTTGAATAAGGAAAGGAAGGGAGACTGTACTTTCCAAGAGAGTAGGCATCGAACCCGCATCTAGGTTGAAAATGGGAAAATCAGTAGCTAAGGAACGAGTCTCGTGTCTCTAGGTTGAAGAAGGGTAGAAAGGCATGACAACGCAATAGAGAATGACCAGGTTGATCGGTTTGTTGTCCTCACATAGGAAAAAGGTGGCTAAAGAGAACAAAAATGGGACGTAATCCACATATACTGCCTGGATATTTGTTACTCTGGGCAACCATACCTCCCTCACCACTTTGCGTCCGTGGAGGTACATCGTACTGGTGCGCCCACTGTCCGAATGGGCCTCCCATGCTCTTATTGCCACTTTTTTGCTGTTAGTATAACGCCAGCAGTCAAGTCAAGCAATGCTACTGCTAAAGTGATGCCATATTTAACTAATGCCGCTCTCAGTCTAATGCCACCGATAAATTTAAGCAATGCCATTTAATGTCACTGGATTATTTCAGGGTTAGCTATTGATTGTGGATGTATTAAAGATTTTTCAGCTAAGGCATTCTAATGATGTTGCACAGCCAGTATACCAATGATGAAACTTGTTACTACCTTCAGATTTTTGCACTATTAATGCTTATAGATTACATACCTCACTTTAATGCTCATGCACAGCTAGTATACCAATGCTGAAACTTGTTACCTTTACATTTTGTATTGTTAATTCTTATAGAAACCTTCCAGTGTTAGAGTTTATTGAAATCTGTTCAGTAGAACCATTGTACTGTACCCTGTAATAAAGTAACTACTCTACTATTGCACTAGCCACTGGATTAGCGTATATTTGTAGTATTCGAATGGTGTAGAGTTCACTCAAATTATCCTGGTAAAGCTAGTCACACCTTTGTTAAAATTAATGTTCATTATGTTATCGGAGGAGGTCTGTATGTTTGTCTCTAATGCCTGTCGACTACATACCTGACATCATGATGTAATGTTAAGTCATTTCCTTTTGTACAGTGTCACTGAATTGTCAAGGCGGTGATGGCATTTTATTTTAGTAGAATTGCACAAAATTTGCTTAAAAGAAGAGGAAAGGTCAGGAATGGCTCAGTTTTTCAGAAAAAACTATGTATGCCTTCCTGACATCAGCCGTTGTTGCTTTATTTATTCCTTCAAACAGGTTATTAGAAACAGTCTTGCTACATTTTCCTATTAATAAATTGGAATGCTTATATTTGTGAGTCTATGCTTCAACTAGTCCCCCTTTTATAGTAATCACACTTTCAATATCTATGCAAACAGGGATGCTCGATTTTAGTGGAGCTGCACAAAAAGTCCAACTGGTTCAACATTAGGAGCATGTTTTTTCCAAACCTTTATATCCAATTGGTGGCACTATGAGCTGTTCATTACGAAGGTACATGGTTTGCTACTATCTTGCTACTCTTTTTGTACTGTCATTAGATAGTAATACTAGTGGTTTGCTAGCTGCTTGATATGTTTACTAGCTGCTTGATATTTGTGCATACGGAGATGTCTGCCCGTTGCTATTTGGCGAACAAACAAAGTGTCCGCAATTTTGGTTGAACTGCACAAGAGAATAGTATAGTCACTACATGCAGTGCCATTTGAAAATAGACACAAAGATTGGATAGTCACTTCATGGACTGCAGAAAAGTGGTACTGTACTATTTATTGACCAACAGTTGGTGCTTCATTGCTTTGGTCTGATTATACAATGGGCATCATTTTGCCTAAGTTAAAGTTTGTATTCTGAAAATAGTCTCACGGTGTGATCGAGAGAAGACCAAATCATATTGCAGTGGATGTTCCTCCATCATGTGTGGTTCATTCTCATGGTTCCAGCTGTTGGTGAAACCACTTACATTTGCAAGAGGAATTGTAGACTTCACAAACAAATTTGTCTTTCAGTCTGTACTGAATGTTGGCCAAGAGAAGCATCCATGTTAGTAGGAAGAACATATGTTTTTTCTAGATCTTTGCTTTTGGAGCTACATATTTGTATATGATCTGTGAATCATTGAGATGCATTAACATGTTGATCTTATGTATGGGAATCGTAC
>NC_041389.1:29553957-29561065 GCF_002162155.2 Triticum dicoccoides | reverse complement strand
AGAACATATGTTTTTTCTAGATCTTTGCTTTTGGAGCTACATATTTGTATATGATCTGTGAATCATTGAGATGCATTAACATGTTGATCTTATGTATGGGAATCATACTAGTTAGTTTTAGTTGTGACGCAAGATCCGAAGTGGCTGATCTTTGCTTTTGGAGCTACATATTTGTATATGATCTGTGAATCATTGAGATGCATTAACAGTTACTTATTTCTGTTCGCTCAGTGTTTACAAGTTACTGATCGATCACTAGCTAGCCTACAAATGCGCTCCTGGCAGTTTTATTTGTGACGCAAGATGCGAAGTGGTAGTTTTTTGAATCATTATTGACAAGGAGGGAGATGATTCGAGTGCACTTGTTTGACCGCCATGCCGGCGTGCGACCCAGACGGGCGGGACGGCATAGTCATAATTTCAGTTTCCCTAGTTTTCCACGGGAGGTTGGCGCGCTAAGCCATTATGCGCAGATCGAGGAGTTATTGGAGCGCGACCGCATGGCGGAGGAGCAGGAGTTGTTGGAGCGCGACCGCCTGGCGGAGGAGCAGCGTATCACCGATTTGCACCGCCAGCGGGACATGGAGCAGCAGCGCACCGATGTTCTGAGTCGCGAGCAGAGCGCCTGCAACTGGGCCGACTACGTGGAGGCCGGCGCCCAGCAAATAGCCCTGGAGGCTGTCGGGCACACACGCGTTCATGACGCTGATTTTTACTACCAGCTCATCAAGTGGGTTTCCCGCTTGGAAGCCGAAGCTTCGGTGGACCACGTCGGCATGGAAAGGGCCAACGCGCACGAGCAACGCGCCCTATCGCACCTCTGGCAAGTCCGAGGCGAGGCGCAGGATGCCGGTGCTGGCGTTTAGCGTGTACCACAGATGGCGGCCGGCATCGTCTAGTTAGCTAAGAGTAAGTTAGTACTTGTATGCTACTAGAGTATTAGTGGGAGTAGATAGTTAACTTGGCTATGATGGTTGTCAACATGGAAGTTCAGTACTCTATATGTGGATTATACTTGTTACTTTGCTCTGGATGTTGAACTTTTTGTTTGAACGTTTGGAATGGGTTGTTATTTTTTTAAATGGGTTGTATTTGTCCTCCACGGGTTTAGAGGCAGACTTGTGGGCCTAGCAAGTTGACACGTACACAATCAGGAGATGATTGTACTTGGAGAGGATGACAGCAGGGGCCCGCCAAGGTCATGGCAGTACGCAAGCAACTGCCTCCTTATTTTAAGCCAATAAAAAATGGCTCCTCCTAGTGGATTTCTGACATCTGGGTCCCATGCCATTGTTAACGTAGTCAGTAAACGAGAGAATTGCACAACGAGCGGCTGACACCAGGGACCCATCAGCTTGCCCAGTTATTTTTGTTTTGGGTTAATTTGATAAATGCCACTCCAAATCTGGTGTATCCGAGAAATGCCACTACAATTTCCAAACTTTGAAAAATGCCATTTCATGCCATTTCTAGTGGCATTTTTCGAAGTCTGGAGTGGATTTTTCAAAGGTTGCAAACTGCAGTGGCGTTTTTCAAAGTTTGCAAAAATTGCAGTGGCATTTTTCAAAGTTTGGAAATTGCAGTGGCATTTTTATGAATCACCATAATTGGAGTGGCATTTATCTAATTTGTTTTTGAGACGGAAGCAGGGTGTCAACTGGGCTGTGCGGGACACTCTGGCCTGTCTAGACAACCTTTTCTTTTATATTTACCACAGACCAGCCCAGTAGTTTACCACAGACCAGCCTAGTGGGCTTTGGAATCACCTCATTTGGAGTTAGGATAAAAAAGATACGGCCGTTTAAAGCTCGGGGACTAATCTACAAAAATAACTTCTACAAATAGGTCCCTGGAAGATTAAACAAAATGTGCCTTTCTGAAATTACGTTTTCCAGAGAGGAAATCATATTCTGGCCCGAAGAAGAGCAGAATGCGCTTTCGGTAAGTGAAGGCGTACTCTCGGGAGTACGTCTCCACTTATCCAACATGGCAGTGGCGGGGCTGGGGCTTAGGTCGATGAAGCGTGGGGCCCGTCGCATCTTCTCTTTCCTCCCGCGCCTCCTTCTTCCCCCCGCGTCTGCTCCTCCTCTACTCAACAGAACTTAGGGCAGGGGTGCTACAGTCACCGGGCACGGCGGCTCCAGCCATCTTCTGCCAGGGAGAGGGCACCAGTGGCCTCGGGACTGAGGTCCGCATCCATCTAGTGGCTACACACACGCCGGGGAGGAGTGGAACAACGGTGTGCCATGAATGCAGAGAACAAAGGCGGCGGACAACTTCAGTGGCGCGCGGCCACGCTGGCTCCAGAGAGAAACGAAGAAGATTGGGAGGTTCGTTGGGGTCTGGTAGGCCTACTGGTGGAGGAGGAATGCGGAGAGGGGCTTGGGCTTGAGCTAATCGAGGAGAGTGGTTGCGACGGCCATGGCGGTGATGGGCGGCAAGGAGAGCTCCTGGAGCTCGGGCAAGTATCTAGGGAGGGGTCTGGGAGTGAGGTGAGGTCGATGCGGTGCTCAGGAGGCCGCGGGGATGGCCATTTATAGGCGGGCGAGGGAAACTGTGGCCGCATGCCACCGCTCGAGCTCGGCCAAAGCTCTGTCGAGGCTCGGCTAGCATGGGCAGGCACGGGAACACGACGAGGAGGAGCGGACAAAGGTCACAAAGTAGCAGGAGCCAAGGGGGAGTAGAGGAAGAAGAGACGAGCGCCATTAATGCTTTGTCGGCCACTGTTGGCCTGTGGAGGTTTCTGGAGGGGGAGAGGGGTCCAGGGAGACAGCGACGACAAGGTAAAGCCACTGAACATGCTCACGCGCGCAAAGAGGACGAGAGGGAGAGGTGTTGAAGCACAAACGACGTCCTAGACGCACAACTACACACAGAGCGCGTGAAAATGCATGCCAGCTACGCGGTCACCACAAGACAATGCACAGGGAGGTCACGAGGGGATTGCAAACCTTGTCTGGTGGCTAGTCCTTCCAGGGTGGAAGATTTATGAGTCTATGGCTTGATTTGAGGTGCTGAGGTTGGGTTGGAACTAAGCTCTGAAGTTTGCTGTAGCAAACTTGGCTGCACACTGGTGATCAATTGGGAATAGCTAAGGACCAAAATTGATGTTTGTGGGGTTTAACTATGGAAGGGCCATAGTCCTGGGGAGTTTGAGGAGAAATGGACCAATAACTAATATAGTTGTTGTGTAAGTGCATAATTGGTCCAGGAAAGGGATTTGGATGTTGCACTCACATAGAGAAGCAACTTGGGCTAAAATTTGGCAAGGCAGGGTTATTTGGACATATGAAGATGTTGTAAAAAAATTCATACCAAATGGACAAGCCAAAATGGTACTTGCTTCACAAACATCATCTCTGTCTAGGAACTTGCAAAAATTCTAGAGGAATATTGGCTTGATGAATTGACCCCAAAATTGGTGGAGAATGGTTTTATGGCTATGAGAATGCCATGGTAAATTTTCATACAAAATGAAGCAATATAAAATATACTTGCTTCACAACCTGAAAATATTGACAGAAGCTAAGATTTGATCATGCGCTCACATAGATGATTGGATGAGGCTGAAATTTGGAGGAGTGTGATAATATGAGCACATGAAGGAGTATGCAAAATTTCAACTCATTTGGATACTCCTAGCTAGTACTTCCTGCACAAAGCCTTCTGTTTGACATAAACTTTGAAAATTCACTGAGGGAAGTTGGCTAGGAAAATGAAGTTGAATTTTTGCATGAGGCAATGATTTCGATATAGAAGCATGCCCAAAGAGTTTGGGAGCATCTAGGAAAAGATAAATGACACCTCCTTCACAAAGTGCCATCCAAGGCAGAATAGGAAAAGGAATATTGAGGAATTATTTTTGAACTGGCCAAGGAAATATTTGGGCGTATTTGAGCAATATATGACCCAAAGGAATCATGATAATTATTTGGGAATTTTTGGAGGGACATGAATATAGGTTGCTTCACAACCTAGGGCAGATAGGGTTATTCCTTTAATAGAAAAAGGAATATTCTCTAGAAAAGAATTTTGAGGTTGAGCTAGAATGGTCATGGCATGATCTTGGGATGGGTTTGAGAATGATGAGTCACTTGGGAGAAGAAGAAATGATGATTTCCTAGGTTTCAAGGCCACAGAACCACTCCAAAAAGAAAAACAGATCAAAAAACAAATAAATCAAAGTAAAAAGAAAAGGGCAAAAAACCAGGCTATTACAAGCACCGCTGGTTATCTCTGTTACTCATGTTTACATCCAGTACTTAGTTTTAGCTCGCTGTAGTTTGTTCTTCTTTCGTTTCGGCTGCTGGGTTATGAGAGTTTTCAGTTTTTCGAAGAAAATTTAAAACTCCCATTCACCCCTCCCCTCTAGTAGACATACTTTGTTCCTACACTTTGTTTGTTGGGAGAACTCCTTCTAGTTTGATAAACCTTGGTGCTCGAATCGAGAGAAATACTTATTGATAGGTTACTTTACCCTTACACTTGGGGGTTACCCAATCACTCTTACGAGAGAGCTAGCAGGCCTTCAGATTGGATCACGAAGAATTAGAGTTGTACGGCAGCGGAAAAATTAAGGCGATAAATTCTGGAGTCTTATTGGAAGTATATAAAGGCACATGGACTGAGAGTCCGTAAATCGGAGCAGCAAGGGGGCCGCACACCCTGGCATGTTGGGCCCACAGGCACCGACCTTGCCAAGGTCGGTGACTTCCAAAAGCTTCTGGACTTTAAACTTCCATTGTTTTTTCTGGGATTATTTTGAGACTGATAAAATTGATTTTGTAAAAGACAAAAAAATGCAGATAACAACAGCTGATAGTGGATCCATTGATTAATATGTTAATCTAGAAAAATAATAGAAAGTGACTTAAATTGGTGCCAATAGTATGCTAATTTAATATAGATATGACATGAAACAATAAAAAAATACAAATATGTAGGAGAAGCTCCATATTGACCCTTTCAACCGTGGAGAAGCTCCAGACCTCTATCCGCTACCTCCGGAAGAAACCCTAGATCATTTGATCGGATGACGGTAGCGCTCTTCTGCCATTCCCTTCTTAGGGCGTTATTTTTAGAGGCGTGCACTGACTCGAGGGGCCAGTGGACGGTGTTAGCAGTTGAGCGGCATTTCATAATACACATCAACAACATGGAGTATCAGCGATGTAGCGCTGCAGGGCCTCCGTGACGGATGCGTGATGATGGACGCGCGTAGGGAGGTGGCGTTGTATGGTGCCGTGGTGGCGTCGACGGCAGGCCTGGCAAGTGCCTTGGTACCTGCTCTGGAAATGATCGGTGGAAGACGGTGGCGGCGGCCTCTATAGCATGCGCATGCAGTGCCCGTTGAGTGTGCCGGACCGGTGTGTGCCCCAGACTCGGTGATTGCGGCATAGTTGAGACATTCGGTTTTAGATGTTGGGATTTGGTGTGAGGTGTGGGCAGGCGGTCCCGACAATTTGCACCCCTTCATCAAGTTGATAGGAGTAGCGAGAGATATTGCCAAGATGGTGGCTTAAGACTTATTCATGTATTACTTTGAAAGGTCTTGATGAATTACTAATAAAATGGTAGTATGCATCGCCCTGATGCAGAAATCAAGGGTCATCGGGTTTTTTTATCTTTACAATTGTCTTGTTTGTTTGCAATTTCTATGTTAGAAACCATGTTAGTATCACCAATTTATGCGTATATTTTATTGATTTTGGTGATTAGGTCAGTTTAGCTGTTCAACAAGTCTTTTGTGACATATAAATTTTAGTTTGCAACTTTTTACTTATGAATAAAATTGTCTAGTCTGGAGTGACAAACTTCAATTTAATTTGGATCATCTATTACTTCATCTTTGAATCATACCACGTTTCAACTGGAGCCCCAACATTACAAGTTCTAGTTTATACGTATGCCATACATTCTTGCTTCCCAGTTCACTTTCACTTGCAAGAACGGTAAAGTTTTGACATAGACACCCACATAGCTTCCTCAACAGGGCAACACAGGTTGCGGCTGCCCAGCTTCGGTCTCCCTCTTCCACTTTCGTGCCCTCTCGCTCGTCGTCGCTGGCAGCCCCCTCCGGGCGAAGCCTAGAGGGAGCTGGCAACAATGGGTCTTTGTTTCCTCTGCCTAGGGGCGGCTCGCTCATGATATTTGAGCGATGATTGTGGTGGTGCTTCGGTTGACTGGCGTTTGCTTAGTTGTTTTTTCTTTCAGTTTTGACTAGTTTTCTTTTTAATAGATTGGGACACTCTATTTTTTGTTCTTCCTATCTATATAAAATAACGGGAGCACCCTGTTTGCATCTTAAAAATAGACTCTGAAATTTTTCCTAGGTTCTTTCCTAAATTGGCTGGCTACTGATGTGGCGACTTCGACATCTCTCTAATTGATCTATGGCATTCCGGTTTCTTCAACTCTCTGGACCGGTGATGATGGTTTGCAAGCCTATACCGTGGGGTGATGCTCCAATTGATATTTCTTCAACGATTTTTAAATCTTGTTTCAGAAGGCAAAACGACTATTGCGGTCTTTATACTCTGGTATGGCGCAAATGTTTGCAGGTGTCTCTTTTCTCTACCGTTGGTCTCAGTGCGATTTTTAATCTCCGATAGGCTACATTCAGTAGGAGGAAGAAGAAGGCTAGTATGATTTTCAATGCAATTGAAGAAATTATTTGGTGTGCCAGTTACTAATTACGAATTTTATAGAATATAAATATGCAAAAAAAATAAGCCCCGCAAAAGGAAAATATAAATATGCCCCCGTTAAACCCCAACGCCAACAGAAATCGGGTTCTCGGAGTTCCAAGAATCCACCTCGTGACGAGAGGCCGCCACCGCCACAGCCACCTGCCCCCCGTCGTCAACCATGGACGCCCCGGCCTCCCCGGCGACACCCGCGCCCCCCACCCCCGGGGCTTTGGCGGCGACTCCCGCCGCCTTCCCGCCCGCTCCCGCCGCCTCCCCGCCCGCTCCCGCCGCCTCCCCGCCCGCTCCTGCCACCGGCACGAGCTCTCAGGCGAGAGGAATGGCCGCGGGCGTGAGCATCGACGCCACCGCTAGGGCTTCGCAGGAGATTCCCGCCACCTCCCCCGCGTCCACCAGCTCCC
>NC_041389.1:29550750-29553562 GCF_002162155.2 Triticum dicoccoides | reverse complement strand
CTCCTCCAGGCCCTCCACGGAGACGCTCGCGGATTCCAGCAACCCCGCCGCCTCCTCCAGGCCCTCCACGGAGACGCCCGTGGGCTCCACCAACTCAGCCGCCTCCTCCAGGCCCTCCACGGAGACGCCCGTGGGCTCCACCAACTCAGCCGCCTCCTCCAGGCCCTCCATGGAGACGCCCGCTCCACAAGGTACTAATCATATCTGATATCTCTCTGTTATTTGTGTTCTTGTTCTTCTTGCGTTCTCTGTGCGAATCTGTTTCAGTGTGAGATAGGCAATTGTTAAGGGATCTAGGCAGTTCTTTTGCTCAATTCTGGGAGAATCAGACCCTTCCCCTGCTTCCCCAGAATCTTCCACCCTAGTAGGGCGAGGGATTAGCTAGGATTCGCGGGCCAGATGTTGAGACGTTGAGAGTTGAGACCTTGGTCTTGGTGAACTAGTTTTTCAGCTATGAAAATTTGGGGGAAGGGAAACCCCTTCATTCAGAAAAAAACAGAGTTGCATCTCATATTTGGAGAGATGATGATCCTCGATGTGTTCTTTGCTTTCTAATTCTTGTACTACTGTTCTGTAGTAAATGCTTGTTCCTTTTTTTGGTATAAGTTGGGTAATTCAGATATAATTTACAGTGCTAATGATTTATATTTTACAGTGCATTTCAGATAGTTTTTACAGTTCTAAAGATATCTATATTTGCATGGTGGTTTAGTAATGTTTACTGTTTTGTGGTCACTGTAAAAGGTGTTCCATTTTCTGTAAGTTTAGTAGTTCTAGTTCTTACAGTCAATTTTGCGTATCACTTACCATGTCACAGGAAATTTGATTACCAAGCAAAGATTTACTGATTTAGTAATCTATAAAGGATAGTTTTAAATGTTATAGTAATTTTTTACAGTAACTTTTGTGTATGATTTACGTTGTCACAAGAAATGTAACTCTACAGCAAAGAATTAAAGCTATAGTAATTCTGAACTTTAGTCTTAAATTGTTTATTAATCCTAGTGTGTGTGTTTTTTGCTGAATTCTTTGCCACTTCTAGGTTACAGTAATTTGTAGGTACTTCAAGGTTAAATTCTGTGCCACTTCAAAGTACGTTCTATTTGCTGACTTAAACCAAAGTTTCTATATTACTACAACTTTTGGGACTGTTTTGTTTTATATATAACCAAGGATGTGAACCTGACTAATCTTAAAACTGAAGCTGCCAGTGTCTAATTTAATGTGTGATAATTAGAGATAACAGATGAAGGACTTGTTGCATATATTTGCTAGCATGTCTTTTAGAACCAGTAGAGATTGAGATGCTTGTTCCTGGAGTAGCTTGTCAAAAATGTAGCTGAGTTGATTCTTGTTTCACTCTATGCAGGAATCAATTGGGCCCTTCAGGTTGCTCAAGCTGGGGCCAGGATTGAACAATGTGGGACCTATTTGGGTGGTTGGGAAGCCTACCTGAGGGGACGCAGCGAGTTTCTATGTCAGTTAGCAGGTTTTGCTCCGGAAGGTCGATTTCCGGCGGCTGTGGTTTGGATGGCAGGGGCATGCAATGCCATTGGCCAGGCCTTGGGCCATTTTGCAGACATGATTAAGGGAGCGTCTGAGCTCTACGCCCTGGTAGGAGGTGCGATCCAGCGCTTCGTGGAGCAAAATTTGGCAGGGATGGGTGCTGAGGCCCAAGGCGACGTAGAGAATCCCTTGTCGGCCCCCAGGCTAGTCATCGTTAGATCAGTTCAGGAGGTTTGTTTCATCTCCAAGCAATGCAAAATTTGATGTACCATGATTGGTTTATCATGCTAGCTACTTTGTTTTGATTCGTGTTTGAACATTGCAGTTTTATGTACAGTGATCTGCTTGTCGTGCTAACTGCTTTGTTTTGCAGCTAGAGGAGCTGTTGGCAATCTGGAAGGTCACGGGGATAGCCTTTCAAGTTGATGTAGATCCGGAGACGCACTGCAGCATCGGGTTTGACTGCTACAAGCGCCTCCATGAGGAAGGCCAGCATGCGCTGGAGCTGATCCGGACAGCTCGGCACATAATGCTGAAGCGAGAAGAGTACCTGCAGGCGCAGCAGGCTCCACCGGCCCCAGGGACATGAGCCCCGGCCGAGGACCAATGAACATACGTACTTACACAGTAGAAGAGAACCTGGAGTAGTACTTTAGAACTAGTATTCTTTTACTACATATACGAGAATGATGCTGCTGCTACCAATTTGTAGCGGTCAAGTCATGATTGACAAGCGTGGTGTTGCGAACAGTTTGAGAATGTTGTTTCGCTACCAATTTGTAGCGGTCAAGACTCAAGTCATCATTGACACATAGTTTGGCCAGCTTTTGGATTATTTTGCACAGATGAAACTCCCGTTTTCATTTTGTTTTTGGGCCGACATAGTCATGGAGAATATCCAGTGCTCCCATAATAGACTGCTTAAAACTTCAATTTAAACGTTTCAAAATAATCTGACATTTTTCTTGGATGTTCATGAGAGACGTGTCTACAGCCTATACAAAAACAGATCTAAATTCTAAATATACATGGAGAGACAAAAAAGAATAGACAAATCAAGATGTGAATATTTTTTGAGCGAATAAGCTCGTAGACCACTCTCCGCTCCGCTCCCCCAACCCCGCCGCCTCCGCGTCGGTAGCCGCTCCGGCGGCCACCTCTCCCGGCCGGCATGGCGAGCCGTGTGCAGCTCTCCGGCTCCTCATCCGGTGGCTCGAGCCCCCCCTGTTCTCAGCTCGGCCAGATCCCTCCCGCCTGCTCCGGTGAAACCCCCTCCCCGGCTGCGCTCTCTCATCGTCGTCCTGCC
>NC_041389.1:29452555-29550487 GCF_002162155.2 Triticum dicoccoides | reverse complement strand
GCTCTCTCATTCGCCTGGCCTCCGTCCCAGGCCAACGGGTCTGCTCTCCTCCCGCCCGTCGCGCTCGGCCCTCCCGTGTCGCTACATGGCTGCTGCTACAACTGCGGTGAGGATGATGGGAACATCTCACGCCACTGCACCACCCCGACGAAGTGTGTCCGTTGCGGCGGTCGCAACCACACCTCCCGCGGCTGCACCCGCCCGAGGAGCCCCTCCGACTCGCCGCCGGCTCGGCCCACACCTCTCCTTCGCCTGCACGTGCCGGCTTTGCCCATGCTACACCTCCCGCCTCCTCCTCTAGACCCGCCGCCGCCGGGCGTGGTCTGGTTGCGCCCCTCCTCGCCCACGCTCCCGCCAGCGCCACCGGGCCTCGCTCCCGCCGTCGCGGCATGCCTTGACCGGGCGTGGTCGGATGTGGTCCGTGCTGGGTTGATGGGCAGCGTGGACAGCGTGGCCGGGCCACAGTTCTCTAGCTCGTTCGAGGGCGCGGTCGCGGCGTCGCCAAGGCTGGAGGAACCGGTGGATTGCTGCTTCTTGGAGGCCGGCGAGGACCTATGTGCGATGGAGGATGAGCTGGTGCGGGCGATCGTCGTCTCCGTGGTCGGCCAGCGCCCAAGCGTGGACCTTGTCGCAGCCGCTGCGGCGCTTCATGTGGAGTTCGATTACGGGTAGTAAAAAGAAGGCTACATGGTTCTTACTTACCATCCTGCAGTTCACTGTTGTCTTGCATAAAGTGTAAATATATAGTTCGATTGCCATCTTTTGACCCATTTTAATAACAATCTTTATCAGTTTCCTCACTTGATGCTGGTTCATAAATATCTTATTGCCCCAATGCGCAGAAAGGGTCGAAGTGTGGATCTTTGGCAATGACATGCGTACCTAAAAGCACCAAGTTAATATTAAAAGCTAAACAACAGTTGCAAAATGATGTAGTACAACACTCCCTCCATCCCATTATATAAGATTTTATACATGTATATCTAGACATCATCCGAACATTAAGGTAACACGAACATTAATGTAACACTCTTCCCTGTTGCTATGTAGCTTGGGATTGCATATTTAGTCATTTAGTACAATGCATGTTGCTATGTAGCCTCAGATATATTGAATATGACCCTAGTTAACCTACTGATAAATGGGTTATAGATATACTCAGTGAAATGTCTGATTCAATGGTTAATCCCTTATCAGGCCCAAGGCTATATGGTACCAGCTACCGAGATCCTGAACAGTGAGTACTTATAAGCAATGCGATGAAACTAACCTCAATGGAAAAAACAGCACTGTTCACAATATTGTCCTGTATGAGTACATATAAAGGCATGTTAAGCACAATATATCCATGGTAGACAACATAATCATAGCTTTAGTGTGCAGGCTTAAGCACGCTAGTTAAGCAAAACAAGAAGTGGAAAGGTGTGTTAACTGCATCAGGCATAACATTTATAAACAAGCAAATAATCATTCAAACTGGTATTGTGCAGGTCTAAAGTACACTAGTTATTGTTAAAAAACCAAAAAGGCATGTTAACTGCAATATCCTTAACAGCAACCAAATATCGTAATTCATAGTGGTATTGTTGAAACTGTTATCGATGAAATTGCATTGCACGTCAAACAATTGCACACATAGAGCATCACATTGTGAAGAACTGAAATAAAAAAGGCATAAGGCCATCTCTAGCCGATCCTTTAAAATTTAAAAGACTAAAACAGTTAGTGGATATATATATATACTCCAGCAATTTTTAGCCGTTTCTAGTCGATCCCCTAAACTTAATGTTGTAAACTTCAATTTGATCAAGTTCAAAGTAGGTTCAACCGAAAGTAGCATAAATTCAAACATAAACATAGATAGTTTTGCATAACCGAACATAAAACACAAATTTAAACTAAGCTAAACTATTTTCGGTCGAAGTAGAGGTCGAGCCAATCCTTCCTCGTTAGGTACTGTGTGCCACGAGCCGGGTCCGGGCTGGTGCCGTCATCGGGGTCGTTGGGGAAGGCGCTCCTCCACTTGTCGACGTCGATCTCCTCGTCCTTCCCGCCCACCTCGACGCCCCCCTCCCCGCGCCGCCGTCCTCGCCGCCTTCAACCTTGTCATCAGAGGAAAGCGCGATAACCTCGCCGCCCTCCGTGCCGCCGTCCTCGACGCCTTCGACCTCGTCAATGGAGGAGAGCGCTATAATCTCACCGCCCTTTGCGCAGCCGTCCTCGCCTCCTTCGACCTCGTCATCAGAGGATAGAGCAATAGCCTCGCCGCCCTTCGTGCCGGCAAAGATCACCCACTCCGCCTTCACGAGCTTTGGGTGCTGCCGGCGGAGCTCTTGCGTGTAGGCCTCGTTGGCGGCCTCGGCCTCGGCCTCGAGGCGCTCCCATGCCTCGTGGTCCTCCCACGCCATAGCCGAGCTTACCACCCCTGGCTCCGGCAGAACGAGGTGCACTGGACGTGTGCCAAAGGGGAAATTGAGCTGAGCCTCCGCGCCTGGTAGAGGAGCTGCCAGCGGTCGTAGTCCATGGCCGGCGAGCTCGGCCGTGTGGAAGCTACCGAGCCACCGGCGGGTGTGGATCTCCCTATCTATAATCTCAGCGACCCACGTCCCCCATTTCCGCTGCCAGACCCTGAGGTAGGACCTCGTCGGCTGCCGGGTCTGAGGGAGGACGGGGAAGTCCTCGAACCGGCGTACGGGCATGGCGGCGGGCGGGTTGGGGGACTGGCGACGGTGGATCAATAAAGAGCCCGCGGAGGACGACGGGGACACCTCAGCGGCCACCTCGCCGGTGTTAGGCGAAGAGGCTGCAATAAACCTCTCTTGGGCCATTGGCTCCTCGAGCTCCCCGACACACTAGCATAGGTCGAGGATGGAGGTGGCGGCGATGGCGGTGACCTACGAATGGTTACGGGGGTGGTGTGTGTCGGTGACCGCAGGTTTTGTAGAGTGTGTGGTGTGTGTGGAGGGGCGGCGGGGGAGGTTAAGGTGGTGTTTGAGGAAATACCGTGACAACTAATTTTTTTACTAGGCGGGAGTAACAAGGCGGGGGCTACTAAAAATTTGGATCAAGGGCGAGCATATATTTTTGAGATTGCGAGGGATGCAGAGGCGGGAGTATTTGGGGAGCCAGCTAGTGTGTTTGACACGCCGGATGTGGACTGTAGCCAACGCACTTTCTCGCGTAAGCCATAGACGTACTATACACCGATGGTGCTCCATGATATTTTATACTACATGTCACATGGTTGGTGATAATAAACTGTGTGGGATCTACTTGATTTTTCATTTTGATTTGAATTACATAATGGGGTCACAGCCGCAATGGACAGTGTTTGAATTTCTAGACCTTTTATCTGCAGTGAACATGCAACTATATGTGTGTCGTAGAAAAAATAGAATTATTCGGGGTTCGTTTAGAAAGTTTATACATTAAATTGGTTTTCTAGCAATTTCCGGTGCACAATTCAAAATTAAAGCACATGCTCCAGTCCATAAAAACGGGTTGCAAAATCAAATGTTCGTCCTTGGTTGCAAGCTTAGGTCACATGCAAGAAATGAGAATGAATGTCAAACACCATGACATTGTCACCCAGCTTCTAACATTGAGATACATGGTTTTAAAATTCTAGTAAATCGAAAACTCGACTGAAATTCATGAAACTTGACATGGTATCATGGAACGGCATCGACATGTCGTGGTAAAAATATTTTCTAATTTGGGGCAGGTTTGGGTATAAACTTCTCGCAAACCGGAGCTTCTCTCACAACAAGCCAGATGGTTTCGGTAGGGAACGTGCCACCTTGGGGACAAACGATATATGTTTCCTCTTCTTACTTTCTAAATTTTTCTCATGTCAACATCGAATAACACAAGTGTTGTGTCATTTTTGGGAGTTTTCGGGGTTCGCTTGGACATTTTTATACATTAACTGAGTTTTCTATGCATTCATGTGCAAAATATAAATTTGAACTACATGCACATGCTCCAGTGCATATAAAGTGGTTCAGAATTGAAATGTGTGTCCTTAGTTACATGCTTAAGTCCCATGCAAGAATGAGAATGAATGTCAAACACCTTTCCACCGTCGCTCGGCCGCTAACATTGAGATACATGGTTTTTAAATTCTAGTAAATCGAAAACACGTCTGAAATTTATGAACCTTGACACGCTAGCATGGAACAGCATCAACATGCAGTGGTAAAAATATTGTCCCATTTGGGGCAGGTTGGGGTATATAAGCTTCTCACAACAAGCCTAATGGTTACGGTAGGGAACATTTCACCTTTCTGAACGAAACGATATCCGTTGCCTCTTCTTGATTTCAATTCTTTTTCTAGTGACAACATAGAACAACATGAGTGTTCTGTTAGTTTTAGGATTTTTTTGGGGTTCGTTTGGACATTTTTATACATTAATTGAGTTTTCAATGCATTTACATGCATAATTCAAATTTGAACTACAGGCACATGCTCTAATGCATAATAATTGGTTGAAAATTCAAATATGTGTCCTTGGTTGCATGCTTAGGTCCCATACAAGAAATGGGAATGAATGTCAAACACTCTGCCACCATCACTCGGCTACAAACATTGAGATACCTGTTTTTTAAATTCTAGTAAATACAAAACTCTTTTGAAATTCATGAAACTTGGCATGCTATCATGGAGCGGCGTCAACATCCGTGGTAATTTTTTTGTCCCATTTGGGGCAGGTTTGAGTCTAAGCTTCTCACAAACAAGAGAATCATGGTTCCGGTATAGAACGTGCCACCTTTGAGGACGAAACGATATTCGTTGCCTGTTATTGCTTTCAATTTTTTCTCTAGTGTCAACATAAAACAACATGAGTGTTGTGTTAAAATTTGGAATTTTCCTGGTTCGTTCGGTCATTTTTATACATTAATTGAGTTTTCAATGCATTTATGTGCATAATTCAAATTCGAGCAACATGCACATGCTCTAATGCATATAAGTAGGTTGAAAATTCAAATCCATGTCCTTTGGTTGCATGCTTAGGTCCCATGGAAGAAATGAGAATGAATGTCAAACACCCTATCACCGTCACTCTCCCACAAACATTGAGATAACTGCTTTTTAAATTTACCTCATTACCGGTTGTTCGTCAAAGTGATGAACGACGACCTCGCGGGCCCACAGAAAGCATCACACGCGAGTATCGAGTGTCGTGTAGGACAACTGTCGACTGCATGTGGCCAAAACATGTATGTTTGAAAGAGTTGTGTAATGTTTTAAATTACAAATTCACGACTCTGATGTGGCACAGGCCTGCCTAACAAAATGGCCAACCCACACGTTGGCTCACAACTCGTAGTGTACTGCGAGCCACCCGCCACCCCCCACACACGCACCCACATACACACCGCAAATCCACCGCAACTACGATGCATGTTAAATTAAATATCCCGTAATGAACATATATATGTTACCAAGGGAGGGACGTTTTAATTTCGAAAAAAACAGAGATCATTAAGATGTTTTAGTACATTAATTGATTGATTTTCTATGGGTATAATGTGCAAAATTCAAATTTGAGATACATGCACATGTGACAGTGCACCTAAATGGATTGCAAAAACACATGTGTCTCACTGGGTGCATGTTTACTCCCCATGCAAAAAATTTCTAACAATGAGAATCTTGATTTTGAAATTCTAGTACATCCAAAACTTATTTGAAGTTCATGAAACTTATCGTGTTGTCATATGGACACCAATACAAACTTGCATTGTACTCTTTTTGGTCAAATTTGATACTAGTTTTGATGTAATCTTTATCTAATTACAAATGGGAGATTATTAATAATTGGGAACCAATATCCCAAACGGATTATTTATTCGAACCATGAGCGTTAGACCAACAATGGATACGTGCCATGCTTCGGTTAAGCAATAAAATAGTAGCATTAATCATCCAAATAGAAAAACAATATACGTTGCATTATATACAACAAGTCATCAACACTCAACGACAACGAGGATACATGTTGGATTATATATTATTTCCAACAAAACATTGTAGTAAATACTAAAGTTTTTCTCACACAACAAATAACAAAGCGATGAAATGAACTTCAGCTCAACCAATCCTCGGCGTTGGAAACGCTTGCTTTGAACCATAACTGATTCTATGGGAAGGCCCAGCTATTGTCAATCTCGAGATCAATGCAGGACTGATCATCTAGGCTGAAGCAGCCTATATCAGGACGCATATTGTGATAGCCATGGTAGGGAACCATGGCAATGTCCGAGGTATAGATACATTTGCTTCTCATAAACAGTAGTAATGTTGTGCCAACAGCAGTTGGATCGCCTTTCACCATCATTGGATAGTTTTGTCCAAGGAAGAGTGAGTCTTGTCCAAGACTATCAGTACTGAACCAGGGAGAAGGTGTTGGCGCTAGCACACGAGTATCCATCCCGAATACCCTGCAACGGATGTTGGGATAGGTCTGGAGAGTGCGACCATGGGAGATAACACTTGCTTCGTTAGTAACATCAGCAGTGCCCTGTATACATACAAGAAGAGGTGATCCATTGGAATAAGTTGCCAGGCGCCACTGAGTATATAGGTCCTGCTCGTCATCATGCTCATGATCATCACCATCGTCATCTCCCCCTTGGTTATAAAGTTTTTCAAGTATAGATGGTGGAATGTTCATAGGACCTTGGAAACACAAGAAGGTTAACTAGTAAAGGGAAACAAGCTAACCTGCATGCATGTGGATGAAACAATTATAATTACGGTGGAAGACAAACGTACCGAAACCATAAGGATTCCATGCAAAAACAGTGCCATGAGTGGTGGCAGCAAACACAAGACCCTCGTATTGAATTGCATCACAGTACTCATCCGTGTACATAAATTGATTTTTGAGCAATATCCATTGAGGCGTGGAAGTAAGAACGACAACAAGCTTGTCGAAGATAGCAACAACTTCATAGTTATTGTAATCCCAAGAGCAGTTGGGAACTCGACAAATTGCTATCTTTCGTAGACGACAGTCACCATGATCGTATTTGAACATACGTAGATCATCTGGGTGCTCAACCTCATGGTAGTCTGTGACTTTTGGAAGTGGAACCCGGTGACGAGTGTACACATTCACAAGTTCCCACTCATAGTTATACTCAATATAAACAACACAATCTCTATTTGCGCCTGCCCAAGCCTTACCCTCAAGCGATGGCATCTTAATATCACATGTATCATTATCAAGCGGCATCAACTTGCACAAGGCGAGGCTTCCGTCGTCCCCACATTGGCGACCAACATGATGGCGAAGAAGATAGGGGAGATCAAACCGCTCCTGAACCCTTGGGTTCTTTTAAATGATGTTATTTGTTGAGTCGAGAATGGACTTGAACGAACCTGCCATGCTAGCCGAGGTGATGACATCACACCGATCAATCAGTTCCTCCACCACGTCATCTTTCAGACCGGGGCAAGAATAACGGGGTCGTTTCCGGCATGTTCCCTCCATGGAGAAGACGATCGAACAATGGCAGAAGGAAGCGTGAAGGAAAATGGAGGGAGGAAGAGCGTGCAACAGCAGTTCCAAATCGAGAGGGAAAGGCGAAGAGGCGGTGGACGGTTGCCACGGTACATGAAGAGGCTAGTGGGGAGCGAACGGTTGCCATAGAGAGGTCATACACTAACGACAAGGTCGTCCTCTCAGACCTAGCGCCCGTGCGGGATGGCCTCCATCGCCCACACGAGCGAAGCCACTTCGCACCCCACACGGTTGGTCCGCCACGCCGCTAAGAGCAAGTACTACAATAGTGGGCTTATAGCCTGCTTACATGGAAATTTTGCCTATGTGGAGGAGAGAGACATGAAGGATTCCTGCAACAAGGACAAGCGTGCCTGACACTCGGCCTGTATGGAGAAACTCGACAAATCTCACGTCGTGTACGCGGCCAAGGAGGCATACACGTGCTATGACATGTACAGGTAGATCATTGACATGAGGAAGTGCCTCGTTCCCCAAAACGGCCAGGGATCCAGCCAGAAGCAGAGCAATGGCAAGCATAGTCGCAACAAGAAGTAGATGATTACATCCTCATTTTTGCTAGTTTAGTACGCATGTAATTGCTTACTTTGGTGTGTGAAAATGTTATGTGTGTAGTCACTTGTGTAATTGTTTGCTTAATTTGGTTATGCAATGTTGTCTTTTTAAGTATATATGTTGATGCTCTGTAGACTGATACGTCTTCAATGTATCTATAATTTATGAAGTATTCATGCTATTATATTATCCATCTAGGATGATTTATATGCATTTATATGCTATTTTGTATGATTTTTGGGACTAACCTATTAACCTAGAGCCCAGTGCCAGTTTCTATTTTTTCCTTGTTTTTGAGTTTTACAGAAAAGGAATACCAAACGGAGTCCAATTGACGTGCCAATTTTTGACGATTTTTTATGGACCAAAAGAAGACCCCGGAGCAAAAGAGTTGGGCCAGAAGAGTCCCCGGCCATCCACGAGGGTGGGGGCGCTCCCACCCCCCTGGGCGTGTGGGTCTACCTCGTGGATGACTCGGGCACCTCCTTGACGTGAGACCTACGCCAAAAAATCCTATAAATACAGAAACCTCCAGAAAATGACCTAGATCGGGAGTTTTGCCGCCGCAAGCCTCTGTAGCCACCAAAAACCAATCGGGACCCTATTCCGGCACCCTGCCGGAGGGGGGATCCCTCACCGGTGGCCATCTTCATCATCCCGGTGCTCTCCATGACGAGGAGGGAGTAGTTCATCCTCGGGGCTGAGGGTATGTACCAGTAGCTATGTGTTTGATCTCTCTCTCTCTCTCTCTCTCTCTCTCTCTCTCTCTCTCTCTCTCGTGTTCTTGATTTGGCACGATCTTGATGTATCGCGAGCTTCGATATTATAGTTGGATCTTATGATGTTTCTCCCCCTCTACTCTCTTGTAATGGATTGAGTTTTCCCTTTGAAGTTATCTTATCGGATTGAGTCTTTAAGGATTTGAGAACACTTGATGTATGTCTTGGCGTGCTTACCTGTGGTGACAATGGGATATTCATGTGATCTACTTGATGTATGTTTTGGTGATCAACTTGTGGGTTCCGTGACCTTGGGAATCTATGCATAGGGGTTGGCACACGTTTTTGTCTTGACTCTCCGGTAGAAATTTTGGGGCACTCTTTGAAGTACTTTGTGTTGGTTGAATAGATGAATGTGAGATTGTGTGATGCATATCGTATAATCATGCCCATGGATACTTGAGGTGACAATGGAGTATCTAGGTGACATTAGGGTTTTGATTGATTTGTGTCTTAAGGTGTTATTCTAGTATGAACTCTATGATAGATTGAACGGAAAGAATAGCTTCATGTTATTTTACTACGGACTCTTGAATAGATAGATCAAAAAGGATAACTTTGAGGTGGTTTCGTACCCTACCATAATCTCTTCATTTGTTATCCGCTATTAGTTGCTTTGGAGTGACTCTTTGTTGCATGTTGAGGGATAGTTATATGAGCCAGTTATGTTATTATTGTTGAGAAAACTTGCACTAGTGAAAGTATGAACCTTAGGCCTTGTTTCCTACTATTGCAATACCGTTTACACTCACTTTTACCACTTGTTACCTTGCTGTTTTTATAATTTCAGATTACAAATACCTTTATCTACTATCCATATTGCACTTGTATCACCATCTCTTCACCGAACTAGTGCACCTATACAATTTACCATTGTATTGGGTGTGTTGGGGACACAAGAGACTCTTTGTTATTTGGTTGCAGGGTTGTTTGAGAGAGACCATCTTCATCCTATGCCTCCCACAGATTGATAAACCTTAGGTCATCCACTTGAGGGAAATTTGCTACTGTCCTACAAACCTCTGCACTTGGAGGCCCAACAACATCTACAAGAAGAAGGTTGTGTAGTAGACATCATAGACAGAGCAAATCACATCGCACATGGACTAAACAAGGGAACCTGTCGGTGATGATTTCATCAATCACTGACAATTGTATACCAGCAATCGTTTGCTCACAACACACACGGCTTGTTAACAGGAATCATCTGTGTTGTTATCGGTCTTCCCACACATTTCTGATTATAGACCTGTTCTTGTTAAGTTGAACCGTTTCTGTTCTCTTGGCTCAACGCAAACAATTCATCCATGTGAACTGTATGCCGTATATCGCACACACCTTCATCTGGTTGCCCATTTTTGTTGTTCTGTCTCATCACAAACAGTTCATCCGAGTGAACCGTATGCTCTACATCGCACACGCCTGCATCTAGCAACCCGTTTCTTTTGTTCCTCATCATCGCAAAAAGTTAGTTGAACTGAACCGTGTGCCCTGCAGCGCACACACAACAAAAATCTGAACCATGTTTGATGCATCCGTCATCACAAACGGTTTGCACCTTTTTTGACGGGTTTTTTACAACACTGTTTGTGATTATTGCATCGCACACAGTTTCGTCGAAGAGTCTCTGATCGTAGTGTCGCGTTAGCAGCAGCCTGCAGTAGCGTGTCCCTAGTAAGCCTCTACTAGACTAGCTCATTGATCAAAGATGGTTAAGGTGCATATGTTATTATTGTTGACATCACCCTTGAGGTGAGTGTGTTGGGAGGCGAAACTATAAGCCCCTATCTTTCTTTGTGTCCGGTTGAAAAGTTTTGCTCATGTGTATGCAGTGAGTGTTAGCAATCATAGAAGACTAAATGATGGTTGAGTATGTGGACTTGCCTAAAGGCTCTGATACGCGACCCTTCATGAAAAGATGATGAATTATAGTTGCAAAGTTGACTGAGAACATAGTTTGTTGGTTTCCAATAGAGTTTATGCTTTATACTTCGATGTTGTGATGAATTGTCACTTGTTCATGAGAAGTCTATGATAAAAGTTCTATGATGAAAGTTTTATATTAAAGTTTACTCTTGTTATAGTAAGTCACATGATGCTGCTATGTCCGTATTTTTGTTTTTATCGACACCTCCCACTCTAAGCATGTGGACATGCTTTTCGATTTTGGTTTTCGCTTGAGGACAAGCGAGGTCTAAGCTTGGGGGAGTTGATAAGTCCATTTTGTATCATGTTTTCCTACTATTATTTATGATGTTGTATTGTATAATAATGCTTTTTGGAGTAATTCTAATGCCTTTTCTCTCATAATATGCATGGTATGCACAAAGGGGAAGAATTCTGGCAGCTGGAAATCTGGACCTGAAAAAGCTACGTCAAGCTACCTATTCTGCACAACTACAAATGAGCTGAAACTTCTCGAGGACTTTTTATGGAATATTTAATAAATACTGGAGAAAATAAGTACCAGAGGGGGGCCACCAGGTGGGCACAACCCACCTGGGCGCGCTAGGAGGCCCAAGTGCGCCCGGGTGGGTGCTGCCCTCCTCGTCCCACCTCCGGTGCCCATCTTCTGGTATATAAGTCATTTTGACCTAGAAAAAAAAATCAGAGGAGGACATTCAGGACGAAGCGCCGCTGCCTCGAGGCGGAACTTGGGTAGGAGCACTTTTGCCCTCCGGCGGAGCGATTCCGCCAGGGGAACTTCCCTCCCGGAGGGGGAAATCATCGTCATTGTCATCACCAACAACTCTCCCATCTCGGGGAGGGCTATCTTCATCAACATCTTCACAGCACCAACTCCTCTCAAACCCTAGTTCATATCGTGTGTTCAATCTTTGTATTAAAACTATAGATTGGTGCTTGTGGGTGACTAGTAGTGTTGATTACATCTTGTAGTTGATTACTATATGGTTTATTTGGTGGAAGATTATATGTTCAGATCCATTATGCTATTTAATACCCCTCTGATCTGGAGCATGCTTATCATTTGTAAGTAGTTACTTTCATTCTTGAGGTTATGGGAGAAATCATGTTGCAAGTAATCATGTGAACTTGATATGTGTTCGATATTTTGATGATGTGTATGTTGCCATTCTCTTAGTGGTGACATGTGAACGTCGACTACATGACACCTCAGAATATTTGGGCCTAAGGGAATGCATTTTTGAGTAGTTATTAGATGGTGTGTTGCGGGAGTGAAAGAAGCTTAAACCCCAGTTTATGCGCTATTCCGTAAGGGACAGATTGGATCCGAAAGTTTAATGCTATGGTTAGAATTTATTCATAATACTTTTATCGTAGTTGCGAATGCTTGCGAGAGGGTTAATCATAAGTAGGAGGTTTGTTAAAGTAAGAACAACACCTAATCTCTGGTCCACCCACATATCAAATTATCAAAGTACCGAACACGAATTAAGCCAACATGATGAAAGTGACTAGATGAAATTCCCGTGTACCCTCAAGAGCACTTTGCTTATCATAAGAAACCTTTTTGGCCTGTCCTATGCCTCAAAAGGATTGAGCTACCTTGCTGCACTTTCATTACTACTTTCGTTACTTGCTCGTTACAAATTATCTTGCTATCAAACTACTCCGCTACTTACAATTTTAGCACTTGCAGACATTACCTTGCTGAAAACCGCATGTCATTTCCTTCTGCTCCTCGTTGGGTTCGATACTCTTACTTATTGAAAAGGCTACAATTGACTCCATATACTTGTGGGTCATCACCCCCCTCTCTCTAGCTCAGATGCACACCAAAATTCACCATCTCTCTAACTCACACATCTCTCACCATGTCCGCATGTGTATCTCACACACTCACTCTCTGATTATGTCTATGTGTCTCCATGTTAGACAACACAAAGCCCCATGTACATGTCTCTCTCCATCCTCCACACACAGAGACACAAAGAATCTCTTATCATTGCCTCAGTCTCTACACATATTACACACGCACACTCTCTCTCTCTCTCTCACACACACACACACACTCAAAAAAGGTTTTCCATGAATAACTTACCGTCTATCCATCAACAGTCATGGCAGTACGGCGAATACGAGACGTGAAAAATAATAAATTTACACGTGCATAGACCACCTAGTATGACTACTAGGACTAGAGCAAGCCAAAAGCGCGCCACTATCACTCCCTCCTTATTGGCGATGGGAAAACCTTTGTTTTACACAATCGAGAAGTCATTGTGCTAAGGCCCCACATGCTGAGCCGTTGAATAGAATGTAGATCCAAGTTTACGGTGAAAAGTATCGATAGTACATTTGTATATCCGTACTTATATTTCTTCTCTTATAAAAAAACCAAGTTGGTGATGATGGTACGCGTGCCATCTTGCAATATAGACCGTCCGATCTATATCTGACGGATAGAAATTAAACTAAAAGCTACCCACACCTCTCTCCACATTTGCAGACAAGGCCTTCCCTCGTTCATCCTTATCTCCAACAACCTAATTGTTGAGCAACTAAAAAAGGAAGCCTCTAGAACAAACTGGCATGGTGGTCGTTGCCGGCGTCGTTCATCCCCATGCCTCCGCTCAATCGGACCACCAATCACCACCACTCCCCACTCCTCTTCACCTTATCTCCTCTTTCACGAGATATCACTAGTTTTTACACATGGGGTTACTCCCGCATGGGTCAACTGCAACGAGTGTCTTATAAAAAATGCATCTTGATGTTCCATGCAATGCATGGACATCTTGCTAGTACTCCTACAAAAGACTTAGTTGGTGATGATGGTGTGTTTGCCATCCGTCATTTCTGACCATTAGGTCTACATCTAATGACTGTGAGGTAAGTTGTTGCCTTTTCTCACCAACATCCCACTTCTCTACCAATTTGCAGAAAAACCCATAATTAGTATATTAAAATCAACCACATCCCTCGCTAACCTCACCAAAACAGCCCAAGGAATATATTTTGATTGAAACATAATATATCTCTAGTGATATATGTATATCAAAATTAGAGTGTTTTCTATCAAGTTTGCAAATAAGTATTATTCTAATTATAATCCGTTGCAACACACGTGAACATTGCTAGTATTTCCAACCATGCAAAAAATGCCAGTATTTCCATAGTTTTGAGTTTTTTTATCAAGATATTAGTCACTCATGGTTGATATTTAGTTTCAATCATGTTCACATAGACACTATGTAACTAGCCTTGCTTATTGACTTCCAAAGCTTAACTTTTGCTCCTACTTATAGTATGTAGAGTATTTAACAAAAAACTACCACTTTCAACCAGCCCTAGGAAGAAACTATTGTACAAAAAATAGCAAAAACATACCCAAAATTTCTTAATCCGCCCCAAAAGCTACTACCTAGTGCAGATTAGGCTCGTTTAAACCCGTTTATGACACGGTTGGCCCACATGTCTGTGCTAACGAGGCAACTTAAACCAACACAATTTGTTTGACCGTTGACACAAGGGACCCACATTTGAACTTCTATCTTGTTATTCCCCCTCAAATCATTATTTTTCCTAAACATTACTTCAAACAGTACCGATCTGTGTTCGTCGGTGGCGCCGATGATGACCGAGTGGGCCGTCGCTCCGCCGGACGGGCTGGACGCCATGCTGGCCTCTGCACGGGTTGGCTGGCTGGCCCGAGCATGACTCACGCGTGATCAAGCCACCGCGCTGGCCTTCGCTCGAGCCAGATTGCTGGCCTTAGCACAGTGCGCGCGAGCAAGCTGCCGCACCACCATGCCAATCTAGCTAGCAAACCTTGCAGACAAGCAGATGGATGCATCCAGCAGGCTGTGTGCTATCTTGGCTAGCTAGCGGTCGTGAGTGCCAGACGGAGCTAGCATCTAGGCTGCCGCAAGATGGACTCCGCACCGCCGGTGGTTTTGACCTCGCCTTCTGCCGGCGGCGTTAGCTGTGTCCCATGGCCGAGGATGACTAGTTGGACGGCCGGAGGTAGGAGGTCATTCGGTGATTTTTGTCCAGACTGACATGTAGGTCCCATAAGTCATTATGCCTAACTTGCCCATCGAATAGAAGGTGTTGACTTAAAAGGCGGCATGGGTTGAAACGTGCCTATAACAACACTTTGTTTCTTGGTAGGGTTGGTTGGTAAGGGCATATACAATGGTTGATAAGGTAGTCTTATCTTATGTCTGCCACGTATGCAAGAGGTAGTAGTTTCTTGGCATTATTAGTGGTTTCTTGGCATTATTAGTGGTTTCATGTAAGGAACAATGTACTAGCGACAAAAGGCGGTTCTAGGTTGCATTGTACTCCAATGGGTACTACCCACTAGCTTCATTAAGAAAGAAAGGAATCTAGGTACGTGATCTCCACGACCAAACACCAGGCGTGGTCGCGGAAGTGTATAGCTCGTTTTGTGGGTTCGATCCCGGCCGAATGCACGGCGGCCTTTTCTTTAAATAGTAACTTTGCTGTGAGCCAATATTGTACACTGGTAGTTTGACTTTTGAAGTCGAACGGATGTGTTGCACCACAATTTGGGTGCACTGGATAGCCCAGCCACATGAACGTGTTTTCCCTCCAACATCTTGTGGCTCGCGTACTAGAGTAGTACTCCTATATATCAATTCACACCATGCAAAGTTTCTCGCCTATGTGCTCGCCCTAGCCGCACCTCGCTTGTAGCTTCGTCATCAGCTAGCATATTTAAACTAGCGCCTCCCAATTAAGCCCGAGGAGCCGGAAAAGCCTGGTGTGGCATTGGGAACTGTGAAATATGGCTTTTTACATAAAGTGCTAGTACTCTACTACTCTGTAGCTTGTGGCGTTGCACGCATGGGCTTCACTCCATTATCGGCTCTATAAAATAAATTCCTCTTGACGTGATTTTTTTGTTTTGAAACGGAGGCAAAAGCTTTGCCTCATCTCATTCATTAAAAAGGAACTACTAACAAAGTTCGACGAGAACAACTACACCTCCACAAATGGAAGCGAAAAGCCTAGTCTCGTTGTATCAAATAACTCAAATGTTCTGCCCCGCAGTAACTGTCGCTGATAAATAGGTTGCTAGTGTGTGCGTGAGAGGAGCGGATGAGTAGGCCAGCTACCTGCTTGAATAGAGGACCAAGAGTACCCACCATGCAGGTGTACTTTCCCTACATTGATAGTACAATGATGGTTCTACAGAATAGTAGTACCCTCCACTTCCAACTGTAGCTCCTTGGCCCTGTGATTCAAGAGTTCAAAACTCGTGCACTATACTAGAAGTCCAGTACATGACACTACTAGTTGAGAAAGTAGTAATAGTACTGCTATAGTACGAGTACGTAGTAAATAATAGCCTCAACCCTTCGCTAAGGAACGATCGAGGCGCTACAGTTGGAAGGGACGACACCCTGCGGTTACTACGCTCTTATCTCCTCCTCGCTAGTTCCCATCCCCCTGAAGAGAAGGCAGTTCATCGCTGCTCCCATGGATTCGCCAGGCGGTTCTCCTCCTCATCAGGGCTGGGAGACCTTGGACAACAATCCTCTAGGATAAATCGCACACCGCTCCAACATACTCACCGCTGCAAAACTCGGTGCTTCCTGCACCAACTTTTTTAAGACGGTGGTTAAACAGGCTTGAGAAAAGGCCATGCTTGTTGGTCTTCCATGCGTCCTCAAGGAGAAGGTCCTTCTATGGGACAATCTTTCAAACAGTCCAGCGCTCCCTGCCCATGGTTGCATGTTGGCTCTGCTAGAGTTACCGACGTTGAGAGGTAGTCGGATTTGTCCGATGAGCAGGTCAGTCATGGAGTTCGATCATGTAGTACTACTTAGTTATTCCATTTCCATCCCGTAATTTCTTTGCTACCCACCATCTTATATATAGGTCTGGGTCGGTGCCTGAAGGAAATATGCCCTAGAGGCAATAATAAAGGTGTTATTTATTTCCTCATATCATGATAAATGTTTATTATTCATGCTAGAATTGTATTAACTGGAAACATGATACATGTGTGAATACATAGACAAACATAACGTCACTAGTATACCTCTACTTGACTAGCTCATTAATCAAAGATGGTTATGTTTCCTAACCATAGACATGTGTTGTCATTTGATTAGAGAGATCAAATCATTAGGATAATGATGTGATTGACTTGACCCATTCCGTTAGCTTAGCACTTGATCGTTTAGTATGTTGCTATTGCTTTCTTCATGACTTATGCATGTTCCTATGACTATGAGATTATGCAACTCCCATTTACCGGAGGAACACTTTGTGTGCTACGAAACGCCACAACGTAACTGGGTGATTATAAAGGACCTCTACAGGTGTCTCCAAAGGTACATGTTGGGTTGGCGTATTTTGAGATTAGGATTTGTCACTCCGATTGTCGGGGAGGTATCTCTGGGCCCTCTCGGTAATGCACATCACTATAAGCCTTGCAGGCAATGTAGCTAATGAGTTAGTTACGGAATGATGCATTACGTAACGAGTAAAGAGACTTGCCAGTAACGAGATTGAACTAGGTATTGGATACCGACAATCAAATCTCGGGCAAGTAACATACCGATGTCAAAGGGAACAACGTATGTTGTTATGCGGTTTGACCGATAAAGATCTTCGTAGAATATGTAGGAGCCACTATGAGGATCCAGGTTCCGCTATTGGTTGTTGACCGGAAACAGTTCTAGGTCATGTCTACATAGTTCTCGAACCCATAAGGTCCGCACGCTTAAGGTTTTGATGACAGTTATATTATGAGTTTATGAGTTTTGATGTACCGAAGGAGTTCGGAGTCCCGGATGAGATCAGAGACATGACGAGGAGTCTCGAAATGGTCAAGATGTAAAAATCGATATATTGGACGACTATATTCGGAGTTCGGAAAGGTTCTGAGTGATTCGAGTATTTTTCGGAGTACCGGAGAGTTACGGGAATTCGCCGAGGAGTATATGGGCCTTATTGGGCCATACGGGAACAGAGGAGAGAGGCCAAAAGGAAGGAGGCCTGTGCCCCCCCCCTCTGGTCCAAATTGGACAAGGGGGGCAGCCCCCTTTTCCTTCTCCCTCTCCTCCTCTTTCCTTCTCTCCTACTCCAACAAGGAAAGGAGGAGTCCTACTCCCGGTGGGAGTAGGACTCCCCCGTTGGCGCGCCTCCTCCCTAGGCCGGCCGCCTCCCCCCTTGCTCCTTTATATATGGGGGCAGGGGGGCACCCCATAGACACAACAACAATTGATCCCTTGGATCTCTTAGCCGTGTGCGGTGCCCCCCTCCACCATAATCCACCTCGATAATATCGTAGCAGTGCTTAGGCGAAGCCCTGCGTCGGTAGAACATCAAGATCGTCACCACGCCGTCGTGCTGACGGAACTCTCCCTCGACATTTGGCTGGATCGGATTTCGAGGGACGTCATCGAGCTGAACGTGTTCTAGAACTCGGAGGTGCCGTAGTTTCGGTGCTTGATCGGTCGGGCCGTGAAGACGTACGACTACATCAACCGCGTTGTTAACGCTTCCGCTTTCGGTCTACGAGGGTACATGGACACACTCTCCCCTCTCGTTGCTATGCAACACCATGATCTTGCGTGTGCGTAGGAATTTTTTTGAAATTACTACGTTCTCCAACAGTGGTATCAGAGCCTAGGTTTTATGCATTGATGTTATATGCACGAGTAGAACACAAGTGAGTTGTGGGCGATACAAGTCATACTGCTTACCAGCATATCATACTTTGGTTCGGCGGTATTGTTGGATGAAGCGGCTCGGACCGACATTAAGCGTACGCTTACGCGAGACTGGGTTTTACCGCCGTGCTTTGCACACAGGTGACTAGCGGGTGTCTGTTTCTCCAACTTTAGTTGAACCAAGTGTGGCTACGCCCGGTCCTTGCGAAGGTTAAAACAACACTAACTTGACGAACTATCGTTGTGGTTTTGATGCGTAGGTAAGAACGGTTCTTGCTCAGTCCGTAGCAGCCACGTAAAATTTGCAACAACAAAGTAGAGGACGTCTAACTTGTTTTTGCAGGGCATGTTGTGATGTGATATGGTCAAGACGTGATGAGATATAAGTTGTTGTATGAGATGATCATGTTTTGTTGAAGTTATCAGCAACTAGCAGAAGCCCTATGGTTGTCTTTTTGTTGCATAAGATGCAAGTACCAAATAATTGCTTTACTTTATCGCTATGCGATAGCAATAGTTGCAAGAGCAATAGTTGGCGAGACGACCATGTGACGACACATTGATATAGATCAAGATGATGAAGATCATGGTGTCATGCCGGTGATGATTGAGATCATGATGATGCTTTGGATATGGAGATCAAAGGCACAAGATGATGATGGCCATATCATGTCACATATTTTGATTATATGTGATGTTTATCTTTTATACATCTTATTCTTGCTTTGTTTGACGGTAGCATTTTAAGATGATCTCTCACTAATTATCAAGAAGTGTTCTCCCTGAGTATGCACCGTTGCGAAAGTTCTTCGTGCTGAGACACCACGTGATGATCGGGTGTGATAGGCTCTACGTTCAAATACAACGGGTGCAAAATAGTTGCACACGCAGAATACTCAGGTTAAACTTGACGAGCCTAGCATATAACAGATATGGCCTCGGAACATGGAGATCGAAAGGTCAAACGTGAATCATATAGTAGATATGATCAACATAGTGATGTTCACCATTGAAACTACTCCATCTCACGTGATGATCGGACATGGTTTAGTTGATTTGGATCACGTGATCACTTAGATGACTAGAGAGATGTCTGTCTAAGTGGGAGTTCTTAAGTAATATGATTAATTGAACTTTAATTTATCATGAACTTAGTCCTGGTTGTATTTTGCAAATTATGTTGTAGATCAATAGCTCGGGTTGTTGCTTCCCTATGTTTTTTGCTTCCCTATGTTTTTATATGTGTTCCTAGAGAAAACTAAGTTGCAAATTGTTAGTAGCAATAATGCGGACTTGGTCCGTGATCTGAGGTTTATCCTCATTGCTGCACAGAAGAATTATGTCCTTAATGCACCACTAGGTGACAGACCTATTGCAGGAGCAGATGCAGATGTTATGAATGTTTGGCTAGCTCAATATGATGACTACTTGATAGTTTAGTGCACCATGCTTAACGGCTTAGAATCAGGACTTCAAAGACGTTTTGAACGTCATGGACCATATGAGATGTTCCATGAATTGAAGTTAATATTTCCAGCATATATCCGAGTTGAGAGATATGAAGTCTCCAACAAGTTCTATAGCTAAAAGATGGAAGAGAATCGCTCAACTAGTGCTCAGATTGTCTGGGTACTACAATCGCTTGAATCAAGTGGGAGTTAATCTTCTAGATAAGATAGTGATTGATAGAGTTCTCTAGTCACCATCACCAAGTTAGTAGAACTTTGTGATGAACTACAGTATGCAAGGGATGACGAAAACGATTCCCGAGCTCTTTGTGATGTTGAAATCGACGAAGGTAGAAATCAAGAAAGAGCATCAAGTGTTGATGGTTGACAAGATCACTAGTTTCAAGAAAAGGGCAAAGGGAAAGAAAGGGAACATCAAGTAGAATGACAAGCAAGTTGTCAGTCCCGCGAAGAAGCCCAAAGCTGGACCAAAGCCTGAAACTGAGTGATTATACTGCAAAGGAAATGGTCACTAGAAGTGGAAATGCCCGGAATATTTGGTGGGTAAGAAGGATGGCAAAGTGAACAAGGGTATATTTGATATACATGTTATTGATGTGTACATTACTAGTGTTTATAGTAGCCCCTGAGTATTTGATACTTGTTCGGTTGCTAAATATTAGTAACTCAAAACAGGAGTTACAGAATAAACACAGACTAGTTGAAGGGGAAGTGACGATGAGTGTTGGAAGTGGTTCCAAGATTGATATGATCATCATCGCACACTCCCTATACTTTCGGGATTAGTGTTAAACTAAATAAATGTTATTTGGCATTTGCGTTAAGCATGAATATGATTTGATCATGTTTATTGCGATACGGTTATTCATTTAAAGTCAAAGAATATTTTTTGTTCTGTTTACATGAATAAAACCTTCGATGGCCATACACCCAATGAAAATAGTTTGTTGGATCTCGATCGTAGTAATACACATATTCATAATATTGATGCCAAAAGATGCAAAGTTGATAATGATAGTGCAACTTATTTGTGGCACTGCCGTTTGGGTCATATCGGTGTAAAGCGCATGAAGAAACTCCATAAAGATGGATTTTTGGAATCTCTTGGTTATGAATCATTTGATGCTTGCAAACCGTGCCTTTTGGGCAAGATGACTAAAACTCCATTCTCCGGAACAATGGAACGAGCTACTGACTTGATGGAAATAATACATACCGATGTATACGGTCCAATGAGTGTTGATGCTCGTGGCGGGTATCGTTATTTTCTGACCTTCACAAGATGAATTGAGGAGATATGAGTATATCTACTTAATGAAGCACAAGTCTGAAACATTTGAAAAGTTCAAAGAATTTCAGAGTGAAGTGGAGAATGATCGTAACAAGAAAATAAAGTTTCTGCAATTTGATCGCGGAGACAAATATTTGAGTTACGAGTTTGGTCTTCAATTAAAACAATGTGGAATAGTTTCACAAACTCATGCCACCTGGAACACCATAGCTTAATGGTGTGTCTGAATGTCATAACAGTACTTTATTGGATATAGTGCAATCTATGATGTCTCTTACGGATTTACCACTATCATTTTGGTGTTATGCATTAAAGACAGCTGCATTCACTTTAAATAGGGCACCATCAAAATCCGTTGAGACGACGCCTTATGAACTGTGGTTTGGCAAGAAACCAAAGTTGCCGTTTCTTAAAAGTTTGGGGCTGCGATGCTTATGTGGAAAATTTCAACCTGATAAGCTCGAAGCCAAATCGGAGAAGTGCGTCTTCATAGAATACCCAAAGGAAACTGTTGGGTACACCTTCTATCACAGATCTGAAGGCAAAAAATTTGTTGCTAAGAATGGATCCTTTCTAGAGGAGTTTCTCTCGAAAGAAGTGAGTGGGAGGAAAGTAGAACTTGATGAGGTAATTGTACCTGCTCCCTTATTGGAAAGTAGTTCATCACAGATATCAGTTCCTGTGATTCCTACACCAATTAGTGAGGAAGCTAATGATGATGATCATGAAGCTTCATATCAAGTTACTACCGAACCTCGTAGGTCTTCCAGAATAAGATCCGCACCAAAGTGGTACGGTAATCCTGTTCTAGAAGTCATGTTACTAGACCATGATGAACCTGCGAACTATGAGGAAGCAATGATGAGCCCAGATTCCGCGAAATGGCTTGACGCCATAAAATCTGAGATATGATCCATGTATGAGAACAAAGTATGGACTTTGATTGACTTGCTCGATGATCAGCAAGCCATGTTAAATAAATGGATCTTCAAGAAGAAGACGGACACTGATAGTAGTGTTACTATCTACTAAGCTCGACTTGTTGCGAAAGGTTTTCGACAAGTTCAAGGTGTTGAATACGATGAGATTTTCTCACTCGTATCGATGCTTAAAGTCTGTCCGAATCATGTTAGCAATTGCCACATTTTATGAAATCTGGCAAAAGGATGTCAAAACTAAATTCTTTAATGGATTTATTAAAGAAGAGTTGTATATGATGCAACCAGAAGGTTTTGTCAATCCTAAAGGTGCTAACAAAATGTGCAAGCTCCAGCGATCCATCAATGGACTGGTGCAAGCATCTCGGAGTTGGAATGTACGCTTTGATGAGTTGATCAAAGCATATGGTTTTATACAAACTTTTGGAAAGGCCTGTATATACAAGAAAGTGAGTGGGAGCTCTGTAGCATTTCTGATATTATATGTGTAAGACATATTGTTGATCGGAAATGGTGTAGAATTTTTCTGCAAAGCATAAAGGAGTGTTTGAAAAGAGTTTTTCAAAGAAAGACCTCAGTAAAGCTACTTACATATTGAGCATCAAGATCTATTGAGATAGATCAAGACGCTTGATAAGATTTTCAATAAGTACATACCTTGACAAGATTTTGAAGTAGTTCAAAATGGAACAGTCAAAGAAAGAGTTCTTGCCTGTGTTACAAAGGTATGAAATTGAGTAAAACTCAAATCCAGACCACGGCAGAAAATAGAAAGAGAATGAAAGTCATTCCCTATACATTCAGTCATAGGTTCTATAAAAGTATGCCATGCTATGGACTAGACCTATTGTATACTCTGCCCTGGTTTGGCAAGGGAGTACAATAGTGATCTAATAGTAGATCACTGGACAACGGTCAAGAATATTCTTAGTGAGGATTAAGGAGATGTTTCTCGATTATGCAGGTGATAAAAGAGCTCGTCGTAAAAAGTTACGTCGGTGCAAACTTTTACACTGATCCAGATGACTCTAAGTCGCAATCTGGATACATATTGAAAGTGGGAGCAATTAGCTAGAGTAGCTCCGTGCAGAGCATTGTAGACATAGAATATTTGCAAAATACATACGGCTCTGAATGTGACAGACCCGTTGACTAAACTTCTCTCACGAGCAAAACACGATCATACCTTAGTACTCTTTGGGTGTTAATCACATAGCGATGTGAACTAGATTACGACTCTAGTAAACCCTTTGGGTGTTGATCACATGACGATGTGAACTATGGGTATTAATCACATACAGATGTGAATATTGGTGTTAAATCACATGGCCATGTGAACTAGATTATTGACTCTAGTGCAAGTGGGAGACTGAAGGAAATATGCCCTAGAGGCAATAATAAAGTTATTATTTATTTCCTCATATCATGATAAATGTTTATTATTCATGCTAGAATTGTATTAACTGGAAACATGATACATGTGTGAATACATAGACAAACATAACATCACTAGTATGCCTCTACTTGACTAGCTCATTAATCAAAGATGGTTATGTTTCCTAACCATAGACATGTGCTGTCATTTGATTAAAGAGATCACATCATTAGGAGAATGATGTGATTGACTTGACCCATTCTGTTAGCTTAGCACTTGATCATTTAGTATGTTGCTATTGCTTTCTTCATGACTTATACATGTTCCTATGACTATGAGATTATGCAACACCCATTTACCGGAGGAACACTTTGGGTGCTACCAAACGTCACAACATAACTGGGTGATTATAAAGGAGCTCTACAGGTGTCTCCAGAGGTACATGTTGGGTTGGCATATTTCGAGATTAGGATTTGTCACTCCGATTGTCGGAGAGGTATCTCTGGGCCCTCTCTGTAATGCACATCACTATAAGCCTTGCAAGCAATGTAGCTAATGAGTTACTTACGGAATGATGCATTACGTAACGAGTAAAGAGACTTGCCGGTAACGAGATTAAACTAGGTATTGGATACCGACGATCAAATCTCGGGCAAGTAACATACCGATTACAAAGGGAACAACGTATGTTGTTATGCGGTTTGACCGATAAAGATCTTCGTAGAATATGTAGGAGCCAATATGAGCATCCAGGTTCCGCTATTGGTTATTGACCGGAAATAGTTCTAGGTCATGTCTACATAGTTCTCGAACCCGTAGGGTCCGCACGCTTAAGGTTTCGGTGACAGTTATATTATGAGTTTATGTGTTTTGATGTACCGAAGGAGTTCGGAGTCCCGGATGAGATCGGGGACATGACGAGGAGTCTCGAAATGGTCGAGACGTAAAGATCGATATACTGGACGACTATATTCGGAGTTCGGAAAGGTTCCGAGCGATTCGGGTATTTTTCGGAGTATCGGAGAGTTACGGGAATTCGCCGAGGAGTATATGGGCCTTATTGGGCCATACTGGAATAGAGGAGAGAGGCCAAAAGGAAGGAGGCCTGCGCCCCCCCCCTCTGGTCCGAATTGGACAAGGGGGGCAGCCCCCTTTTCCTTCTCCCTCTCCTCCTCTTTCCTTCTCTCCTACTCCAACAAGGAAAGGAGGAGTCCTACTCCCGGTGGGAGTAGGACTCGCTCATTGGCGCACCTCCTCCCTAGGCCGGCCGCCTCCCCCCTTGCTCCTTTATATACGGGGGCAGGGGGCACCCCATAGACACAACAACAATTGATCCCTTTGATCTCTTAGCCGTGTGCGGTGCCCCCCTCCACCATAATCCACCTCGATAATATTGTAGCGGTGCTTAGGCGAAGCACTGCGTCGGTAGAACATCAAGATCGTCACCACGCCGTCGTGCTGACGGAACTCTCCCTCGACATTCGGCTGGATCGTAGTTCGAGGGACGTCATCGAGCTGAACGTGTGCTAGAACTCAGAGGTGCCGTAGTTTCGGTGCTTGATCGGTCGGGCCGTGAAGACGTACTACTACATCAACCGCGTTGTTCTAACGCTTCCGCTTTCGGTCTACAAGGGTACGTGGACACACTCTCCCCTCTCATTGCTATGCATCACCATGATCTTGCATGTGCGTAGGAATTTTTTTGAAATTACTACATTCCCCAACAGTGTCAACAAAGATTGGCTTGCATATACCTCCGGCCGGATACCACCGTCATTTTGCACAACATCCACAACAGTGCGGCCGTTCTCGTAGACCCCTTATCCACCATTGGGATCGGCCTTCTGGACTGGCTGGGCTTGAATACGTATGATGATGCCTACATGAGATTGAAGAAGATAGCAATTGTGGACCCGCCGACAAAGCGACGCGGCTCCGACGATTACTATCTCATCATGGTGTTCGACATAAGGATTTCCATCAATACAAGAGACAGTAATGGAAGAGGCTGGCACATGTGGCCGCGACAGATTTGTACCCCTACATGTTTGAAGACGTCGTGCGCCATGTAGGCCGCATCTTCGCGGTGACAAGCCAGGGGACTTGTTTCATCTGGTTGCCATCCTACAGTACGGGAGGTTACAAATGGAATGCACGAACTATCATTTGCATCCCTAACAGAACTCCATTATTTTGCAGGGACCAATTATCTCCCGATCAAAATAGGATCGCCGATCCTGGATGTGCATTCGCATCCGCGATTCGGTCTAAGCTGGAACATTGTAGCTGACTTTGACATATTGGGATCAACTATCTTAGGAGTCGTTACCCATGGTACCACTGATGTGCAACATGATCACACAATCTACAAAGATTGGACCGTCACCATCTACCCAGGTACTCCATTTTCTCATTGTTGTGTGTTAGAGTAGTAGAGTAGTACTTGTTAGTTATTTTCTTTTCTTGACTGGGACATGTTTACTATACTAGTAGTACAAGTTAGTATTATATTTTTTAACCTTCTCGCCTTCTCTTTCATTGTTGTACTTCTTACTAGTACTAGTAGGAGTACTTTTTTCCTTGGAGGACTCGTATAGCTAGCTAGGCCCTTGAAGACTTGAACCCACTAGCTCCCACCATTTTTTTCCATGTCTTACTATCTCATCCATGTAGCCAAGAGTGGCTATATATAATAAGTCGGTTATTTTGCTTCCTCTATACAGGACTAGTACTATTTTTTGCACAGTATTACTGACCGCCATATTTGAGCACAACATTATTATGCATGGACCTTGACTATGTACGTCACCATGTGTCCAGATCTGGGATTTCGTGTGTACCAGATGAATGGCGCCTAGTTCATCCCCCGTGATGCTACGTGGGTGCCGAGGAACACTCTTGGAGAGTACTCGCTTTTCATTGGGGACAGCTACCCCATTGTGAAGCGGATGCTACCTTCCGAGCTCGACACCAAAGGCCTGCTGTTCATGAAGCATGGTTGTGTCTTCAGTGTGCACCACCGGATGAACGACATGCTGGGACACGCTATCCCTGATTTATGCTGGTTCAGCTTGGATGAGTTTCCATCGTGTGGAACCGGACTAGAAAGATACGACAATGATTCCCGTTGCCCACCACTATGGATCGTGCCATCCATGAAGAACACCTGGGACTGGAACCTGAGGAGTACATGTATCCCATCTATAACGTGTAAGTGGAGTATGGTAAATTGTGAATGGTAGTGCTATGAATATATGTAGACTAGTCGTGCACAAATTATCACATGAAGTGGAGATGAACTTGTTGTCGGCCATTGCACGGGCTCCAACACGCCCTTTGAGAAAAAAGGTGGCACAACTTTGGATATAGGTGACGTGGCGGCATCATACAGTAGCATCGTTTGCTATAGTTGTAGTACTCCTACTAGGACGACAACTCCTATAAAACCTTGTGCTTGGCTCTTTGCCTCTTCGGGAGGTTCAACAGTTCGTACTCGTGTGAACCTTGCACTTGGCTCTTCGCCTCTTCGGAAGGTCCAACAATGATGATACTACAGTATAATATGCTTCTGGCAACCTGACACCGAATGAACTGCTGCACGTCCATCGCGAGGGCGAGGGCAAGGGAGAGGGAGAGGGCGATGTAGTCAAAACCCTCTCCTCATCCTGTGAGCCACCGCGCGCATGGGCGATGGAGAGGGTGTAGGCGTACGTAGTAAGCAAGCTTCTCCTCGTCCTGTGAGCCACCGTGCATGGGCGAGGGAGAGGGCGTATTAAGCAAGCTTCTCCTTGTTTGGAGAGTTGACGGGACACATAAAAGTAGTACTAGTCCATACTGCGTCCTTTACGATTAATATGGCTTAATTTGAAACGAGAAAAATACACTGACGGTCAACATATGTAACAATACGGTCATTACGGTCACTATATAGTTTTGCGTTGACTATACCGTCACTATCTCACCGTGGAGCACCATATTGCACCCTACTGACCGGCCACATAGTCGACATGGCACTTTATTGACTGATTAAATTGACACTTGGTTTCTGGGTCCCACTTGTTAGTTGGCAGAGCAAATAAACCAGTTAAACAAAACTTTATGCAGGCGCGACAGGAGTCCAACCCTTGCGCGCGAACCACCCTGGCTTTGTATGAGTGCATGCATGGGTACTGTCCCTCAGTCCGTGAAAAATGTACATCTAGCATTAGAAAATTTTACAACAAAGAGTGTACATCTACACTTCCAATGCACTTAGCACTACAAAAAAAAGACACGTCCGCGACATTTTGGGCCGAACAAAAAAAATTGTCATACTTATGACACTTCTATGATGATAATTATGACAAAACCCTGTATCATCATAGATGTGGTGGGCTCCTACTTCTATGACAAAAAATCTTGAGAAAAAATGGGCTTTTCATCCTGGGCGGGCCAGAGACGCAGCTGCATGACATTCTTTGGGTTGTCCATGACAGAAAAAACTGTGGTAGAGGCGAGGGCGAGGAAAATATCGGGGAGTTCCCAATTATGGTGGGTGGTCGGGGGCCGAGCGATGCACATTTCTCTGGTACCGTACGCGCGTGGTTGCGAGGCGTTGGGCTCTAACTGAACCCGAGGGAGGTGTCGCCTAACTGAACCTGAGCGGTTCCACTGCAGGCTATGCGTTACTGAACCCGAGCGATCGAGCGATTCCTTTGCTACTGCTGCCAACTGAAGCTGATCGATGCTGCCTCTGGATGAACAGTGAGCGTTGTTGAGGGGGGAGGGGGGTTGGATGAACAGTTCCCTATGGGGGTTGAATGAACAGGACCCCATGGTAGTAGAGGCCATTGCCGCTGGATAAACAGGACCCTAATCGAGCCGGTTGGGGGTGAATAGGACCCCGTCGAGGGCTGGATGAACAGGACCCCATGGAGGGCTGGTTGAATAGTAGCCGGTGGAGGGTTGGATGAATAGTAGCCCGTGGAGGGGTGGTTGAACAGTAGCCTGTGGAGAGGGCTGGTTGAACAGTAGCCGGTGGAGTAGCGCGTGGTGGAAGCTGGATGAATAGGAGCCCGTGGATGAACAGTCGCAGGTGGATGCTGGAGGGGGTCAACGGTGGATGAACCGTAGCCCATGGAGGCTGGAGGAGGTCGACGGTGGAGATGAACAGTATCGCGTGGAGTCCCGTTTTGTGGTACGCCACACCCCTCCTGATGAACAGGACCCCAGTTTTGACCGTAGCGCTCCAACACAAGTCTGTTTCCTCCGTTTTGCGGTACGCCACACCCCTCCCGATCAACAGGACCCAGTTTCGACCATAGGAGGTCCACCAGAAGTCCGTTTCCTTCGTTTTGCGGTACGCCGGACCCCTCCCGATGAGCAGGATCCCGTTTCGACCGTGGCCGGTCAAATACAAGGCCGTTTCCTCCGTTCTGCAGTACGCCAGTCCTCGTTTCCATCGTTTGTTCCATCCAAGCCCTCCCGATGAACACGATGACGCATTCCATTCCGACCTAGCCGGTTGGCTCCCCATGAACATGACGACGACGTCGTTTCTCCGTTTTGACCTAGCTATGTACATGAGCCCTGGCCGTACGTATGCGCGAGTAGGTGTTCAAGACCCCGCCCGTATGTATTTACGTGGCCGTATTTTTCTTTCTTGCACACTGGCCATTGTACATATGTGTACATGCTACGTGCGGGCCTCTACTACGACACGTGTGCGCCTCTACATCGACCAGTATGTACGTACACGTTTGCGACCAGAATGACAATGCTACGTACGTTCGACCAAGTGGGTCCCGACTGTCATGCACTTCCTTGCGTGCGAAGATGTAGCTGGTGGGTCCCAGCAGTCAAGGGGGCAAATCATTTTTTTGCCCGGACGCACTTCCTTGCGTGCGAAGATTTAGCTGGTGGGTCCCAGCAGTCAGGGGGGAAACGTTTTTTCACGAAATATGATGGCCCATCCTGTGGGTCCTTGCTGTCAGGTGGAGGAATCATTATTTTCCGCGTAATAAGGAGGCACTTCCTTGCTGCGGCCATGGACCCAGCTGTCAGCCTCTCCAAGTACAATATTCTTCTGATGGAAGTCGTTCCTTGACCATGTTGATCATGCCGCGTTCCGTTGTATGCATGCGTCCATGGGCGTGGTGTGTTCCCACTGTCAGCCTCCCATGCACAGTCATCTTCTGATGACTCTCGGTTGTTGACCACGTTGACCACACCGTGCCGAGCGCACCAAGGCCGGTGGACGACGTCGAGGCCCCAGACTGTGTCACAGCCTGGTTTTTGCCCTCTTTTCTTTGCTTGATTTTCAGCCGAGTTGGTTTGGATTTGGAGTTTTGAATCATTCCATTTGGACTTGATCACTTGGGTATCCTTTGATTTTCACCCAAGTGCCCCCTCTCCTCTTCTAATCTATCATTTCACCCCTGGCCAACCCAACAAAATTGCTTGGAATATTTTTCTTAAATGAAAAATATTCATTTTGCCTCCTAAACCCTAGCTAAAATCTTTGACCTCCAAAGCAACCCTCCTTTCTGTTGCACTAAAAATCCTGAGAAAAATCTCAAATATTCTTTGGACCCTAGGGCACATTTCCAAGCAAAAATATTCCACCACTTTTTGGAGTATTTTTGCTACAGAAAATATTTTCACTTCTGGGCTGAAATGGTAATTTCTACAGCAACTACCTTTTTACTAGCTCCATTGTAGCTGGTTTTCCCTGTGCTTATTCACCTTAGTAAGAGTCAGTAAAACCCCAAAGATCAGCCCTTGAATCGCTGTGGTTTGATCGCAGTAACTGTTCAAAGTTTTTGTCCAGTAACTAAACATCTTCACCATTTCACTTCTACTGCACCTAGAAACCAACTGAGCTGTGGTAACACCTAAAGTTACTAAGGACTACACGCCAGACATCATGGTTAGTGCATATGTGGCCTGTTGTCACGGTCCACGCGGTGACCACGTTCGTCCGAGGGTGCTGGCATGCCAAACGCGCGCTCTGCGCGTCGCCAGCGCCTCTGTGGCGCGCGTGCCCGCTGTTCGGCCAGCCAGGGCATGTCCCCCCGCGCCACCATCCTCGTCTCCACCCCCTTTACTCCTCCCTGCCGCTCGTTGACGCGGGAGCTCGCCGCAGCAAGCACGGGCATGGTCCGGCCAACGGCACAGTGCTCGCGCACTGTGTTCGTCCCTTTCTTCCTTGCTCCTGTGCTCGTCCGCGTCCGTGCACAGCTCCCGCGTGAACCCTGTCGCCTTCTCCCTCTCTCTAGCTCCATTCGTCGCCGGGCGCCGGAGACAGCTGTCCGCCGGTGGAGCCCGAGACCTCCTTGCCGCCCCACCTATATAAACCCCCCTCCGCAGCCTCCTGGAGCACCGCGCCTCTCCAGCTCTCTCTCCTATAGGCACTAGAAGTCGCAGCCTGACCGGGCAGGCCGCGGGCTGCCGTCCCCGAGCCGAGCTCGCCGGCGATCCCCTCTGGATCGACCCCGCAGCTCCGGCCACTCCCAAGCCGAGGCGACCCCGCCAGGGCCTCCGCCTCTCCTCCGTGAAGCTAATGCGCCAAGCCCGAGCCCCTGGAGCCACCCCTAGCTGCCGTCTTCCTCATCTCCGGCGACAACCGTGTTCTGCCTCCGCTTGCAAGGAAGAATCCAATGCCGTCCAGTCACCATTTGCCACACCACGGGTACGGGCAGGTGCGCAAGAGCCTTATCCGTCCATCCCTCCCTCTCGTTTTCCTCCAAGATGCCTCAACGCCGGCGTAAGCTCCGGGAAAGCGCCGCGCCTCTCTGTTTCTTTCCCCCCTCCCTCCGGCCTGACTAGTGGGGCCCGCTAGTCAGCCACTCATAACGCGCGTGAAGCGGTATGAGTGGTGGCGCCCCGGGAAAATACGCCATCGACGTCACCCCCTCTCTGTTTTTCTTTTTCAAATTCATTTATATTCCAGTAGCATTCAAACAGCCATAACTTTTATTCTACAAGTCCAAATGCAGTGATTCTCTTTGCATTGTGTTCTTTGTCCAAAAATCTAACAACTCCCAAAAGATGGGATTTTTCCTTGCTGTCTAGATTTTTTGGCAATTTTCAGAAGGTTTCTTGATAATTTCTTTTGTGGTTTTTGAATGTTTTCAGAGGAACCAGCTTGTCTTGAGGATCACTAGGAGCCTTGTGAACCTCATCAGTACTAAGGCAAGCCACTGTAACATTTTCATGGTGCCATTTCAATATATATGATTTTCATACTTGAACTTATGAATATTGATGCATGTTAATTAGTTATAAAATAAATATATTATGTTATATGCTTGTTATGTTAAAATGCTTGAACTTTCAGTATGTTTGAAGTAAATATTGTTAGTAAGATTATGAGAACTTAGTTGCAAGTGATAAATAAATAATATGGTCATAGAATTGATTAGTAATTTGGATATTATTTTTGCATGAGGTATAATGATGATTGACGGTGTCAAAACCGACGGATCTCGGGTAGGGGGTCCCAAGCAGTGCGTCTTAGGATCAATGGTAACATGAGGCAAGGGACACAATGTTTACCCAGGTTCGGGCCCTCTTGATGGAGGTAAAACCCTACGTCCTGCTTGATTGATATTGATGATGTGGGTATTACAAGATTTGATCTACCACGAGATCAGAGAGGCTAAACCCTAGAAGCTAGCCTATGGTATGATTGTTGTTGTATATCTCTCTATCGACTAGCCTGGCCTCGGTTTATATAATGCACCAGAGGCCTAGGATAACAAGAGTCCTAGCCGAATACGCCGGTGGGGGAGGATTCCTTGTCTTGATCGCCAAGTCTTGTGGAATCTTCCTTGTGTGCGGCAACTGTCCGGACTGGCCCATGAGTATACGGCCATGGGGATCCTCGGCCCAATCCAACTGATCGGGAGACGACGTGGTGAGTACCCCCTAGTCCAGGACACCGTCAGTAGCCCCCTGAATAGGTCTTCAAGTTGGGGACGCTCCTCGATTCTTCCGAACTGTTCTTCATCTTCGGTCGTTGGTCTTGAAAACTGGTTCAACAAATCTTCTCATCTTCCATCTTGAGGATCGCCGAAATGCATTCGACGAGTTTACACGTCGGGTATCCGAGGAGCCCCTTTAAGTTTACGGCCTTTATCAATGCCTTGTTATTTTTATGCCACACCTCGTGTATGAAGTTGTTCCCGGGCGGCAACGTCCTCTTGCGTCCGAGCTCCAACGCCGGAATGCATTCGAGGTATCTTTTGCAGCCGAGCACCAATGCTGGACTGCTTCCCTGTTCTAACGCCGGACTATGTATCTGAGCTCCAACGCCGGACGGTATCCGAGCTCCAACGCCGGACTATGTATCCGAGCTCCAACGCCGGACTGTATCCGAGGTGTCGTAAATCACCTTGGTTCAAAGAAGTTTGAAGGAGTTTAGCCGAGCTTAATGCCGGAAGTGCCCTCTATGGAGCCAGCCACTAGCGCACGAGCTTTACGCCGGACTGCTTCTGAGGTGGTGCACCACCCCGAATGTGGGCCGATTTTTGTCAATATTCTTGATTGGTGCCAGTAGCCCTCAAGGTGGGTATCGGTCTAAAACCCGAGATGCACATGAAGGATGACATAAGATCGTTGATCCCCGTAGCCACTGAGACTCATGTTGATTTGCAAAATCGGTCTGAGGATCAAGTCCTAGCTCGGCAGAATACTTCGGGACACAAAAAGCGGCGTGCTCAGTCCTTGAGACTCAGGTTGGGTGCGGCCGACGAACCTGAGGATCAAAATCTCCTCGGAAACTATATTGCACTTAAAATTTTCTGCATAGAACAGGCAATGCAGTAGCCCCCGAGACACTGGTCGGGTGGCAACGCCAAATCAGGGGATCGATGTGCCCCTTTAATATTTGTAAATAATAAGCCCGAAGCCCAGTAGCCCCCGAGCCTTAATGCGGGCACGGGAGGCCGAATTAAGGATCGATATCCATAGTAAAATCACAAATTATGTGTAATGACTCTATGTATCCAAGTACTTTACGTCATTAATGCTTGGATCCGCATTGTACCAAACTTGGTTGACTGACCATCGGCTTCCACCTCCTCTGCCAATAGCCGAGGAGTGTTTGTCCTTACTTTATAAAGCCTTTATGAGGACAAAGATTTACAACAAACAAGGCAATCTGGCCATACGGTTTAATAAACAAAGGTACGCGGAGAGACATGTTATATTATTGTTTAACAGAAGAAATGTCTTCCAAAGAAAATAGTCCCGCTATCGGTTCCTTTCTTTGGGTTGTCATGCTAAGCATGATCATGAAACCTCAGCTCCAATGTAAGAGAAAAATATCGAGGATTTAGTTTGGGAGGCCAGTTAATGGCCCCCGGTAGTGTTCGGCGACAGTCGAGGTCAAGCCGTAAACACTTCGGCCATTGTTATGAATGGCCCGTTGTTTAACGCCGTCATTGGATCGCCGACCAGTTTACGCTTATTGTGATAGTCAGTTTTTGGCTTTCTCCACTGAGGTGCTTAACCATGTGAGCTGGAAGCACAATCGCAGTGGTTCTCCCTTTGCACACCTAGCCGAACAAAGTGGAACATAGGAGGCAAGCGCAGGAGCCAGGCAACCCAACTATTGACCGAAGACACAATTCGAAACCGATGCATATATAGCAATATCCGAGAATGTTTTTGCCGAATCTCTAAAGGTGTCCGGCGTTGCACTGTGAGACTTGTGCTGAAAACACACAAATAGTTTAAAAGTGCCATGGGCTCGAAAAGCCAAAAAACTTATTCAAAAAGGTTAATGTCCGAACTAGATCAAGTGTTCAGTGCCAATTCGAAAATTGGACTTTAGAAAAAAAAGGTGCTTCTGCCGTGCTTTAACATGACACATCCTATCTCAAAACTTCAAGCGGGTCAGCCTACAGCTTCAACCTCCTATCGCGAAGGCGGAGTACTTCTTACTAGGCCAGTTTAGCAAACTAAACTCTAGCGGCTTTGAGAGAGAAATTAGGCTCCCTGCTAGTGACCGCACACTTGTGTCGAAAAAAGGACTGATAAATAATAATAAAAACTTTGCAATGACTAAGAAGAAAAACACTTATCATAAAACGGCTCATATAAATTTAAGAGCCCCCAAGTGACTTGGGTAAAAGAATGATTGCATGTACCGAAGTACTTATATCATATCTATGTTCAACCGAACTTTAAACGCGTCTTAATTGACCGTCGGCTTCTCCCTCTTCGGTCAAGGACCGAAAAGTGTTATGTACTCCATCTGTCGAGAATATCGACGGTGTTTCCAATAACCAGGCAATCAGGCCATAAGGCTGTAACAGACAAAGCGCGCTCAGGGAACTTATGCTATACTACTGCGAAGAGTAAGAAGCATCTTCGAAGAAAATAATACCCCCACCGATACCTTTCTTCGGTGCTCATTGTTATTATGAGACTTGTGCAATAGATTTTTTGTACTCATGAGTTCCGTTGTGTGCCGACCATGATTGAAAACAATAAGAGCGCTAGCTTTCGGCTTCACCCAGTCTGAGGTCCGGCTCGGTTGACCCGATCGTGACAATCGCAGAGGTGCTCCCTTTACTCCCTAGACGAACAATCGGGAACGTAGGGGCAAGCATAGGAGCCAGGCAACCCAGCTTGCAAATCTCTTAAGTCAATATGGTGCATATTGTGGCGTAATACATGAACAAGGAACGGAGCCGTACAAGTATAACCATATGCAAGAGGAAAAAGCTTCATGAAGGAAGCCCCAAGTAAACGGGGTATTTGAATTTGCGCATCACAAACAAAGTTTGGACAAGGAAATTTTTACAAGCAACTTTTTTCCAAAAAAGTATAATGCTTGGTCGAGCCGAACACAAGTTAAAAATTTAAAAGTTTGAGCATGAAGGCAACTTAGCTGGTTAATGTGTTCGGTATTGATGACGCGGTCCGAGCTTGACGCGGGACAAGGTTCCATCCCCCAAGCCGGTACCGAGGTGGTGGAGCAAAGAGCTCGGCACTCCGAAGTGGTGACATAGCACGGTCAATGCAGGACGGCAGGGTGATGCCGAAGTCCCCGGCATGGGGTAATGAAGTGTTGACGAAGCCCCCCGTCCAGCCGAGGTGACGCCAAAGGATAAAGTCCGACTGGATCATTTTCCTGTGCACAAAAAATAGTGCAAACCGGAGATAATAGTAATAAAAAAATTCGTTGCATAACAAATAATTTATGCAGAGTGAGTGATAAAAGAAATATGGCATGGCGCCGAAGTCAATGTCGTTGTAGGGCGGCGGTGTGATGCGGTAAAGGCATGGCGAGGCCTGAATTCATATGTCGGTTCGAGTTCCGGATGCGGCGTTCGCCGGACTATGTACGAAAACTGACCGAACCACCATGCAACCGTCGTTAATGCGGCCACCGTTTGATAGACCTGGCTTATTTGTTGTAGCAATATGAAGAAAGGTGATTCCCAAAATTGGGACTCGATCCGCACACCTATCGCCTGATGGGCGATAAAGCAACGGCATGGCAATGCTAGCAAAGGTTGGCTCGCCGAGGCAAAGCCCTCGGTCCAGCTAACGTGACGGAGCTGGTCGGCCAGCGACGCCGAAGTCTCCGGAGTAGGTTGATGAAGAGATGATGAAGCCCTCGGTCGAGTGATGCAGGTCGTGACGTGGTCGATGCCGGCTTGATGAAGTGACCGTGTGGCGATGCAGGTGTGCCCGCTCAGTGTAATCCGTGGGGCGGCGATGTTGGTGACGATTTATCCTTCGCGATGCCGAACTATTGTTCGGCTGGCCGAGATGATGATCCGAAGAAATTGAGCTCGGCTCAACAAAGCGACGACGTGTCTAACGCAGGTCGACCGCCGTGGAGTGACGTTGTCGGGCTGGTTTGACACCGGCGTGACGGTGAAGTTCGTATTGCAAGATTACTTTTAATACTACTGGGATGTGTTTGAGCACACAACACCCCATACAAAAACTTCCTTCAAAAAGGATGTCCGAGATCCCGTTCATAAAGAAGATGAATTCGGGTCGGATTCGTTCTCGCGCAGAAAACAGATCCAAAAAGTGATGCACTAATCGGAAGTTTCCCGGAGTTTGGACGGTCGGATCGAGCTGAATTTGTGGCAGGTGGTATATATGGTAATTCCGCACCAAATCAATGGTTGTATCCTCCAAAGGACATACGAGATAGATGCTGGATACCACGCCCTAAAGTCGTCCGGATTCTCGTCCAGATTCAGCAGGGCTCCGGTATATCGGAGATTGCCCGAGATTCCTCCATCGGAACTCGACGAATTTTTTGCAGGGTTGTTGTAGACTTAATTCCGCATAATTCTACCGAAGTAATGTTTAAGCGACACTCGAGGAGGCGGTGGCGGCGGATACAAGTTTGCTGTCCAGAAAAACAGCACGGTCGCCTGAGGGCAATGTTGACATTGAGCCCCCAAGCTCCATGGATGACTCCTCCATGATCTTGATATAGATCGGTGTTGATGTTGATGAAGGCCTTCATCCGAACATGACGATCGGAGGTAGGGCGCAGTCCTCGGTCAAGCCAAGGGGACCAGTCGAGCTGGTGACGAAGAAGCCGACGTCGCAGTTGACCTGCAGTCGAGCCATTGATCCTTTCGCCGATCACACAGCGGAACTCTCAATGAAAGCACCAATGTCGGTGTCAAAACCGGCGGATCTCGGGTAGGGGGTCCCAAGCAGTGCGTCTTACGATCAATGGTAACAGGAGGCAAGGGACACAATGTTTACCCAGGTTCGGGCCCTCTTGATGGAGGTAAAACCCTACGTCGTGCTTGATTGATATTGATGATGTGGGTATTACAAGAGTTGATCTACCACGAGATCAGAGAGGCTAAACCCTAGAAGCTAGCCTATGGTATGATTGTTGTTGTATATCTCTCTATCGACTAGCCTGGCCTCGGTTCATATAATGCACCAGAGGCCTAGGATAACAAGAGTCCTAGCCGAATACGCCGGTGGGGAGGAGTCCTTGTCTTGATCGCCAAGTCTTGTGGAATCTTCCTTGTATGCGGCAACTGTCCGGACTGGCCCATGAGTATACGGCCATGGGAATCCTCGGCCCAATCCAACTGATCGGGAGACGACGTGGTGAGTACCCCCTAGTCCAGGACATCGTCAATGATAATTTCTAGAAATAGTTCTGGTATAAGTGAAGAAAGGTTTTTACAAGTATAGTAGCATGAGTTTATGTTGGCTCCGTGGGAGCGTAGGTGGTGCAGTTTTGCAAGGTTATGTGGTGCATATGTTAAGTGATGCATGGTATGGCAGTACGACACCAGTTACTTTTTTTTTCACATTAAAGTTGAACCTGATTAATAACTCAACTTGAACATGTTGTTGACCGGGTCGTGGTGCCGCTGAAACGAGTCTTTCCCAGTGCAACCACATTTGCCGGTATGGGACGGCCTTAATGCGTTTCATTGTCGTGCCTCTGGTCGGTACCTCAGTTTAGGAAAGGTTATGGGCGTGCTGTACCCTGGCCCGGTAGGCAAGCATAACCTTGTGAGCCCGTTGTTAAGTTAAGTTTGGTACCGGATCCCAGTGTGGATCATGGCCATGATGGTGGTCGAGGTGTCTGGAGGTAGACACGAGGCCACCCAGGACTAGCCTAGTGGGGTCTGAGTCGGAGGGGCCGGGAGAGTGTCATGACAGTGAAATGGTTTTGTCGGAACACTGTTGGTCCACTCGGATGGGAGAGTGAGGACATGGGTTCCGTAGTGTGGGTACAGTGTACTAACCTCTGCAGAGTGTTTTTAATCTATCGATAGCCGAGTCCACGGATACGGACACGGTCGAAAGTGTGGTACACCATGGGTCAACACTTAATAAATATGCACACTAAATTGCACTAAGGATGACAGTGAGGTCATCGTGTTGAGTTGGACATGAGTTGTCGGGTTGTGATCGCCGTAAGGATCACGGACCACGAGTTGGTCGGGTTGTGATTGCCGTAAGGATCACGGGCCATGCATGAGATGGTCAGGTTGTGATCGCCATAAGGATCATGAGTATGTGTTGGTAATATTATGTTTGTTGGTCACACCTGGTAAGCAAGTCGGGAGAATGAGTACCTGTTGAGCATAGTCACATCATGTTGGTTATGTAGTTGCATTGTTGATTAACTTGGATAAATATCATAATATTGTCTGTCATCTTGTTTATGCTTATTGTGAGCTTGCAAGTACATTCAATGTACTGACCTGGCGTGTCATGCCAGATTTTAGGAAAGTCCCGTTGGAAAGGAGTGTTGTCCGAGTCTAGACCGTGTCCACGTCGGTGTCCTTGTGCTATGGAGTCCCGCTACGATGTTGTTCCACTACTGAGTATTTGTCATGATCGAGGCCCCTTTTATGTTCACTAAATAATGTACATATTGTTCAGCCGCACCGTGTGTGCCTCTTGGCCTCGCTAACTATTGTAATATGAACTATGTCCCGCTAGCATGAATAAAGCGGTTGTTTTCTGTACCATGTTGTTGTGTGTTTCCAGAAGATAAGATCTCTGAGCTGGCAATGCAGGGTAAACCGGTCGCTCTGAGCCGGGGTGCCACAACGCTTGGTATCAGATCTGCGCTAACTGTAGGCCATGCTAGACTAAGCCGAGTTAACTGGACGCTAGATACGAGTTGTAACTGAGTGTCGATAATAGCTGTAGCTGGTTGTTGCATTGCATGCACTGATTTTTTTTATGCTAACCTGCTAATGGTTGTGAGTGTAGATGGCTCTGGTGCTGTATCCGTGCCAGTTGCGGCTGATGTCGTACACGTCGCCGCATCTCCTTCGCAACATGTGGCGTTTGTTGTACCCTCACGAAGACGATCCAGTCTATCGTGTGTACCGGGAGCGCTTAGCTAACTCAGTGTATGAGTATCACGCCGTGGTTACTCTGCGGACCAGTTCCGGTTCCAGTTCTTACACTCGTACCTCTCGTAGTGGCTACGCTTCTTCCGCTTCTCAAGCTATCCAGTTTGCTGCATTCGAGGTACTTGTTGAGCTCCGCTACAACGAGGTCCGGGTGCAAAATCACCCAGGTTTCCATTACTACCCTTGTCTCCATGATAATGGTAGTGTCCGTTTCCATGTCATTGATCCGGAGTCTGATAGTGTTGCTAGCCACCTTTCTCGCTACATCACTGCTAGCTATCTTCTGATCTACGAGCTGGCTCGTGAGTTGAGTCGTGCCCGCACTGCTTTAGCCTCTACTTTAGTCACTGCTCGCTCGGCCACTACTTCTCCATCTGTGGGATTTATTCCCTACGTTCCCCAGTTCTAGATCCCCTGTTTCTCCGATTACTCCCCCGAGTAGCTCGGGCACCACGACTACGAGTCCCCTTAGTGCTCCTGCAGAGTGGGTTTCACTCTTCGCCACTCCTGCAGCCCAGATGATCCGCCCTTCACCTGCCCCAGAGGGAGAGCCCTCGAGGCAGCGTCATCGTGTCACTTTTAACCCGGAGGTCTCAGTTAACCCCGTTAGTTCTGGATCCGAGTCCGCATCAGGAGAGGACCCTGCAGCGCCAGTAGAGCAGTAGAGCTTTCGAGTATTCTCAGTTGTCGGGATGGAGTATGGTTGTAATCGTACTAGTCATGCTATTTCGTTTCATGTATGAGGGTAGTTGTACCTGGCATGTTGTTATCTTTCATGTATGAGTCTATGTATAATTATGTTGGACTTTATTTTATTCGCCGTATTTTCTTCGTCTTTTCGGTTTCGCTTGGTTTTTGTTGCTGGCTTCTCCCCAGTTTTTGTTGAATGCTTCTCATCTCGGTTGCGTTGACTTGGGAAAAATCATATTAGGATGACGCGGGGAGGCTGCAGTAGCAATGCTCGCGAGGGTTCTCCTGTTCGGCGTTGCACGTGACAGGAAGGACAATCACCCGAGCCGTACGTTCCACCACCGCCTCCACCGCCAAATCCGCCCTCCACCGAGCAAATTATGCGTATGTTCGAGGAATGACGAAACAATGATCTTATGGAAATATTCATAAGTATTCAAGCAATGGTTGGACAGAATGGAAATCAGCCTATCTCTCACTCCAAACTATCTGATTTTCAAAGGACTAAGCCTCCCAATTTCAGTCAGGCCGTTGATCCCTTGGATGCAGATGATTGGTTGAGAACTATGGAAAAGAAACTTGAGGTTGCTCGAACTGATGAAGAGGATAAAGTTCCATTTGTAACACATTATCTGGAAGGTGCTGCTGCCATATGGTGGGAAAGTGAGAAAGCCATAGGGACTAAGAATGAAGCAATTACTTGGTCAAGATTCAAGGAACAATTCTGGAAATATCACATCCCTGCGGGAATTATGAAGACTAAGCAGTGTGAATTTCTTGCGCTCCTCCAAGGAAGTCAGTCAGAGGGAGAATATTTACAAAAATTCAATCACCTGTGACGTTACTCTCAATATGACGTGGCCACTGAAGAAAGGAAGATGGACCACTTTCTTGGTGGATTAAACCCGCAACTTCCTTGTGCTCTTAGTATGTTTGATTTTCCAGATTTCCAAACCATGGTGAACAAGGCTTTCATTGCTGAAAGGGAACACAAGCTCATGTCAGATACTAAGTCTGCCCATAATGATCACAAACGCAAATTTGAGCCCAAGAAGGAAATGCAGCCAACTCCGATGGCATACCAGCCCAGTTGGCAACAAAATGTTAACAAGACCACCACCCAAGTGAAGAATGATGTGCTCAACGCAGTTATGGAGAATCTTCTGCGCAACAATTCCTATTATAGTTGCGGACAAACTGGACATTATGCCAAACAGTGTCACAAGAACACCCGGACCAATGCTACGTTCAAGCCTCAAATCCATTATTTTGAAGCCGGTCCAAGTCAGCACGACGTTACGGGATACGTTCATCACATTTCAGCTGATGAAGCCAAGAAAATCCCGAAGTCATCATTGGTATGTTCCTTGTTAATAACATACCTGCAGTAATTTGATTTGACTATGGGGCTTCCCACTCTTTTATTTCTCGGAGTTTTGTCTCCCAAAACAAATTTCCTTGTTCGCTTTTGGGCAAGAATATGCTGGTACAAACCCCGAGATCTATTATTCAAAGCAATCTTGTCTGCCGCAATCTGGAAGTCAGGATCAACAAAATCCATTTCCCGACGTCTCTGATACTGATTGAGTCTGAAAAATTGGATGTCATCTTGGGTATGAATTGGCTGACTCAGTACCAAGTATGCATAAATTGTGCGACCCGAGAAGTCAATTTGACCGGACAAGATGGACAAGCTACCAAGTTTATTGCTCGTAGAAGCATACCCTCCGAGGAAATGGTATTTACAGCAATAGCAGAAATGGAACTAATCCCAGTGGTCAGTGAGTTTCCCGATGTATTCCCAGAAGAACTGCCAGGCATGCCCCCTGACCGAGAGCTTGAGTTTGCAATAGAACTTGTGCCCGGAACCACACCAATACACAAGAAATATTATCAAATGTCGTCATCCGAGTTGGTGGAGCTAAAGAAACAGCTTGATGAAATGCTCCAAAAAGGATATATCCGCCCCAGTTCCTCGCCCTGGGGATCACCCGCTATTTTTGTGGACAAGAAAGATGGCAGCCTTCGCACGTGTGTGGACTACCGATAGTTGAATGATGTCATGATGAAAAACAAATACGCTCTGCCAAGAATTGATGATTTGTTTGGTCAACTCAGTGGAGCCAAGGTATTCTCAAAAATTGTTTTACGGACTGGATATTACCAGCTCAAAATTAAAAAGGAGGATATTCCCAAGACCGCGTTCACCACTTGCTACGGTCTTTATGAATATACCGTCATGTCCTTCGGCCTCACCAACGCCCCTGCCTTCTTCATGCACATGATGAACAAAGTGTTCATGGATTTCCTTGATAAGTTTGCGGTCGTCTTCATCGATGATATACTTATTTATTCAAATGAAGAAGAGCATAAAGGACACCTCCGTGCAGTGCTACAATGACTCCGTGAGCACCAGTTGTACGCCAAGTTCAGTAAATGCGAGTTTTGGCTCAAGCAAGTTGGGTTCCTCGGGCATATTCTATCCACTGAAGGAGTAGCCATGGACCCAAGCAAAGTAAAAGACATGCTCGACTGGTTGCCACCCGCCACCGTGTCTCAGATCCGGAGTTTTCTTGGATTAGCCAGATATTACCGTCGATTCATTGAAGGATTCTCCAAGATTGCTAACCCATGACGGAGTTGCTTAAAAAGGATAAGAAGTTTGAATGGACGTCAGACCGTGAGAAAAGTTTCACCGAGTTAAAGAAGCGCTTAACAACTGCGCCGGTATTAACACTTCCAGATATCTACCACAGCTTTGACGTATATTGTGACGCTTCCCGACAAGGACTTGGGTGTGTGCTTATGCAAGATGGCAAGGTAGTAGCCTACGCCTCACGGCAGCTATGACCCCATGAAGGAAATTACCCCACTCATGATTTGGAATTGGCCGCGATAGTTCATGCTTTAAAAATTTGGAGACACTACCTCATTGGAAAAAGGTGCCAAATTTTTACCGACCACAAAAGTCTCAAATACATATTTACTTAGCCAGACTTAAACCTCCGTCAGCGAAGATGGCTGGAGTTGGTCAAGGATTATGATCTTGGAATAAATTACCATCCGGGTAAGGCCAACGTAGTTGCCGATGCACTCAGTCGAAAGCCCGTCAGTTTAAACGTCATGCTGGAGTCTCTGCCTTCCGAACTCAAAGAAGAAATTGCTCAGCTCAACCTGGTCATTGTTGAGGCTGGTCTTGCCAATGTTCTGACGGTCAGTCCTACTCTTGATAAAGAAATCCGCAAGGCCCAGCCCGACGATGCCAAACTGCAGAAATGCATCAAGTCATCCGATTTCTCGAAGGATCAGTACGGTACCCTCCGATTCAAGGGAAGGATTTGTGTGCCTAATCAAGATGACCTAAAGCAGAAAATTTTGTCAGAAGCCCACGAGTCCTCGTATTCAATCCACCCTGGAGGCACAAAAATGTATGAAGACCTTCGACAAATATTCTGGTGGGATGGAATGAAGAAAGACATTGCCTATTTCGTGGCCTGTTGTGACATCTGCAACAAGGTTAAGGTGGAATATCAGAAACCAACCGGACTTCTCAAACCACTGCCCGTGTCACAATGGAAATGGGACGACGTCTGTATGGATTTCATCATAGGATTACCCAGGACCCGATGAGGCAATAATGCGATCTGGGTCATAGTGGATACATTAACCAAGGTGGCTCACTTCCTCCCAGTCAAAACCTCATACCGAGCAGATGAGCTTGCCCGACTGTATGTATCCAGGATTGTCAGTTTACATGGAGTTCCCAGAACCATCACCACTGACCGAGGTTCACTTTTCACCTCTGCTTTCTGGACCCGTCTCCATCAAGCCCTTGTGACGGAATTAAAATACAACACTGTTTATCATCCTCAGACGGATGGGCAAACGAAAAGAGTAAATCAGATACTCAAAGATATGCTCCGAGCCTGTGTTTTAGCCCAAGGACCACAATGGGAAGATTGCTTTCCGTATGCCGAGTTCTCGTATAACAATGGGTTCCAGACCAGTTTAAAGATGTCACCTTATGAAGCTTTGTATGGCCGTAAGTGCCGCACTCCATTAAATTGGTCTCAAACTGGCGACAACCGTATTTTCGGAACAGATCTCATGCTGGAAGCTGACAAGCAAGTCAAAGAGATCCGAGACAGATTACAGCTGGCCAAATCACGACATAGAAGTTATTATGATGAAAAGCACCGGCAGATCAGTTTTGAACCCGGAGAACATGTCTACCTTCGAATCACACCCATGAAGGGAGTAAGAAGGTTCCAAACCCGTGGAAAGTTGGCACCCAGGTTTATTGGTCCATTTCCCATCATGACACGAGTAGGTGCTGTGGCATATCAGTTCGAACTGCCTCCGGAACTGTCCGACGTGCACAACGTATTCCACGTTTCGCAACTGCGACGATGCATCTCACCACCCGAGAAAAAGACCGATTTGGCAGAGATAGAGCTGGCAAAGGATTTGACCTATGAAGAGAGGCCAGAGAAAATTTTGGATCAGATGGAAAGAGTTACTCGCAGTAAGTCACGGAAGTTTTACAAGGTTCAATGGATGCATCATACCGAGTCAGAATCAACCTAGGAATCAGAAGAATTTCTAAGGGCATGTTATCCAGAATGATTTTCCCAAGCAACCGAATCTCGAGGAAGAGATTCATTCTAAGTGGGGGAGGTTTTTCACAACCTGGTTTTTGCCCTCTTTTCTTTGCTTGATTTTCATCTGAGTTGGTTTGGATTTGGAGTTTTGAATCATTCCATTTGGACATGATCACTTGGTTATCCTTTGATTTTCACCCAAGTTCCCCCTCTCCTCTTCTAATCCATCATTTCACCCCTGGCCAACCCAACAAAATTGCTTGGAATATTTTTCTTAAATGAAAAATATTCATTTTGCCTCCTAAACCCTAGCTAAAATCTTTGACCTCCAAAGCAACCCTCCTTTTTGTTGCCCTAAAAATCCTGAGAAAAATCTCAAATATTTTTGGACCCTAGGGCACATTTCTGAGCAAAAATATTTCACCACTTTTTGGAGTATTTTTGCTACAGAAAATATTTTCACTTCTGGGCTGAAATGGTAATTTCTACAGCAACTACCTTTTTACTAGCTCCATTGTAGATGGTGTTCCCTATGCTTATTCACCTTAGTAAGAGTCAGTAAAGCCCCAAATATCAGCCCTTGAATCACTGTGGTTTGACCGCAGTAACTGTTCAAAGTTTCTGTCCAGTAACTAACCATCTTAACCATTTCACTTCTACTACACCTGGAAACCAACTGAGCCGTGGTAACACCTAAAGTTACTAAGGACTACATGCCAGACATCATGGTTAGTGCATATGTGGCCTGATGTCACGGTCCACGCGGTGACCGCGTTCGTCCGAGGGTGCTGGCATGCCAAACGCATGCTCTCCGCGTCGCCAGTGCCTCTGTGGCGCGCGTGCCCGCTGCTCGGCCAGCATGGGCGTGTCCCCCCGCGCCACCATCCTTGTCTCCACCCCCTTTACTCCTCCCTGCCGCTCGCCGACGCCGGAGCTCGCCACAGCGAGCACGGGCACGGTCCGGCCAATGGCACAGTGCCCGCGCACTGTGTTCATCCTTTTCTTCCTTGCTCCTGTGCTCGTCCACGTCCGTGCACAGCTCCCGTGTGAACCCCATCGCCTTCTCCCTCTCTCTCTGGCACCATTCATCGCCGGGCGCCGGAGACAGCTGTCCTCTGGCGGAGGCCGAGCCCTCCTTGCCGCCCCGCCTATATAAACCCCCCTCAGCAGCCTCCTGGAGCACCACACCTGTCCACCTCTCTCTCCTATAGCCACTAGAAGTCGCAGCCCGGCCGGGCGCCGAGCTCGCCGGCGATCCCCTCTGGATCGACCCTGCAGCTCCGGCCACTCCCAAGATGAGGTGACCCCGCTAGGGCCTCCGCCTCTCCTCCGTGAAGCTAACACGCCAAGCCCGAGCCCCTGGAGCCACCCCTAGCCGTCGTCTTCCTCATCTCCGACGACCACCGTGTTCTGCCTCCGCTTGCGAGGAAGAATCCGACGCCGTCCGGTCACCATTTGCCATGCCACGGTTACGGGCAGGTGCGCAAGAGCCTTCTCCGTCCATCCCTCCCTCTCGTTTTCCTCCAAGATGCCTCAACGCCGGCGTAAGCTCCGACAAAGCACCGCGCCTCTCTGTTTCTTTCCCCCTCCCTCCGGCCTGACTAGCGGGGCCCGCTAGTCAGCCACTCATAACGAGTGCGAAGCGGTAGGAGTGGTGGCGCCCCGGGAAAATACGCCATCGACGTCACCCCCTCTCTGTTTTTCTTCAAATTCATTTAAATTCCAGTAGCATTCAAACAGCCATAACTTTTATTCTACAAGTCCAAATGCAGTGATTCTTTTTGCATTGTGTTCTTTATCCAAAAATCTAACAGCTCCCAAAAGATGGGATTTTCCTTGCTGTCTAGATTTTCTGGAATTTTCAGAAGGTTTCTTGATATTCTCTTTTGTGGTTTTTGAATGTTTTCAGAGGAACCAACTTGTCTTGAGGATCACCAGGAGCCTTGTGAACCTCATCAGTACTAAGGCAAGCCACTGTAACATTTTCATGGTCCACTTCAATATTTATGATTTTCATACTTGAACTTATGAATACTGATGCATTTTAATTAGTTATAAAATAAATATATTCTGTTATATGCTTGTTATGTTAAAATGCTTGAACTTCAGTATGTTTGAAGTAAATATTGTTAGTAAGATTATGAGAACTTAGTTGCAAGTGATAAATAAATAATATGGTCATAGAATTGATTAGTAATTTGGATATTATTTTTGCATGAGGTATAACGGTGATAATTGCTAGAAATAGTTCTGGTATAAGTAAAGAAAGGTTTTTACCAGTATAGTAGCATGAGTTTATGTTGGCTCCATGGGAGCGTAGGTGGTGCAGTTTTGCACGGTTATGTGGTGCATATGTTAAGTGATGCATGGTATGGCAGTACGACACCGGTTACTTTCTTTTCACATTAAAGTTGAACCTGATTAATAACTCAACTTGAACATGTTGTTGACCGGGTCGTGGTGCCGCTGAAACGAGTCTTTCCCAGTGCAACCACATTTGTCGGTATGGGACGGCCTTAACTCGTTTCATTGTCATGCCTCTGGTCGGTACCTCAATTTAGGGAAGGTTATGGGCGTGCTGTACCCTGGCCCGGCAGGCAAGCATAACCTTGTGAGCCCGTTGTTAAGTTAAGTTTGGTACCGGATCCCAGTGTGGATCATGGCCACGACGGTGGTCGAGGTGTCTGGAGGTAGACACGGGGCCACCCAAGACTAGCCTAGTGGGGTCTGAGTCGGAGGGGCCGGGAGAGTGTCATGACAGTGAAATGATTTCGTCGGAACGCTGTTGGTCCACTCGAATGGGAGAGTGAGGCCATGGGTTCCGTAGTGAGGGTACAGTGTACTAACCTCTGCAGAGTGTTTTTAATCTATCGATAGCCGAGTCCACGAATACAGACACGCTTGAAAGTAAGGTACACCATGGGTCAACACTTAATAAATATGCACACTAAATTGCACTAAGGATGACAGTGAGGTCATCGTGTTGAGTTGGACATGAGTTGTCGGGTTGTGATCGCCGTAAGGATCACTGGCCACGAGTTGGTCGGGTTGTGATCGCCGTAAGGATCACAGGCCATGAGATGGTCGGGTTGTGATCGCCGTAAGGATCACTTGTATGTGTTGGTAATATTATGTTTGTTGGTCACACCTGGTAAGGAAGTCGGGAGAATGAGTACCTGTTGAGCAGTCACATCATGTTGGTTATATAGTTGCATTGTTTATTAACTTGGATACATATCATAATATTGTCTGTCATCTTGTTTATGCTTATTGTGAGCTTGCAAGTACATTGAATGTACTGACCTGGCGTGTCATGCCAGATTTCAGGAAAGTCCCATTGGAAAGGAGTGTTGTCCGAGTCTAGACCGTGTCTACGTCGGTGTCCTTGTGCTATGGAGTCCCGCTACGACGTTGTTCCGCTGCCAAGTAGTTGTCATGATCGAGGCCCCTTTTATGTTCACTCAATAATGTACATATTGTTCAGCCGCACCGTGTGTGCCGCTTGGCCTCGCTAACTGTTGTAATATGAATTATGTCCCGCCAGCATGAATAAAGCGGTTATTTTCTGTACCATGTTGTTGTGTGTTACTAGAAGACAAGATCTCTGGGCTGGCAATGCAGGGTAAACCGGTCACTCTAAGCCGGGGTGCCATAGACTGGAACGACCCTGAGATGGGGAAGACGCGATAGTGGAGTCATAGATGGAGAGGAGTGGGAAACTTGACTGGTTCGAGTGCGCGGCAGCACAGTCGCAGTGCCGCCCACGGGAGACAGAAGCAAGAGCAGAGGTTGAAGAAGGAGCACGGCTGTTGGATTAACATCCAACGGTCCAGCTGCTAGAATCATTTGTTGATTAAATTGACAAAGCCCTGCGTACACGTCCGCTTAGTAGGCCCACAAGTCAGCCACCAAATCTGACGGGTCCCAGCTATCAATGGGAGGAATAATTTTTTTCACATAACAAGGAGGCACTTCCTTCCGTGCGAAGATACAGCTGGTAGGTCCAAGCTGTCAGCGGGAGGAAACATTTGTTTTAGCTTAATAAGGAGGAACTTTCCTTGCGTGCGACCATGGACCTCGTGGGTCCTAGCCGTCATGATTTCCATGTATAGTCCTCTTCCGATGACTGTCGTTTGTTGACCACGCTGCACCAAGCGCAGCGAGGCAGTGGATGACAGCGAGGCCCCGGATTGGAACGACTCGGAGATGGGAAGACACGGCAGTGGAGTCGCAGATTGAGAGGAGGAGAAGGGTTATAACTGGTTCTGGTGCAGCGTGGGGCTGCAGTCGGTGGAGAATAACAGGAGGTTTGGAGGGGTGGAGGGATAGCCTGGCCGGCGGTGGGGTAGCGCTTCATAGTGATGCGTGCTAAGCAGAGCCGCTAGCCGCCGGAGGCCGGACCAGGCGGTCCCGGTGATGCTAGAGGAAGCAGATGAGAGATTGAAGGTGCATGTCGGCCATTGGATATAAATCCAATGGCTGTGGATGTCATAATCATTTGTTGACCAAGTTGACAACGCCCTGCGTAGGCTTCGACCTATTGGCCCACATGTCAGCCTGCAAAAATGTGCCATATATTTAACCCATGTTTTCTATAATGTACATTCCATTTTCTGGGTTGGGTGAACAAATAATTTGGGAAAACTTTGTTTTTGCCACTCTAGTTTTTGCCAACTTTGCTTATGCCACTCTAGAATTCGACATCTCACTTTTGCCACTCTTAGCTTTTGACAATACATCACAAATGCCATTTTGTGGCAAAAACGATAATTTTTCATTTCACTTTTGCCACTCTTAGCTTTTGACATGTATCACAATTGCCACTCTAATTTTTTTGCTTTTGCCACGGAATGGCAAAAGTGATATATTGTCAAAAGCTAAGAGTGGCAAAAGTGAAATGTCAAATTCTAGAGTGAGATAAGCAAAGTTGGCAAAAACTAGAGTGGCAAAAACAAAGTTTTCCCAAATAATTTTGCGTCAATGTGGCCCATTTACATTTTCTAAGAAATCCCAGCCCATTTGCACTTCCTTGAAATACATGAATTAGCTGGGCTCGTTATATATATAATGTTATGTTACATGGAGCAATTAATATCAAAAAATAAATCGGAGAGCCACAGTATATATATATAATTAAAAAATTAGCGAGTTATTTCTCAAAATAAAAATGAGCGCGTTATTATTACATTGGTCCTTAAAGTCTTCGCAAGCTTTTGTATGCAATCACCAGGATTTTCCTTGCATGTGAGTCAAAAACAACCAGGATTTTCCTTGCCAACTTCTATTAAACATTTACTTTTCTAAGTTAATAACACGTGGGCTGTTTTTAGAATGTATATATAAGTCTCTATAAATTATACGATAATAGTGATAATATAAATATATATAATGTGGTTAGAAGTGAAAACATAAATTGGACACAACATTATTATTCTTATATATAGATAAATAGAATAGAGACCTGCGTTTTATTAAAAAAAATGGGCTGCCGATCTTTAAGAAAAAGCCCATAGGCCGGTATGGACCTCAAAAAATAAGTTGAAACCAATGTCTCTGTATGTCGAGGGCTACGCATGTTTAAATCTTAAACCGAGGCCTAGTTGATACTTGTTCGCCCTCTAGAAAAAATGATACCAACTAGATCCCCGAGCGAACTGGATTAAAGAGGGGGCCGGTGGCACGATTAAAGAAGAACATCAACAACGATTTTTTTCTTCAGTGGATGGCTCTCGATAGCGTTTTTTTACTTGCCTCTGCACCATACGACTTGTATTTTTAGCCTCCCAGACCATGGTGGACCAGCAGCCCATTTGCTGGGCGGGCCAACCTATAGAAACTAGCACTCAATTTTTCGTCAAGCCCCAAAAATAACGTAGTACTATGTTTGTTTTGAGGCCAAAAACATTACGGGAGGGGTTGAGCGGGGGAGGGGGAAGACAGAGCAAAAAGATTAAAAAGAGATGATCCGCCGTTGCTACCCTAACAAAGCAGGTACAATTCTTCTCGGGAAGAAGGTGTGTCGTTGACACCCACACGTCACATATCCCATAGTAGGCATACTACCAAGTTCACACACAAGTACAACAGAAAAGGTAAACATTCATATCAATCTCAGGTTCATAGGATACGTTCATATTCATAGCCAACATTCACAATCAACAACTCAAAAGATTCATATATACACAAGTTCAGCATGTCTATGCATCCAAATGATTGATAGATCAATCGACAATATTCATAGATAATTCACAAAAAGATTCAGATATACACATGTTCAGTATGTTTATGCATCCAAATGATTGAGATCACAGCCAATATGATCCATGGACGAACTTTAATTACCCAGGGTACAGACTGGTAAATGGTGTTCAGTCGGAGGTACTTATTGCTAAAATTAATGCTTGTACGAGTAAACTTTCAAGTACATAAGAGGCAGCATAGACAATTTGTACTTTGCTTGTAGGTTTATCCTCAAATAGTGGCCTCGTGCCGAGGGAGGTTTGAGCAACTTGGACACTACTTTCATCCAACTAGTTTACTGGCTCATCTTGGTCCTGTAGCTCGCCAAAATTCTATATTGCAGATAAGAAAGGAGGCGGTTGAGAAAATGAACCACCCAAATTTTTTGTGCAGTTCAACTGAAATGGAGCATCCACGGCGTGCAGACTGATTAAGTGCCAGATGAATATACGCGTCAACCAACTTGTCTGGAATCTTTAGACTCCATGACATACAGTTCGCTAGCATATCTGCCGATAACCAAAAGGCACAAGTTGGGACCAAAGACTGGATAGTGTTTTTCTGGGCTATGCGCCAAGCAATATTTTTGGCGTTCACTCTCCTAATACTTGGAGTTTGACAACTGGTTGATGTCGGTTGATACTCGAATGAATATAGGCACTTCTTCTTGTCAACATCGTTGCTTGTCTGAGTGCACTTTGGAGTACATAGCAGCAGCATAAGTATCTATCCATCTGATCTTTTTGTGCAGTTCTACTGAAATCATCCAATGCAATGATTTGCCGGCGAGTTCAGGCTCCAAGTTACTCCTTTATAAAATCGGCAAACAATAGCACAATACCAAATTACCAATACATGACAAGCACAATAATCAGGATAAAGACCAGTACCAACCTGTGTGAGGTAGCATATCAATTACTATTTCCTTTGACTGGAAGTCGAGATAAGCGAAGCGACTGACAGCAAAGGGAGGAAGCAGGCCCAAATTAGCGACTGACAGGAAAGGATGGAAGTTGTTGAGGCAATAAAGCACCCAAAGTTTTTGTGCAGTTCCACCAAAATCGAGCATCCCTGTTGGCACATATATTGAGAGAGCGAGAATACTGTAATAGTGGGACTAGTTGATGAAACATACACTAACAAATAGAAGCACCATCATTATCTTAATGGGTAAAGTTAGCAACATAGTAGTCTTGCTTAAAGAGAGGTATTGGTTTATTTAATCAGTGCCAATTAGATCAACACTCAAAGCATTGCCATGTATCATAGGTTGCAAAACTTTAACGTGCAAAGATAAAGGAGTTTCTCATGACAGTAGCATGATACAAACAGAGATGATAGCAAACTAATATGGATGAAGGCCGTAGGCCCGTACCAACCTGAGGAAAAAAGCTTATTCATGTAGTCCCATAAGAGATGATAAAGCACTCACTGGAATCACTCAATAGTATATATTTTGGTGCACATCAAATGTATGGTTGAAATCACTCTTGTTTACCAGTGCTGAGATTATATCGAAAGATTATCAAGAACTTCCAGCGGAGTTAAAGCACTGGCTGGGATACAGTTCATTGTATTGTCTTGTGTAGTTCCACTAAAATGTATGATTGGCACAACATGATCCATGTTTGCACAAGTAGGAACAAGGTGAAACCTTCATTAGCTTAGTGAGAAAGGATAGAAAGACATTAGCATATTACTCTAATAGTAGCATCAAATTCATGATGGACAATACGCAAAACATTGCCTCATTGAACCAATGGCAATAAATTGGCGTGCAAAACAATAGCACTATTATGTCATGACACTAATAATATTCCCTCCATGCTCCACCACATGATTCACCTCCATAGACAAAAATACACACGTACATGATTCAACATAGGGTTCTACTAAGGATTTGTTTAACTCCGATAGGAAAATTAGGCAGCAATAAATTAGTGGTACTTAAGTACTCCTAATTAATTAAGTGACCTTGTAGAAGTGGAAGGGTTCCCTGGAGGACCGTCTCACATGTAAGGTAGTCGTTGCCGGAGCCCTTGAATGGCCTTGACTGAGGCCTCTGGCTTCAGCAAGATCATCTTGGCACTGTTTATTCTTCTTCTTCTTCCACTTCATGCTCTGTTTCTCTTTCTCCTCACTAGTTGGTGAAACCAAGTACATGATTGGCCTTCTATTTCAGAATTGGTTTTGTCAGTGAGGGAGTACAAGTGTACTAGTAAAAAATAGCATTATTTTCTCATGGCAGTCGCAAAATAGAGATGAACACATGCATTAAATATCATTCTTACCTAAAGGAAGGTAATGGTGCCAATATGGATGATGAGGATTGGAACACAGATCTCCCTTTATGCAGTTCCACCGAAATGAACCAGCTGTTCCATTCTAACATTCCAGTTAAACATCACAAAAGTCACTTCTTTTAAGAAGTTTTTTGTGTAGTGCACCAAAAGGTCACAACAGCAACCAGGTGAAATGGATATCCCTGTTTGCACAAAAAGCTACAGAGGAAACAGTCACAGTCTCAAACAATTACAGGCAAAAACATTTGGCTAAACTTGTCATGGCTTATAACAGTGGGTGCACGAGCAGGCCAGCACCATGTACCTAAACAGGGGCATAAAGTGGTGATTCATAGTTTGTTGCCCCGAGAAACAAACATCCAAGAAACATATCTGGGTTGGTCCCATTTTTGTTCACTCTAGCCACCTACTCCTATGTGTGGATAGCAAATCTAGTCCTGGTCATACCACTATGTACATCGTTACCCCTATATTTCCCTTTTCGACCAAGAGACCGTTTGGACGACCAGTCTGTACTACTTTCAACCCCTTTCCTTCCTGTTTGTACCAAGTCCGATGTACATACTAAATTCCCCCACCCCACTTTATTTATCATTTGAACCAAGTACAAGATTTGACTCCATGAAGTAGCTTTACCTCTAACAATAGAAGAAAAAAAGGTGACGTTGGACCATCTGATCGAGAGGGGCTGAGAGGTAGAAAATGATGCACGTGCAGCGATGTAGCGAGCTGGGGGAGTAGAGCTAAGGCGGTTTCGAAGGAAGATATACCTGAAGGTTGTCGGGATGTGGATAGGTGGGCGGCGGGAGGCCGGATCCGCCCACACTAGGTCAACGACGAAGGGATCGGAGGACCTCCCGCGCCAGCACTCGGCCAGAGATAATGGTGCGGCCGGCAGTGGGTCTCCTCCCTCGCTGTCGATGACGGCCTAAACGCTGCCCCTCCTCCCCTTCGTCGGCGGAGGGGGATACATCCGGATCTGTAACCAGCGGTGAGGATAGAAAGACAGTGTTTGTTAAAGGGAAAAAGACAGTGTTACCACCGCTATCTTGTTTAGATCTGGAGAGAATGAGAGTATGTGAATAGAGCAACCCTAGCAAGCAAGCACGGAGGCTCCGGCCTATATATACGTAGTTGGGTAGTTTTCCTTTTTCACTCCATCAAAACAATCGTTTAAAATTGTGTACTACGTGCCAAGTCTCCTTTTTTTAGTTGTTGATTGTTTATTGAGATAGCTACCCGCTTATTCCAATTGGTGTTACGGTGTGCCAGGTCACACTTTGTATCGTTCAAGTCTGGTACAAGTCCCTCCATTAAGTGAACAACCACCCCCTCGTAAAAAGTGAACAAGCCCACGACTAAAAAAATATCGGAAACGTGGGTTGCCCCAACATGCATTATTATTTGTATTTTCTACTCCCTCCGTTCCTAAATATAAGTCTTTTTTATTTTCCACACCTAAGACAAGAATTTTTTTATTAGCAGTGAACCCCACATGTCATAGACACAAAAAGTGTGGAAAGATTCCCTTAGGCAAGCCAAAGTGTGTCTAACAATTTGAGAAACTCAAGTTACGCAAGTGTGCCAAGTGTGGGAAAAATAATGTGGCAACATAAGACAAACATAGTCAGAATCCAAACAGCCCCGTAATTTTTTGTGACATGCATGAACATTTGGTTAGTTAAATTTATAGTCAAAATTTGGCAAGGTGGATCAAATCAACACATGCAAGTATCAAAAGGAAATTCACGACATGCATGCATGCGTTGTACTCCCTCATTTTCCGAATATAAGTCTTTTTAGAGATTGCAACAAGTGACTACATATGAAGCAAAATGAGTGAATCTACACTCTAAAATATGTCTACATACATCCGTATGTTGTAGTCCATTTGAAATGTCTAAAAAGACTTATATCGAGTGTAGTGCTTTGATGTGTTGCGTAATTAATGCATCGGTAAATGCAAATTATTGAAATATATCGAGTGTAGTGCTTTGATGTGACTCGTACAAGACCGAGAAGTTTGATTACTACAATGCCCTCTCCCTCACGGACTGAGCTCCGGTGCCTTAACTGCACCTGCCTTTGGCTCCATGACAGGTGGGCCACCCACCTGTTGGGCCCACCTGTCATAGACGCAAAGGCAGGATCAGTAAGTCAATGAAGCTGCGTCCCCCCCCCTCGCGCATGAGAGTGGTGGCTGGCAGGACTAGTAGAAGCTTTCGCTACACGCTATCCCTCCCGCACGAGGTGGACAAACATGCAGCAGTGGATTCGATACTGTAGAAGTAGTAGTAACATCATTGTTCGTCTTCTTGAAGAGGCGAAGAGCCAAGCGCAACCTGAACGTGGCAGTTGCAAACGCTCGCGTGGCTGTCTTTGTGTAGGGGTGGGTGTGGTGCGATGCCTTGGAACATGCATATAGCCAGGCTCTTGCATGAGACAAAATTGCTATTTGAGCCCACTATTGTAGTACTAGTACTTGCTAGTATAGCCCTGTAAATCGGAAAGGAGTATTTGCCTTTCTAGAGATTTCAACAAGTGACTTGATTACACCACGTACAGTACTCCCTCCCTTCCGGTTTATTGGGCTCAAATCTCAGATCTCATCAACCAAGGCATTTTGTGATTGGAGGAATGTATCTCGTACTTTACAAAACTACCCTAATTAAACTCATGCATTAATTACGCAGTTCTCTCATTTTCCTCTCCGCCTTGGTCGCGGTGCACAATATTGAGCACTCCTATATGACTTGCTGCTCTATCTACATGCGGGACATCAAAGCATCCGGGCCCGCGTGCCATCCACCAAATCACAGCGAGGTTCTACAGTCGAGACTCACCGGTTACCCTGGTGTGGCTGTCATGGCCCTTCATATCACAAAACCCACACCTTTACCAGCAATGGTAAAGTGGCCTCGAAGTTGGACTAGACGAAGAAGCCATCATTTCACTGGAACGCTTGTTGAAGCCCTTTCTCCCCTTTTTTGAAGAAAACCTCCCTCCAGGCTACCCACTTCTGCCATTTTTTTATGTACGGACGAAGGAAAGGTGGGCGAATCAGTGATGCTACTATATTTTCATTCCAAGAATCTTCTTTTTGCGAAGCACTGGCTGATTCTCATAGCCTATTCTTTTCCCATTTTCATTGCGATTGTGGTTTCCTTTTGATTGCTTTTTGTTTGTCAGTTCATTGATGGATCCTGGAGCACAAGTAAAAGAGTTGCCAACGGACAACCCACTGGAGACAGCAATCTCCAGGAAGCAAGCACCAACCAATGAGTTGACCATGTTGGCGGGCCAACCCATGGAGATGAAGAACTCCAAGAAACAACCACTGGCCAAAGAGTTGACGACGTTGGCGGATGAACTCCTCAAAGAAAGTTGGAAGAATAGCAAGGGCCCCATCATTCCTACCCCAGAAACTCTAATGGCCACCTATGCGATGCTCAAGGCCGAGATTGAGGAGATAGTCGCTGTTGAGAATCAGTATTCCCCTGGCAAGGTGATGGCCCCCATCGAGGACAAGGAGATGGTGCCCGGAGGGATTGGTCCCCCGGTGAGCTACACAAGGTAAAAAATATTGGCTTACCATAGTTGTGGTTTTTGATTATTTGCAATGTGCTTGCTAATATGTTAGGGTTGTGCAGGTGCCGGTGGACGTCCTTGATGCTTCCGATGCCGCGGCTCGTCCTGTGGACAATGCCCCAGAGATCGTTTCCGATGTCGCGGTCCGTCCTATTGACATCGCCCCGAAGATCGATTCCGATGCCGCTATCCATCCCGTGGACATCACCCAAAAGTTCGATTCTGATGTCGCGGTCAGTCATGTGGACATCGCCCCAGAGATCGATTCCCATGCTGATGTTCGTGCTGTGGTCATTGCCCGAGAGATCGATGACAAGAAATAGTTGGTCGCGCTAATCCTTCAGGGTAGTTTGCATTGCCCTGTGTTTAATTACCAGAACGATGCGTGTCATCAAACCATCTTAGGGCTAGTGTACTGTCTTGTGTGGGCGGTACTTCTGCTTTTGTTTGATAGTGAATCATACAAACCCTCTCCGACTTATGGAAACATATGTATCCTCACCAGCTTTTGATGTAATATATGGCATGCTTAGATGTAAGTTTGAACTGTTTATCATATCAACAGGGCTTGTTTGATGATTCTTGGTGTTAGTAGGCTAGCTACCGTGCGAGCTATAGTACATGCAAAACACTCGCCAAAGAGAAACGTTGGGGCTGATGAGCTCGTGGTACACTTATACTTATCTGTCATCGATCGGCCAATAGCCCAAGCTCCTAAAATTGTAGGCTTAGTCGACATGGATACATTCAGGCCTCATTTGGTTCACAGGGTAGGAAAATCGTAGCAAAAGTACAAAGATGTACAACACAAAATCATAGCAGTACAAAGACGTACTCCCTCTGTTCCAAAATAGATGACGTAGGCGGGCTAGTTTGTCCTAGTGGGTTTCAGTGATATGACGTGGTATACTGTCGTCCAGTCTTCACGTGTGGTAGCAGTATTGCGGGTACAGTAAGTTTTTGTTGAAGAAGTGGAATTCAATGAAGTCATGATGGTTCCTTCGTCCGACCAACTTACAGTGGGAAATGTTGGGCCTGCGATACGACCGGGGTAGACCAGGATAATTTTGTGCATGGCAGGTGGACCAGGATGGTTGACGTCCCACATGTCGGCGAATGAAAGTATTCTTTTTGATAGAGGAGGACCAACGAGTATTCATTGTTTATTTTTGATGAAAGCTATTGTCTCCACTGTTACGACAGAGGAGTGTGAAACACGGCAGCCAGTGAACTTGGCATGTGCACCACTCCCTCCTTCCTCATGTAATACTACCATACTGTTGACTATAAGGTTGGCTATAAGGTTACAACTTTTTCTCACTTTCTGTATCTATTACCTCTCAAATGTTTTTTCCTTTCTTTTTTAGACACAACTGTTTTTATGCCTCTTTTTTTTAGAATTAGTTTTTTTATACCTAGGAGCACATGTAGAGATGGGCTGTTGCAGAGCCCACTCCTTGACTTTGTCAATGCCTCTCTCTCCTGCACATAAGCGGGATTATAGCCCAGTATTTTGCTGGTACTACTTGCTATGCATCCATGCGGCAGGCAGCTGGCGTCTGAGGGGGGAGCGCGCGGGGGGAAGTGCGGGGTGGGGTTCTGGTCGGCTAGGGCGGTCAAAAGCGGGCTTGGAAGAGGTCCGGACTTCCGCATGGCCCACCTCACATTATCACCATATATTTCTTGGAGTCTGTGCGTGGTGGGCGGGCGATCTCTTCTCCCTCCCCCGTCTCTCTCTTCTCAGCCGACGCCCGTCGAGTGATTAGATTTCGGCTATCGACGGTTTATTCAATTGCAGTCCCGCATGCCAGTGAAATTATAAGACAACGGTTCCCTCTGGTGAGCGGCGTGCGAGCCGGACTATCGAGGGTGCGATGCGTACGAGTCATAAGTGTGTCGCCTTTTCCTTTAGAACTTGCAAAGTGTAACATTTTCGTGCGATCGATCAATAGAAATCCAGAAATAAATGATGATGGTGGTGCTTTCCCACGCGTTAGGCGGGCTAATTTGAGTGATATGACGTTCTACAGTGCCGTCCACTTGCTCCATTTTTATGTAAGAAATAGTTTACACTCTTACGTGGGAGGAGTGCGAAACACGGCGGGTCTGATTTTGATCGAGGGATAACTGTTCCCTACCAATTAACGGAGAGGTACATCAAAACTCATAAACTCATAATATAAGCCAACCCAATAAGGCCCATATACTCCCCGGCGAATTCCCGTAACTCTCCGGTACTCCGAAAAATACCCGAATCACTCGGAACCTTTCCGAAATCCAAATATAGTCGTCCAATATATCAATCATTACGTCTCGACCATTTCGAGACTCCTCGTCATGTCCCCGATCTCATCCGGGACTCCGAACTCCTTCGGTACATCAAAACTCATAAACTCATAATATAACTGTCATCAAAACCTTAAGCGTGCGGACCCTACGGGTTCGAGAACTATGTAGACATGACCTAAAACTATTCTTGGTCAATAACCAATAGCGGAACCTGGATGCCCATATTGGCTCCAACATATTCTACGAAGATCTTTATCGGTCAAACCGCATAACAACATACTTTGTTCCCTTTGTCATCGGTATGTTACTTGCCCGAGATTCGATCGTCGGTATCCAATACCTAGTTCAATCTCGTTACCGGCAAGTCTCTTTACTCGTTCCGTAATACATCATCCCATAACTAACTCATTAGTTGCAATGCTTGCAAGGCTTAAGTGATGTGTATTACCGAGAGGGCCCAGAGATACCTCTCCGACAATCGGAGTGACAAAACCTAATCTCGAAATAAGCCAACCCAACATGTACCTTTGGAGACACCTGTAGTACTCCTTTATAATCACCCAGTTACGTTGTGACGTTTGGTAGCACCCAAAGTGTTCCTCCGGTAAACGGGAGTTGCATAATCTCATAGTTATAGGAACATGTATAAGTCATGAAGAAAGCAATAGCAACATACTAAACGATCAAGTGCTAGGCTAACGGAATAGGTCATGTCAATCACATTCATTCTCCTAATGATGTGATCCCATTAATCAAATGACAACACATGTCTATGGTTAGGAAACATAACCATCTTTGATTAATGAGCTAGTCAAGTAGAGGCATACTAGTGACTATATGTTTGTCTATGTATTCACACATGTATCATGTTTCCGGTTAATACAATTCTAGCATGAATAATAAACATTTATCATGAAATAAGGAAATAGATAATAACTTTATTATTGCCTCTAGGGCATATTTCCTTCAGTCTCCCACTTGCACTAGAGTCAATAATCTAGTTCACATCGCTATGTGATTTAACACCAATATTCACATCTGCATGTGATTAATACCCATAGTTCACATCATCATGTGATCAACACCCAAAGGGTTTACTAGAGTCAATAATCTAGTTCACATCGCTATGTGATTAACACCCAAAAGAGTACTAAGGTATGATCATGTTTTGCTCGTGAGAGAAGCTTAGTCAACGGGTCTGTCATATTCAGAGCCATATGTATTTCGCAAATATTCTATGTCCACAATGCTCTGCATGGAGCTACCCTAGCTAATTGCTCCCACTTTCAATATGTATCTATATTGAGACTTAGAGTCATCTGGATTGGTGTAAAAGATTGCATCGTTGTAACTTTTACGACGGGCTCTTTTATCACCTCCATAATCGAGAAACATCTCCTTAGTCCTCACTAAGGATATTCTTGACCCATGTCTAGTGATCTACTTATTAGATCAAAATTGTATTCCTTTGCCAAACACAGAGCAAGGTATACAATAGGTCTGGTTCACAGCATAGCATACTTCATAGAACCTATGACTGAGGCATAGGGAATGAGTTTTCATTCTCTTTCTATTTTCTGCAATGGTTGGGTCTTGAGTCCTACTCAACTTCACACCTTGTAACACAGGCAAGAACTCCTTCTTTGACTGTTCCATTTTGAACTATTTCAAAAATTTATCAAGGTATGTACTCATTGAAAAATCTTATCAAGCATCTTGATCTATCTATATAGATCTTGATGCTCAATGTGTAAGCAGCTTCACCGAGGTCTTGCTTTGAAAAACTCTTATTCAAGTATCCTTTCATGCTATCCAGAATTTCCATATCATTTCCAATTAACAATATGTCATCCACATATAATATTAGAAATGCTACAGAGCTCCCACTCACTTCCTTGTAAATACAGGCTTCTTCAAAAGTCTGTATAAAACCATATGCTTTGATCAACTCATCAAAGCGTATATTCCAACTCCGAGATGCTTGCACCAGTCCATAGATGGATCGCTGGAGCTTGCACAATTTGTTAGCACCTTTCGGATTGACAAAACCTTCTGGTTACATCATATACAACTCTTCTTTAAGAAAACCCTTAAGGAATGCAGTTTTGTTTATCCATTTGCCGGGGGTTGGATACGACATATGCCAAAGGATGGCTTATCATGGTGGGAGCGAGTAGAACGTCACCGGTGCCTGGAAGCGGGATGAGGCGAAGACATGCACGCTGGCGGAACTTACCCAGCTTCAGGGCACTCCTAGGAGATAACACCCCTACTGCTGCTCTGCGGGGTCTCCGCGTGATCACTAAGGAAAAGTGACTACAATGGTGCTCTTGGAGCTGTTTAGGGAGGTAGGAGAAGGCAAGGTTAGCTCTCTCCTCCCTGGGCTATCTGGTATATCTCTCTCTCTAGGTCCGAAACCTTTGCATGGGTGCCCCGGGGGGTTTATATAGGCCTACCCCCCGGGGGTACAATAGTAATCCGGCTGGGCGCGGGTCCCAGCCGTCTGTCTCTCAGGTCGCCGTCCTTCCCGCCGGCTTCTGGAGCCCGCCGACTGGCGGGTCCCGCGGACAGGCTTGATACTGTAGCGGCGCTCCTGATGACGCAGGCACGGTCATCGGGTCATGGCAACAGTGCCGCCGTCTATCGGGCGATCACTGTCGCCATTCCCCGCCTTATCTGATTAATGGTTCGTGGGGCCCGGGAGGAGTCGGCTGACTCCAGGGAGGCCGACTCCCACAGGTCCGTCTTTGGGTTGCCCAGTCCGCCTTCAGCCTACCCACTGACAGGCGGCCCTGCCGCCTTCGGGTCGTACAGGCCGGCGTCGTGGGCACAGTGTACTGCGTACTGTGGCTGAGATCAGGGCAGGCATGGCAACAGTGCCGCATCTCGCTGGAGATCTTCCAGCGATACGGCTCACTGTAGCCATGCCGGCCCTTCGTAAGTAGGGGGGAAACGACCATGCCGTGACCGTACCCCGCGTCGTACTTCGGGATAAGGGAGGAATCTTGGGCCGACTCTCCATAGTCGGCCTCTCTGGAAGTCGCCAGCTTGGAGTCGGCTTATCTGGGAGTCGTCGTCTGGGACTCGCCATATTTTGGAGTCGCTCCTGGGACTCGGCCTGAGGGGCGCGGCCTGCCCCGATGTCTTGAAATGTCCCGGGGCTCGGGTTAGCCTACCCATGGCCCATTACTCCGACTGTAGTCCCCGAAGCTGGCGAAGCCCTGCGGTCGCTGCATTGTGGGGCTTCAACAACTTCACTCTTTAAAAGTGCAGACTCTGGGGCTCGGCTGCCGTCTTCCCTTGGGCCGACTGTTGAAAGTCGGAGCTTCAGTGAAGAGCCTCAGTTCGAAAGTCGCGGCGGGAAGCCAGGCGGCGTGCCTGATACGCTTCCCCGCAGCCATCAGGGCGGCCCTATTGCGTGGCGCCACGTGGGGAGAACAGTCTGCCTGCCCACGCGCGGGACGGGATGGGCCGTCAGGCGGGGCCCGCCACTACCGCACCTCGGCATACGAACGGATCCGTTGCGGCCGAGGACGATTGGTTTTCCCACGTTGTTACTGCGCGCAGTAACTTCATGGGTAAATTGTGGGGCGGCGTGGGGCATCGTGCGCAGTTAATCCCATGCCCGCCCCCTCGGCTTCTCAGCCCGCAGGGCTATAAGTAGGCGGGGGGAAGCGGAGCGGCACAGCTCGCGCGCCCTTCTTCCCTGTTCCCCCGCCTAATCTTGCCTTCTCTCTCTCTCGCCTCCGCCATTGAGCTAGAGCACACCATACCATGGCGATGAGCTCTTCCTCCGCCACGGCCCGCGCCGTGCGCTCCGGTGTATGGGACGGTTCGGAGGTAGAAGAAGAACACATCGAGGTCCTCTGCCGGACACGCCGCCTCCCCAGCGCGGACCTCGTACGCGCCCGCGCCGCGTCGGAGAGGGAAATCCGGCCGGCGCCGGAAGAGGGCGAGCGGGTCATATTCTGCTCGCACCTCATGCGCGGCCTGGGGCTGCCGGCGAGCGGCTTCTTCCGCTCGTTCTTGGAATTCACAGCCTTCAGCCGCACCACCTCACACCGAACACGGTAGTGCTGCTCTCCAACTTCGCCACTCTGTGTGAAGGTTTCCTTGGCGTTCTCCCCACCATCGAGCTATGGAGAGAATTCTACTCTTCTAAGCTCGGCACGCACATCACCGGCGTGCCGGCCCAGTACGGCGCCTTCATCGCGATGCGGCGCTCGACAGCCGACAACCCCTTTCCTCCCATCACGCTGATCAAGTCGGTGAAGATGTGGCAGCGCTCGTGTTTCTACGTGAAGAACCTCGCCTCCGACGGCGACTGGGTCAACGTGCCGCCTTACAACGCCGCTCCCCTGACTGGGCGGCTTCCCAGCTGGTCCCACCGAGTCAAGACGCTGACTCCCGCCGGAGCCGCCGCCGTAGCGCGACTCCGAGTCTTGACGCAGTCGGAGGGACTCGTCGGGGCTGACTTGCTGGCCGCCTTCGTGGCGCGCCGAGTTCTCCCGCTTCAAGGCCGGCCTCACCTGATCTGTCAGATGAGCGGCCTCCGAGACCCAAGTTGGATGAGCACCAAGGAGATGCCCCGCAAGGAGGTGGCAAATATGGTGAATTACATCGCGCACTGCGAGTACGAGGAGGACTGGCAGTTCGGCAAGGAGCCGTACTCGCGCGACAACCGTCCACCGGTGGTAAGTTGCGTCTCCCTATTGTTTTGTCTTTTTTCGCAGCCGACTCCGGCTTCTGACTCTCGTTGGTTTCTTTTGAGCTAGAATCCTCTTATGCAGCCTGCCGCCGGCGCCACGAGACAGCCCCGCGAGTATGTTCCCGACCGCGCGGAGAGCGACGTCGACGACCCCGACCTGGGGGCGGCGGCGATGGAAGCCGATGCCGAAGGCGGGGGAGGAGGAGCAGAAGGCGACTTCAGGCCCTCGGCCACCTTCGCCGACTGGCCTGATGACGACGCCGAAGGCGAAATCGCTCCGCGCCACCAGCTGAGGATCGGCCCGTCGGGCGCCGGCTCCTCCGCCGGCCAAGGCGGCGCGAAGAGGCGTCACGCCGGGCCGAGTGCGCCCAGCGGAAAATTGAAGAAGCTCAAGGAGGCGGCCGCCGTGACCAGATGAGAGGAGGCGGCCGCGAAGGCCAACCGCTTCCGAAGGGAAGTGAGAAGGCCGCCGCTAGTATCCGCATAAGTCTTCACGCTCTTTTATTTTCTTTGTTGAATCTTATCCGAGTCTTTGTTTATATACTCCCTCCATTCTTCTTCAGGGCTCCTCATTCCCTTGAGAGAGTCGCCGTCCCCTCCGTCATGGGGTCGGCAGAGACGTCCGCCAATACTCGGCGGGCTGACCCCGCCGCCGGCCTCCGGGAGGCGACGGAGCGAAATGCGCGGGAGAAGCGCGAGGAGGAGGAGGCCGAACGTCTGGAGAAGGCGGAGGCCGACAGGGCGGCCGCCTTCGCCCAGAAGAAGCTGGAGGATGCCGAAGCCGCCCTTGCGGCAAGACGGTGTGCCGAGGACGCCGCACGTCGCCGATCGGCGATGCTCGTCCCCCCACTATCGTCTGCACCGCCGCCTCCGGAGTTCACGGGGCAGACCGCGGGAGCCGGCACCGAGAACCCCGTCGCGGAGAAGGAGAGCGGCGAGGCCTCCATGTCGGACGCTCTCGTGCCGCCGCCGCCGCCTCCACCGCCATCTGGGAGACCGCACGGCAAACAGCCGGTGGATCCGTCAGAGCCGCCGGCCATGGACGAGGCCGAAGTGCGGCTGCTTCTCCAAGTCGCCTCGCCGGTGCGTCGCCGTCTTGAGAGGGCGACCTCGGCGCCGCGACCTCGGGAGATCGGCGCTGGCAGCTCGGCAACTCTAGACGCCGAGGCTACAAGCGCCGCGCCCACCGGGTGGGTGCGTGGAGGTGGCACTGGGCCGCAAAATCAATTGCTCCTGGAAGTCCAGGCGAAGTTGTGGGCCGAAGGCGACACCCTTCAAGCCGTCCGAGTAAGTTTCTTCTCCTTCTTGATTCTTGTTTTTCTCTGTGGGGGCGCGCCAGTGCACCCACTGGGTGTAGTCCCCGAGTTCCGGGCCGGCTGCTGAGCAGGCGGTTCGGAACTCCCTCTGGCGAGTTCCATACACTAACTTTGTCTTCAATGACTTACCTGCAGGAGTATCACAACCTCCGTGCCACTGCCTTCAACCGCAATGTTGAGGAGTTGAGCAAGCGGGCTGCCGACTTGTCGGAAAGCCGGAGTGAGTTCTTCTTCGCGGGGGCGCGCTGGCGCACCCGCGGGCTGTAGTCCCCGAGATTCGGGCCGACTGCTGAGTAGTCGGGTCGGATCTCCCCGGCGATCTTCTTTGCTGATGACTGATTTGTTTCCTCTTTCGTTTTCAGGAGCCAACACCGCTCTTCAGGAGCAGCTGGGCGAGGCCAATACCGCCCGTCGCGCCAAGGAGGAGGAGTGTGGCAGGCTCGCCATGGAGCGCGACCTATTGGCGACGCAGCTGGCCGAGCAGAAGGAGATGCTCAAGAAGGCGCAGGACGAGGCCGAGAAGAAGGAAGCCGCTCTCCTGGCCGATCAAATAGTAGGCGTCATTCCCTAGCACCTTGCTGATGATGAAGGGGCCTTCCCAAGGTGCCGACAACTTGTGCTGGCCGGCTGTTCGCTGGATCAGCCGGAGCACAAGGTCGCCTTCTTGAAAAGATCTTGGCCTGACCTTCCTGTTGTAGTATCAACGCAGACTCTGCTGGTAGATGCTGGACCGGCTGAGTGCCAACAGCTGGCCCTCTTCCAGCAGATCGACACCGTCTTGACGTGCTTCTTCTACTTCTTCCTCGGTGTACATGGTGACTCGCGGGGAGTCGAACTCTATGTCCGTTGGGATGACGGCTTCGGCGCCATAGACAAGGAAGAAGGGTGTGAAGCCGGTTGACTTGTTTGGATTCGTGCGCAGACTCTAGAGGACGGCTGGCAGCTCCTCAAGCCAACAGCCGGCAGATCGCTCCAGCGGTACGACGAGTCGAGGCTTGATGCCGGATAAGATGAGGCCGTTTGCTCGCTCCACCTGGCCGTTTGACTGCGGATGGGCAACGGACGCTAAGTCCAGTCGGATGCCCTGTGTCGCGCAGAAACGGGCCAAGGCACCTTTGGCAAAATTCGTGCCATTGTCGGTGATGATGCTGTGTGGGATGCCGTACCGAGTTGTGATGTCAGCGATGAAGGTCACTGCAGTTGGACCATTCAATTTCTTGATGGGTTTCACCTCCACCCACTGGGTGTCCTCCACCCACTTGGTGAACTTGTCTACTGCGACAAGTAGGTGAGTCAAGCCACCTCGTGCCGTCTTGAATGGTCCCACCATGTCCAGGCCCCAGACTGCAAAGGGCCAGGCGATGGGGATAGTCTTGAGTGCGGAAGCTGGCTGAAGTGGCTTGGAACGAAAAATCTGGCACCCCTTGCACTTTTGGAGTAACTCTTTGGCCTCTTCCACAGCGGTTGGCCAGAAAAAACCGTGCAGGAAGGCTTTGGCGACGAGTGCCTTTGAGGCCGCGTGGTGACCGCACTCGCCTTCGTGGATGTCTCTGAGGATTTCCTGACCTTGTTCTGCTTCGACGCAGCGTTGGAAGACGCCGGTAACGCTGCGCCTGACCAGCTCTCTGTTGACTATGGTGTATACTGCTGCTCAGCGTTGTACTTGCCGAGCCAAGATTTCATCAGTTGGTAGCTCTCTGTTTACTAAGAATCTGAGGATGGGCTGGGCCCATGAAGGTGCTGCTATTTCTTCAACTTCCACTAGCGCGATTTGGATAAGGGCGGCCGGGCTGGGAGGCGGCGGGTTGGAGTCCGCAGCCGCTTGCTGATTTGCCAAAGTCCCGAGGCCGACTGGGGCAGTCCCCAGGCCGAGCTCTGGAGTCTTCACTCTTGCTACTGCAGTCCCCGGGCCGGGTTCTGAAGTCCCCGGGCCGGCTTTGACTGTATGTTTCTTGGAGTCGGATCCGTCCTCCTCAGGCGGAGCCGGCACATAGATCGAATCTGATTCGGGTGACGGCTTGATAGAAGGCTTGAGGAGGCGCCGGAGGGCGATACCAGATGGTATTGCCTGGCGGGTGGAGCCGATCCGTGCCAAGGCGTCTGCTTGGTCGTTGTCGTTCCTTGGCACGTGGAGGAACTCGCACCCCTCGAAGTATCCGCTGAGTTGCTGCACGAGGAAACGGTAGCTCGCCATATTTGCGTCCTTGGCGTCCCAATCGCCAGATGATTGCTGGACCACCAAGTCAGAGTCGCCATAACACAGGATCCGGCGAATGCCGAGTTCTTTGGCAAGCCGGAGCCCGTGGATGAGCGCCTCATACTCGGCCACATTGTTGGAGGCGGCGAAGTGGATCTGCAGCGTATATCTGAGTTTGTCGCCCTTGGGGGAGGTGAGGACGACGCCGGCTCCCAATCTGGTGCGCATTTTGGAGCCGTCGAAGTGCATCCGCCAATGGGTGGAGTCAGGCGCTGGCGGCCGGTGATTGGATGCTCCTGGAAGTAAGGCTTCAATTTCTTGGCGGCAAAATGCACGCTGTAGCACATCTTCTGGTAATGGGGGTAGTTCTGCTTGGAGGTCGACAACACCTCGCTCAAGTAATATACCGGTCTCTGGACGGGTAGCGCCTTGCATTCCTCCTTGCGCTCGACTACAATGACTGTGTTGACTACTCGGCTGGTGGCGGCAATGTATAGGAGCATGGGCTCTTTGGGAGTCGGAGCCGCCAGCACAGGGGGAGTAGTCAACATCTTCTTTAGTTGGAGAAAAGCCTCGTCTGCCTTGGGAGTCCACTCGAAGAAGGTCGTCTTCTTCATGAGCTGATACAAGGGGAGAGCCTTCTCGCCCAGTCGACTGATGAATCGGCTGATGGATGCCAAACAGCCGGTGAACTTCTGCACATCTAACAGTCATCTGGGTGCCTCCATCCTTTCGATGGCCTTGATCTTTACATGATTGCACTCTATGCCGCGTTCAGAGACCAGGAAACCGAGGAGTTGGCCGGCTGGTACTCCGAAAATGCACTTCTCCGGGTTGAGCTTGATCTGGAATCGGTGCAGATTCTGAAATGTCTCCTTGAGGTCCTCCAGCAAGGTTCCGCGCTTCTCTATCTTCACCACCACGTCATCCACATAGATGTGGGCATTTCTGCCGAGTTGCTTCAGGAGGCACTTCTGCATGCAACGCTGGAAGGTGGCGCCGGTGTTTCTTAAGCCGAATGTCATGGTCAGGTAGCAGAAGGCTCCAAACGGCGTGATGAAGGCGGTCTTCAGTCTGTCAGCCGGGTTCAGCTTGATCTGATGATATCCTGAATATGCGTCTAGGAAACTCAACAGCTCGCATCCGGCTGTGGAGTCTATCACCTGATCAATTCTTGGCAGAGCAAATGGGTCCTTGGGGCAGGCTTTGTTGAGGTTTGTGTAATCAATGCACATCCGCCACTGCTTGTTCTTCTTCAGCACCAGTACTGGGTTTGCCAGCCACTTTGGAAAAAATACTTCCATGATGAAGCCGGCTGCAAGGAGCCGGGCTATTTCTTCTCCAACAACTCTTCTTTTTTCTTCTGACAGGCGGCGCAAGGGCTGCTTGACGGGCTTCATATCAGATCGGACGTGTAGTTTGTGCTCGGCGAATTCCGTCGGGACACCAGGCATGTCCTTGGGGGACCATGCGAAGATGTCGCGATTCTCACGGAGGAAATCGACGAGCTCGCCTTCCTATTTGCTGTCAAGGCCTGTGCCCATGACAGCGTACCTCTCCGGGTGCTCCGGGTCCAACGGTATCTTCTTTGTTTCTCTGGCCGGCTTGAATGATCCTTCTGCTTCCGACTCCTTGGGGTCGGGCGATAACTCGGGCTGCTTGCCGGCTATCGCCACGACCCGATCAAGGAGCCGTTTCTCAGCTGCGATCACCAAGGACTCGGCCAGCCGACTGCTTTCGGCCGCGCAAGCGGATGACTTCCTGTAGTCACCGGACACGGTTAGAATTTCCTTGGAACTCGGCATCTTCATCTTGAGGTAGGCGTAGTGGGGGACCGCCATGAACTTGGCCAAGGCGGGTCGGCCAAGCAGTGCATGATATGGGCTCTCAAGGTCCACCACCTCAAACCAAACTGGCTCTCGTCGGAAATGATCCTTGTCTCTGAAGAGGACATCTATCAGGATCTTGCTTATTGGCAAGCAGGAAAGGCCAGGAATGATTCCGTGGAACACGGTCCGGCTGCTTTGAAGCTGTCTTTGCTTGATTCCCAATTTCTCCATTGTATCCTTGTACAGGATGTTGATACTGTTGCCTCCGTCTATCAATACTCACGAGAAGCGAGTGGCCCGCCTATCTGTGGCGAGTGATCAGCTCTGCTCCAACTGATAGGCTTCTCGGACCAATGCATGAACTCTGGAGTGCTTGATGCAACCGCATTCACTTCTTGCTGCTGTTGGCGCCTGCTGCGCCGGTCATCCGCTACACTGGTGAACACCACATAGGCTCCGTGCTCATCTGGGAACTCGTCTTGTATCGCGCCAACTGGCCTGACGGCCGGCCGCTGGGGCGGTGGTGGAGGAGGCGGCCCAGCAGGAGCGGGAGGGAGCAGGCCGTCCCCCTTGGCGATTCTGGTCAGCCAGTGGCATTTCCTGGTGGTGGGGTTTGACGGCTTCGCACCGCTGTGAAACTTGCAGGGACCATCTAGAGTCTGCTCGTAGGAGAAAGATGGCAGCTAGTTGGACTTGCCGCCCTTCTGCCGCTTCGCCGGAGGCGGTCCCTCCAGCTGCTGGTCCTCTGCCGTTGCCACTTGCCAACTGCTGGAAGTCGGCTGCGGGGCTTTGCGCTTCTGGTCATTCTGCTGTTGCCGCCGACTGGTGTCTCCAGCCGGAGTTCTTGGAGCCTGAGGGGCGACTTTGCCAGTTGTGCTGACCCGAATCTCCGCTTTCATGGAAGAGTCGGCCGTGGCGTACTTGTCTGCTGTGATCAGCAGCTCATCGAGGGTCTCCGGCACGTCGCAGAGGAGCTTGTGCTTGAGGAGGGTGCCTTCTTTGCACCCGGCAGTGAAGTACTCGTTGCCCTGCACCTCGTGCACGCCCTCGCTAGAGTTCCGGAGTTCGCCCCATCGCGTGAGGTAGTCGCGAGTAGACTCGTCAGGGCCTTGCACACACAAGGAGAGCTGGCGTGGCTTGGGAGGTCGCTTGTACGTGCTCGTGAAGTTGCGAACGAAAGCCTCGGTGAAGTCGACCCAGCTATTGATGCTGCGAGGCTTCAGACTGTTTAACCACGTCCGGGCGGAGCCCTGGAGCATGAGCGGGACGTATCTTACGGCAACACGCTTGTTGCCGTTTGCTATGTTGACGACTGTGGAGTAGTCGATCAGCCAATCTTCCGGCTTCATGGTGCCGGTATATTTGGGCGTATCTCGGGGGAGCGTGAACCCATTGGGAAAAGGCTCGTCCCGGATGCGGGGTCCAAAGCAAGGGGGACCCAACTCGTCTTCTTCTTCCAGCGCCAGGGATCGGTGGAGTCGGTCGATCCGGTGGCGAGCATCGTTCTCTCCGACTCCCTCTCGGTGGCCAAGGCGGTCGCCGAGAGTCAGATATTCCATGGGCGGCGGGGAGACTTGTCTTTCTCTGCGAGGAGGGGGAGGCAAGTAGTCGTCCCGCCGTTCCATAGCTCTAGGGCGGCCGTCTTGGTCGCGCTCGATGGTAATGTGAGTCCGACTGCGGCTGGCAGCCGGCTCCTTGTCCTTCTTCCGATGGGCCCCGCCAGTCGGCGTTCGAGACATCGCAGCTTGGTCTCGGCAAGGCCGTGGGTCGTCGTTTTGGCGCTGCGGTGCCTCGGTGCGGCAGCCGGCATCATTCTACACGGCAGCCGCGTCGAGGAGCTGCTGAACTCGCTCTGTCATTATGCGGCGCTCTTCGCCTTCGAAGTTGTCGAACTCGTCTGCTGCCGCCTGGGCGGCACGGATATTCTCTGCGGGCGTAGCATACACAGGGCGATCAGCCCCGAAGAGGTTGGTGATTGCCGCGCCGCGCTGTCGGACCGAGCCTAGGCAGCTAGGCCCGGTTGGAGCCGGCGAGCCGCCTACGGTGCGATCCATCTCTCGTTGGTAAGCTTCTGACAAGCGCCTCATACTTGCCAGCTTCTTCGCGCCCTCGATGAGCTGAAGGCGGAGTGCCTCCAGCGTCCCGGCGTCGGCGTCTTCCGGAATCGGTGCTGCAAGGTCTCGCAGGGCCGCGTCGAACGGGTCATGCGCTCCTTCGCCGGAGCGCTCGCCGTTCTCGAGGACGAGGATCTCAGTGACGGTGCTTCCGCCGCTCCTCGCGTACGAGAGCGGCTCGTCGTAGACCACCACATTGGTGGGGAACGCGTCGAGCGATGCGGTGTCGGAGTCGACCAGCATCGGGTCGGTGGATCCTATGGAATCCAGGTCCGCGGCAGGCTCGCCGGCAACGTGGAGTTGGTTGAGGAGGCCCGCGAGGAGGCTCTCGGGGCCACTCGTGCCTGCGTCGGGCGCAGGCTCGTCGGAGAGGCAAACCTCGCCGACAAGATCGGCGAGGCAGCCGGCTGCACAGGCGATCTCAGCGCCGCGTAGCGCGTCGGCACAGACGCCGTCCGGCGTGCCGGGCTGGCTGTGCTCGCCGGGGAGGAGCAGGGTTCCCGTCCAGAGCAGATCTCCGGACGATGGTGCACCTCGCCCCACGGTGGGCGCCAAATGTCGGGGGTTGGATACGACATATGCCCAAGGATGGCTTATCATGGTGGGAGCGAGTAGAACGTCGCCGATGCCTGGAAGCGGGATGAGGCGAAGACATGCACGCCGGCGGAACTTACCCAACTTCAGGGCTCTCCTAGGAGATAACACCCCTACTGCTGCTCTGCGGGGTCTCCGCATGATCACTAAGGCAAAGTGACTACAATGGTGCTCCCGGAGCTGTTTCGGGAGGTAGGAGAGGGCAAGGTTAGCTCTCTCCTCCTTGGGCTATCTGGTCTATCTCTCTCTCTAGGTCCGAACCCTTTGCATGGGTGCCCCGGGGGGTTTATATAGGCCTACCCCCAGGGGTACAATAGTAATCTGACTGGGCGCGGGTCCCAGCCGTCTGTCTCTTAGGCCGCCGTCCTTCCTGCCGGCTTCTGGGGCCCGCCGACTGGCGGGTCCCGCAGACAGCCTTGATACTGTAGCGGCGCTCCTGATGGCGCAGGCACGGTCATCGGGTCGTGGCAACAGTGCCGCCGTCTATCGGGCGATCACTGTCGCCATTCCCCGTCTTATCTGATTAATGGCTTGTGGGGCCCGGGAGGAGTCGGCCGACTCCAGGGAGGCCGACTCCCACAGGTCCGTCTTCGTGTTGCCCAGGCCGCCTTGGGCCCACCGACTGACAGGCGGCCCCGCCGCCTTCGGGTCGTACAGGCCAGCGTCGTGGGCACAGTGTACCGCGTACTGTGGCTGAGATCAGGGCATGCATGGCAACAGTGTCGCATCTCGCCGGAGATCTTCCAGCGATACGGCTCACTGTAGCCATGTCGGCCCTTCGTAAGCAGGGGGAAACGGCCATGCCGTGACCATACCCCGTGTCGTACTTCGGGATAAGGGAGGAATCTTGGGCCGACTCTCCATAGTCGACCTCTCTGGAAGTCGCCAGCTTGGAGTCGGCTTATCTGGGACTCGCCGTCTGGGACTCGGCATATTTTGGAGTCGCTCCTGGGACTCGGCCTGAGGGGCGCGGCCTGCCCCGATGTCTTGAAATGTCCCGGGGCTCGGGTTAGCCTACCCGTGGCCCATTACTCCGACAATCATAAAATGCGGCAATTGCTAACATGATTCAGACAGACTTAAGCATAGATACGAGTGAAAAACTCTCATCGTAGTCAACACCTTGAACTTGTCGAAAACCTTTTGCGACAATTCTAGCTTTGTAGATAGTAACACTATCAGCGTCCGTCTTCCTCTTGAAGATCCATTTAATCTCAATGTCTCGCCGATCATTGGGCAAGTCAATCAAAGTCCATACTTTGTTTTCATACATGGATCTCATCTTAGATCTCATGGCCTCAAGCCATTTTGCGGAATCTGGGCTCACCATCGCTTCTTCATAGTTTGTAGGTTCGTCATGGTCTAGTAACATAACTTCCAAAACAGGATTACCGTACCACTCTGGTGCGGATCTTACTCTGGAAGACCTACGAGGTTCTGTAGTAACTTAATCTGAAGTTTCATGATCATCATCATTAACTTCCTCACTAATTGGTGTAGTAGTCACAGGAACAGATTTCTGTGATGAACTACTTTCCAATAAGGGAGCAGGTACAGTTACCTCATCAAGTTCTACTTTCCTCCAACTCACTTCTTTCGAGAGAAACTCCTTCTCTATAAAGGATCCATTCTTAGCAACGAATGTTTTGCCTTTGGATCTGTGAGAGAAGGTGTACCCAACAGTTTCCTTTGGGTATTCTATGAAGACGCACTTCTCTGATTTGGGTTCAAGCTTATCAGGTTGAAAACCTTTTTCATATAAGAATCGCAACTCCAAACTTTAAGAAATGACGGCTACTGCTAAACCATAGTTCATATGGTGTCGTCTCAACGGATTTAGATGGTGCCCTTTTAAACATGAATGCAGTTGTCTCAAACGCATAACCCCAAAACGATAGTGGTAAATCGGTAAGAGACATCATAGATTGCACTATATCCAATAAAGTACTGTTATGACGTTGGGCACACCATTAAGCTGTGGTGTTCCAGGTGGCATGATTTTGTGAAACTATTCCACATTGTTTTAATAAGACCAAACTCGTAACTCAAATATTCGTCTCCATGATCAGATCGTAGAAACTTTATTTTTCTTGTTACGATGATTTTCCACTTCACTCTGAAATTCTTTGAACTTTTCAAATGTTTCAGACATATGTTTCATCAAGTAGATATACCTATATCTGCTTAAATCATCTGTGAAGGTCAGAAAATAACGATACATGCTACGAGCCTTAACACTCATTGGATCACATACATCGGTATGTATTATTTCCGATAAGTCAATAGCTCGTTCCATTGTTCCGGAGAACGGAGTTTTAGTCATCTTGCCCAAAAGGCACGGTTCGCAAGCATCAAATGATTCATAACCAAGTGATTCCGAAAATCCATCTTTATGGAGTTTCTTCATGCGCTTTACACCGATATGACCCAAAAGGCAGTGCCACAAATAAGTTGCACTATCATTATTAACTTTGCATCTTTTGGCATCAATATTATGAATATGTGTATCACTACGATCGAGATCCAACAAACTATTTTCATTGGGTGTGTAACCATCGAAGGTCTTATTCATGTAAACAGAATAACAATTATTCTTAAACTTCAAATGAATAACCGTATCGCAATAAACATGATCAAATCATATTCATACTCAACGCAAATGCCAAATAACATTTATTTAGGTTTAACACTAATCCCGAAAGTATAGGGAGTGTGCGATGATGATCATATCAATCTTGGAACTGCTTCCAACACTCATCGTCACTTCACCCTCAACTAGTTTCTGTTTATTCTGTAACTCATGTTTCGAGTTACTAATCTTAGAAACCGAACAAGTATTAAATACTCAGGGGTTACTATAAACACTAGTAAGGTACACATCAATAACATGTATATCAAATATACCCTTGTTCACTTAGCCATCCTTCTTATCCACCAAATATTCAAGGCATTTCCGCTTCTAGTGACCATTTCCTTTGCAGTATAAGTACTCAGTTTCAGGCTTTGGTTCAGCTTTGGGCTTCTTCGTGGGAGTGACAACTTGCTTGCCATTCTACTTGAAGTTCCCTTTCTTTCCCTTTGCCCTTTTTCTTGAAACTAGTGGTCTTGTCAATCATCAACACTTGATGCTCTTTCTTGATTTCTACCTTCGTCGATTTCAGCATCACGAAGAGCTTGGGAATCGTTTTCGTCATCCCTTGCATTATAGTTCATCACGAAGTTCTACTAACTTGGTGGTGGTGACTAGAGAATTCTGTCAATCACTATCTTATCTGGAAGATTAACTCCCACTTGATTCAAGCGATTGTAGTACCCATACAATCTGAGCACATGCTCACTAGTTGAGCGATTCTCCTCCATCTTTTAGCTATAGAACTTGTTGGAGACTTCATATCTCTCAATTCAGGTATTTGCTTGAAATATTAACTTCAACTCCTGGAACATCTCATATGGTCCATGACGTTCAAAATGTTTTTGAAGTCCCGATTCTAAGCCATAAAGCATGGTGCACAAAACTATCAAGTAGTCATCATATTGAGCTAGCCGAATGTTCATAACGTCTGCATCTGCTCCTGCAATAGGTCTGTCACCTAGCGGTGCATTAAGGACATATTCTTCTGTGCAGCAATGAGGATAAACCTCATATCACGGATCCAATCCGCATCATTGCTACTAACATCTTTCAATACAATTTTCTCTAGGAACATATTAAAATAAACATATGAAAGCAACAACGCAAGCTATTGATCTACAACATAATTTGCAAAATACTACTAGGACTAAGTTCATGATAAATTTAAGTTCAATTAATCATATTACTTAAGAACTCCCACATAGACAGACATCTCTCTAGTCATCTAAGTGATTACGTGATCCAAATCAACTAAACCATGTCCGATCATCACGTGAGATGGAGTAGTTTCAATGGTGAACATCACTATGTTGATCATATCTACTATATGATTCACGTTCGACCTTTCGGTCTCCGTGTTCCGAGGCCATATCTGTATATGCTAGGCTCATCAAGTTTAACCTAAGTATTCCACGTGTGCAACTGTTTTGCACCCGTTGTATTTGAACGTAGAGCCTATCACACCCGATCATCACGTGGTGTCTCAGCACGAAGAACTTTGGCAACGGTGCATACTCAGGAAGAACACTTCTTGATAATTATTGAGAGATCATCTTATAATGCTACCGTCAAACAAAAAATAATAAGATGTATAACAGATAAACATCATATGCAATCAAAATATGTGACATGATATGGCCATGATCATCTTGCGCCTTTGATCTCCATCTCCAAAGTACTGTCATGATCTCTATCATTACCGGCATGACACCATGATCTTCATCATCTTAATTTATATCAATGTGTCGTCACATGGTCGTCTCGCCAACTATTGCTCTTGCAACTATTGCTATGGCATAGCAATAAAGTAAAGCAATTATTTGGCACTTTCATCTTTATGCAACAAAGAGACAACCATAGGGCTTCTGCCAGTTGCCGATAACTTCAACAAAACATGATCATCTCATACAACAACTTATATCTCATCACGTCTTGACCATATCACATCACAACATGCCCTGCAAAAACAAGTTAGACGTCCTCTATTTTGTTGTTGCAAATTTTTACATGGCTGCTACGGGCTTAGCAAGAACCGTTCTTGCCTACGCATAAAAACCACAACGATAGTTCGTCAAGTTAGTGTTGTTTTAACCTTCGCAAGGACCGGGCGTAGCCACACTCGGTTCAACTAAAGTTGGAGAAACAGACACCCGCTAGCCACCTGTGTGCAAAGCACATCGGTAGAACCAGTCTCGCGTAAGCGTACGCGTAATGTCGGTCCGGGCCGCTTCATCCAACAATACCGCTGAACCAAAGTATGACATGCTGGTAAGCAGTATGACTTGTATCGCCCACAACTCACTTGTGTTCTACTCGTGCAAATAACATCAACGCATAAAACCTAGGCTCGGATGCCACTATTGGGGAACGTAGTAATTTCAAAAAAATTCCTACGTACACGCAAGATCATGGTGATGGCATAGCAACGAGAGGAGAGAGTGGTGTCCACGTACCCTCGTAGACCGTATGCGGAAGCGTTATGACAACGCGGTTGATGTAGTCGTACGTCTTCACGATTCGACTGATCCAAGCACCGAACGTACGGCACCTCCGAGTTCAGCACACGTTAAGCTCGATGACGATCCCCGGACTCCGATCCAGCAAAGTGTTGGGGATGAGTTCTGTCAGCACGACGGCGTGGTGACGATGATGATGCTCTACCGGCGTAGGGCTTCGCCTAAACTCCGCGACGATATGACCGAGGTGGAATATGGTGGAGGGGGGCACCGCACACGGTTAAGGAACGATCCGTAGATCAACTTGTGTTGTCCTAGAGGTGCCCCCTGCCCCCGTATATAAAGGTGCAAGGGGGGAGGAGGCCGGCCCTAGGAGGGGGCGCGCCAAGTGTGGAGTCCTACTAGGACTAGGGAGTCCTAGTAGGATTCCACCTCCCTTGTTGGAGTAGGAGAAGGGGAAAGAGGGGGAGAGGAAGAAGGAAAGGGGGGCTGTGCCCCTTATCCAATTCGGACCAGAGGGAAGGCGCAGGCCTCCTTCCTTTTGGCCTCTCTCCTCTATTCCCGTATGGCCCAATAAGGCCCATATACTCCCCGGCGAATTCCCATAACTCTCCGGTACTCCGAAAAATACCCGAATCACTCGGAACCTTTCCGAACTCCGAATATAGTCGTCCAATATATCGATCTTTACGTCTCGACCATTTCGAGTCTCCTCGTCATGTCCCCGATCTCATCCGGGACTCCGAACTCCTTCGGTACATCAAAACTCATAAACCCATAATATAACTATCATCAAAACCTTAAGCGTGCGGACCCTACGGGTTCGAGAACTATGTAGAATGACCTAGAACTATTCTTGGTCAATATCCAATAGCGGAACTTGGATGCCCATATTGGCTCCTACATATTCTACGAAGATCTTTATCGGTCAAACCGCATAACAACATACTTTGTTCCCTTTGTCATCGGTATGTTACTTGCCCGAGATTCGATCGTCGGTATCCAATACCTAGTTCAATCTTGGTACCGGCAAGTCTCTTTACTCGTTCCGTAATACAACATCCCACAACTAACTCATTAGTTGCAATGCTTGCAAGGCTTAAGTGATGTGTATTACCGAGAGGGCCCAGAGATACCTCTCCGACAATCGGAGTGACAAAACCTAATCTTGAAATAAGCCAACCCAACATGTACCTTTGGAGACACCTGTAGTACTTCTTTATAATCAACCGGTTACGTTGTGACGTTTGGTAGCACCCAAAGTGTTCCTCCGGTAAACGGGAGTTGCATAATCTCATAGTTACAGGAACATGTATAAGTCATGAAGAAAGCAATAGCAACATACTAAACGATCAAGTGCTAGGCTAACGGAATGGGTCATGTCAATCACATCATTCTCCTAATGATGTAATCCCATTAATCAAATGACAACACATGTCTATGGTTAGGAAACATAACCATCTTCGATTAATGAGCTAGTCGAGTAGAGGCATACTAGTGACTATATGTTTGTCTATGTATTCACACATGTATCATGTTTCCGGTTAATACAATTCTAGCATGAATAATAAACATTTATCATGAAATAAGGAAATAAATAATAACTTTATTATTGCCTCTAGGGCATATTTCCTTCAATACCCCGACGCCGCCGTCCATTACAAGAGGTCGACCTATCTCATCCACGGCTTCGGACCGGGATCCTTGCATCCCATCTTCTCGCTTCATCCCCGCCGTCGTCCACCTTGTCGGTGCCACTCCTACAACTATCTCGTCCACCGCGCCCTGCTGCCGTTGTGTACCCTCCTAGATCTGCTTCCACGCCGCCGACAGCCATCGCTACTGCAGCACCATCAAATTCTCAGCAGATGCATACACGACGCTGCACCAGAGGCGGTACTCTTTCGTATCTGCTCAACTTATTTATCGCAGCAATAAAATAGATCGCCACTGCTTTACTCTGATTTCTTGCGAAGTTGCCTTTGTCCGGTTTGCACCTACAGATCCGTTATGGCATGCTCAACATTATACTCCCAATGCTTATGGTTTTCCCCTTTTATATCCCACACTAGTTAAATCACAGTAGACTAAATTTCAAAATTGGGTCAGTTGATTTTTCAGAGCTGGCCAAAGTTTGCTAGTACGATGGAAGGGGCTCGTGTGGGGAAGATGGTTGTGGGGGCGGTGGTGGGGCCTCGGCGAACGAAGAAAACTCGACGCGGGTAGGGGTGGCGGAGGAACACAGGCGGTGGGGGCCGGTGGTCCAGCCGGTGGCCCGTGCGGTGTTCTGTATGGGAAGAATCAGAGACGAGGAAGAAGACAGGTTAGGAGACGTAGGATCTTCATCCAGCCGCCTGAAATGGTCGACTGACCCAAATGACAAAACTCATGCGACTTGCATGCAGACATGCCTTTATATTCAGTACCATCATCGTCCCTGCTTAGCACTGCTCCTGAATCCATCAAGCTAAACAATGTGCCACTCATAATTCCAAACTTGTTGCTCAAATACGAATCTCATATGATGCTAATATTACTAAAATAGATAACATTTAATTGGTCAGCTAATGTTCCTACTTTACTTTCAAAAAGCACATGCACCACATATAGAGAGACAGCAGGGAGTTGCATTATTAATGTGCTCTGGTTCATCATGTGTGGGCACTGCGCAACGAACATTTTATTATCCAAAATCTTCTTGCTCTTCTTTAGCATGTTCCTCTTCCGTTCTTCTTTAATAAGTACTCTCTCCGTTCCTAAATACAAGTCTTTGTATAGATTCCACCATGGACTACATATGGAGCAAAATGAGTGAATCTATGATACGTCTCCAACGTATCTATAATTTTTTATTGTTCCATGCTATTATATTACTTGTTTTGGATGTTTATGGGCTTTACTCTATGCTTTTATATCATTTTTTGGGACTAACCTACTAACCGGAGGCCCAGCCCGAATTGCTGTTTTTTTGCCTATTTCAGTGTTTTGAAGGAAAGGAATATCAAACGGAGTCCAAACGGAATGAAACCTTCGGGAGCGATCTTTTTGGAAGAAACGCAATCCAGGAGACTTGGAGTGGGCGTCAAGAAGTGAACGAGGCGGCCACGAGGGTGCCCTGCGCGCCCTGTAAGGGTGGGCGCGCCTCCCACCCTTGTGGGCCCCTCAAGCATCCACCGACCTACTTCTTCCTCCTATATATATCCACGGGCCCCGAAAACATCCAGGAGCACCATGAAAAACTATTTCCACAGCCACAACCTTCTGTATCCGCGAGATACCATCTTGGAGCCTTTGTCGGCGGTCCGCCGGAGGGAGAATCGACCATGGAGGGCCTCTACATCATCTCCAAGGCCTCTCGGATGAGTTGTGAGTAGTTTACCAAAGACCTTCGGGTCCATAGTTATTAGCTAGATGGCTTCTTCTCTCTCTTTGATTCTCAATACAAAGTTCTCCTTCCTCTTCTTGGAGATCTATTCGATGTAACTCTTTTTGCGGTGTGTTTGTCGAGATCCGCCGAATTGTGGGTTTATGATCAAGTTTATCTATGAGAAATATTTGAATCTCCTCTGAATTCTTTTATGTATGATTGGTTATCTTTGCAAGTCTCTTTCAATTATCAGTTTAGTTTGGCCTACTAGAGTGACCTTTCTTGCAATGGGAGAAGTTCTTAGCTTTGGGTTAAATCTTGCGGTGTCCTTTCCCAGTGACAGCAGGGGCAGCAAGGCACGTATTGTATTGTTGCCATCGAGGATAAAAAGATGGGGTTTATATCATATTGCATGAGTTTATCCCTCTACATCATGTCATCTTGCTTAATGTGTTACTCTATTCTTATGAACTTAATACTCTAGATGCAGCCAGGAGTCGGTCGATGTGTGGAGTAATAGTAGTAGATACAGAATCATTTCGGTCTACTTGTTGCGGACATGATGCCTATACACATGATCATGCCTAGATAATCTCATAACTATGCACTTTTCTATCAATTGCTCGACAATAATTTGTTCACCCACCATAATACTTATGCTATCTTGAGAGAAGCCACCAGTGAAACCTATGCCCCCCGGGTCTATCATTTATCATATAAGTTTTCAATCTACTTTTATTTGCATCTTTTATTTTCCAATCTATATCATAAAAGTACCAAAATTATTTATCTTACATATTATCTCTATCAGATCTCACTTTTGCAAGTTACCGTGAAGGGATTGACAACCCCTTTATCGTGTTGGTTGCAAGGTTCTTGTTTGTTTGTGTAGGTGCGTGGGACTTTTGAGGAGCCTCCTACTAGATTGATACCTTGGTTCTCAAAATTGAGGGAAATACTTATGCTACTTTGCTGCATCACCCTTTCCTCTTCAAGGGAAAAACCAACGCATGCTCAAGAGGTAGCAAGAAGGATTTCTGGCGCCGTTGCTGGGGAGGTCTTCGCTCAATTCAAGTCATACCAAGTACCCATCACAAAGTCATCTCCCTAGCATTACATTATTTGCCATTTGCCTCTCGTTTTCCTCTCCCCCACTTCACCCTTGCCGTTTTATTCGCCCTTATTCCGTTTGATCTTATGTTTGTTTGTATCTCCATGTGCTCTCTATGTGCTTGCATCTTTTCTTGCTAAAAATCTATGTATATGGATCCACTTAAAGTGTTCTACTTGGATCATCTCCGATCCTTATGTGCTCATGCTAAAACCCCAACTAGCCTAGTTGATGGGAAATCTTTAGATGAGCATACTCATTTTGTGCGTCATCGTTTGTCTGAAAAGGGGAAGCTCTTATGATATCACATAAATAGTTTGCTATGCTATGCTTGGAATCTTTGTGAAATTTATGATTTTACTTGTTGCTCTAAGAACCCTAAAAAACACCTTCGCTACCTATGTGAGTTTAATGATAATGAAATTTTATCTTCTTATGCAAAGGGTGTTTATAGTTACTATGATATCGAACAAATTGAAGAATTTGTCATTTTTAAGGGTGCTCATGAAGTTGCTTCTTTGATTGAAAAGTATGATATTACTCTCTACAAATCTAAAAATTCCAACATACTTATATATTGCTATGAAAACTTTGCTCATAATGCCTATGTTAAGGAATTTATTGAGAGAATGACCGTTGCTTTGGAAGAAAATAACGATATGCATGAATCTATAGATAATTATGATTCCGATGATTTTATTGAAATATCCCTTTATGAGCATGATGCTTGCTATTCTTGTGTCCATGATGCCAATGTTTATGAAGATGAATTTGCTATAGTTCCTTATGTTAAACATGAGATCGTTGCTATTGCACCCATACTTGATAGTTCCTTCGATGAAAAGCATGATTGCAATGATGTTATTATAAATTCTCTTGATTTCAATTGTGCTAATAATATGCAAAACCCTAAGTTTGGGGATGCTAGTTTTGCTTTGTCTACTACTTGTTGTAATTATCATGATTGGGGTGATTTTTCTTATGATCTTGAACATTTATTTGAGCCCCTTGATTAATATGAGATTAATAATAATGTTTGCAATAATACTGAAAGTGGGTTTAGAAGAGTGTCAACTTTAGATCCCACATATTTGGAGAATGTTCAATCTTATGAAATTTTTGATAAAGGTGGGTTTGGAGAGGTCATGACTTTAGTTAATGATAATCCCACTATTTTGGAAGAGTGTCAACTTTGCATGCATGTGGATCGTGGTGAAAATATTTTATGTGATAGTTATTTTGTTGAATTTTCTTATGATCCCACATGTAATAATTATGAGAGAGGAAAGTATGGTTGTAGAAATTTTCATGTTACTAAATTACCTCTTGTCATGTTGAGATTGCTATCGTCTCTTTCTTCTTCCTTGCATATGCTAGGTTTTGCTTGCCTTGCAAATTTGTTTGCTTATAATATGCCTATGCATAGGAATAATGTTAGACTTAGATGTGTTTGACATGTGTTTCATGATGCTCTCTTTGCGCTTCAATTCTTGTCTTTCATGTGAGCATCATTAAAATTATCAATGCCTCGCTAGGGGCGTTAAACGATAGCGCTGGAAGGCAACCAAATTTTATTTTTGTTACTTTATTTTTGTTCCTGTTTAGTAATAAATATATCATATATCTTCTATTTAGATGTGTTTTTATGTTTTAATTAGTGTTTGTGCCAAGTAGAACCTATAGGATAACCTTGGGTGAAAGTTAATTTGATTCTGCTGAAAAACAGAAACTTCGCGCTCACGAGAAAAAAATTCAATAAATCACAGAAACGTGATTTTGCGTTGATTCTTTTTGTTTTAGATCAATATACAAATTACCTAGGACGTCCTATTTTGGTATTATTTTTAAGGTTCCAGAAGTATTCAAAAGTTACAGATTGCTACAGACTGTTCTGTTTTTGACAGATTCTGTTTTTCGTGTGTTGTTTGCTTATTTTGATGAATCTATGGCTAGTATCAGGGGGTATAAACCATAGAGAAGTTGGAATGCAGTAGGTTTAAGAACAATATAAATAAATAATGAGTTCATTACAGTACCTTAAGTGGTGGTTTTTCTTTCTTGCACTAACGGAGCTTATGAGATTTCTTGTTGAGTTTTGTGTTGTGAAGTTTTCAAGTTTTGGGTAAAGATTTGATGGACTATGGAATAAGGAGTGGCAAAAGCCTAAGCTTGGGGATGCCCATGGCATCCCAAGATGTTCAAGGAAAATCAAAATCCTAAGCTTGGGGATGCCCCGGAAGGCATCCCCGCTTTCGTCTTCGTCTATCGGTAACATTACTTGGAGCTATATTTTTATTTACCACATGATATGTGTTTTGATTGGAGCATCTTGTATGATATGAGCCTTTTCTTTTTAGTTTACCACAATCATCCTTGCTGTACATACCTTTTCGGAGAGACCCACATGATTTAGAATTTATTAGAATACTCTATGTGCTTCACTTATATCTTTTGAGCTAGATAGTTTTGCTCTATGTGCTTCACTTATATTTTCTAGAGCACGGCGGTGGCTTTATTTTGAAGAAATTGTTGATCTCTCATGCTTCACTTATATATTTTGAGAGTCTTTTATAACAGCATGATATTTATTATGGTTATAAATTTGGTCCTAGAATGATGAGCATCCAAGTTGGGTATAATAAAAACTATCATAGAAAGTGCATTAAAAACTATGATCAATTTTATACTTGATAATTGTTTTGAGATATAAATGTGGTAATGTTAGAGTCATGCTAGTTGGGTAATTATGAAATTGAGAAATACTTGTTTTGAAGTTGGCAAGTCCCGTAGCATGCACGTATGGTAAAAGTTATGTAACATATTTGTAGCATGGGGTGCTCTTTGAGTGCTTTCCTTATGAGTGGCAGTCAGGGACGAGCGATGGTCTTTTCCTACCAATCTATCCCTCTAGGGGCATGCGTAGTAGTACTTTGCTTTGAGGGCTAATAAATTTTTTCAATAAGTATATGAGTTCTTTATGACTAATGTGAGTCCATGGATATACGCACACTTACCCTTCCACTTTGCTAGCCTCTATTATGCCGCACAACCTTCGCCGATATCATGCACCCATTATTTACCTTCCTCAAAACAGCCACCATACCTACCTATTATGGCATTTCCATAGCCATTCCGAGATATATTGCCATGCAACTTTCCACCGTTCCGTTTATTGTGACACGCTCCATCATTGTCATATTGCTCTTTGCATGATCATGTAGTTGACATCGTATTTGTGGCAAGGCCACCTTCATAATTTTTCATACATGTCACTCTTGATTCATTGCATATCCCGGTACACAGCTGGAGGCATTCACATAGGGTCATATTTTTTCTAAGTATTGAGTTGTAATTTTTGAGTTGTAAATCAATAAAAGTGTGATGATCTTCATTATTAGAGCATTGTCCCAAGTGAGGAAAGGATGATGAAGACTGATTCCCCCACAAGTCAGGATGAGACTTCGGACTTTATAAAAATAAAAGAGGCCAAAGAAGCCCATACAAAAAAAGAATCCAAAGAAGCCCACCAAAATAAAAAAATATGAGAGAAAAAGAGAGAAGGGACAATGTTACTATCCTTTTAGCACACTTGTGCTTCAAAGTAGCACCATGATCTTCATAATAGAGAGTCTCCTATGTTGTCACTTTCATATACTAGTGGGAATTTTTCATTATAGAACTTGGCTTGTATATTCCAATGACGGGCTTCCTCAAAACACCCTAGGTCTACGTGAGCAAGCAAGTTGGATGCACACCCACTTAGTTTCTTTTGTTGAGCTGTCATATATTTATAGCTCTAGTGCATCATTTGCATGGCAATCCCTACTCACTCACATTGATATCTATTAATGGGCATCTCCACAGCTCGTTGATACGCCTAGTTGATGTGAGACTATCTTCTCCCTCTTTGTCTTCATAACCACCACCATATACCACACATAGTGCTATGTCCATGGCTTACGCTCATGTATTGCATAAGAGTTGAAAATGATGAAGCGCGTTAAAAAGTATGAACCAATTGCTCGGCTCGTCATCGGGTTTATGCATAAGGGGAGTATTTTGTGTTACGAAAATGAAGCATAGCCTAACTATATGATTTTGTAGGGATAAGTTTTCTTTGGCTATGCTATTTTGATAGGACATGATATATTATTTGTTAGTATGCTTCAAAGTATTACTATTTTTATGTTTTATAAGCTTTTATCTTGAATCATCTGGATCTGAACAATCATGCCACAATGAAGAGAATTACATTGAGAATTATGCTAGGTAGCATTCCACATCAAAAATTCTATTTTTATCATTTACCTACTCGAGGACGATCAGGAATTAAGCTTGGGTATGCTTGATACGTCTCCAACGTATCTATAATTTTTGATTGTTGCATGCTATCATATTACTTGTTTTGGATGTTCATGGGCTTTACTCTATGCTTTTATATCATTTTTTGGGACTAACCTACTAACCGGAGGCCCAGCCCGAATTGCTATTTTTTTTGCCTATTTCAGTGTTTCGAAGGAAAGGAATATCAAACGGAGTCCAAACGGAATGAAACCTTCGGGAGCGATCTTTTTGGAACAAATGCAATCCAGGAGACATTGAGTGGACATCAAGAAGCGAACGAGGCAGCCATGAGGCATCCACCGACCTACTTCTTCCTCCTATATATATCCACGGACCCCGAAAACATCCAGGAGCACCACGAAAAACTATTTCCACAACCGCAACCTTCTGTATCAGTGAGATCCCATCTTGGAGCCTTCGTCGGTGCTTCGCCGGAGGGGGAATCGACCATGGAGGGCCTCTACATCATCTCTAAGGCATCTCCGATGAGTTGTGAGTAGTTTAATTACCACAGACCTTTGGGTCCATAGTTATTAGCTAGATGGCTTGTTCTCTCTCTTTGATTCTCAATACAAAGTTCTCCTTCCTCTTCTTGAAGATCTATTCGATGTAACTCTTTTTGCGGTGTGTTTGTCGAGATCCGATGAATTGTGGGTTTAGGATCAAGTTTATCTATGAGAAATATTTGAATCTCCTCTGAATTCTTTTATGTATGATTGGTTATCTTTGCAAGTCTCTTTGAATTATCAGTTTGGTTTGGCCTACTAGATTGATCTTTCTTGCAATGGGAGAAGGGCTTAGCTTTGGGTTCAATCTTGCGGTGTACTTTCCCAGTGACAGCAGGGGAAGCAAGGCATGTATTGTATTGTTGCCATCGAGGATAAAAAGATGGGGTTTATATCATATTGCATGAGTTTATCCCTCTACATCATGTCATCTTGCTTAATGCGTTACTCTGTTCTTATGAACTTAATACTCTAGATGCAGGTAGGAGTCGGTCGATGTGTGGTGTAATAGCAGTAGATGCAAAATCATTTTGGTCTACTTGTTGCGGATGTGATGCCTATATACATGATCATGCCTAGATAATCTCATAACTATGCACTTTTCTATCAATTGCTCGACAGTAATTTTTTCACCCACTGTAATACTTATGCTATCTTGAGAGAAGCCACTAGTGAAACCTATGGCCCCCGGGTCTATCTTTTATCATATAAGTTTTCCATCTACTTTTATTTGCATCTTTTATTTTACAATCTATATCATAAAAATACCAAAAATATTTATCTTAGCATATTATCTCTATCAGATCTCACTTTTGCAAGTTACCGTGAAGGGATTGACAACCCCTTTATCGCGTTGGTTGCGAGGTTCTTGTTTGTTTGTGTAGGTGCGTGGGACTTTTGAGGAGCCTCCTACTGGATTGATACCTTGGTTCTCAAAACTGAGGGAAATACTTACGCTTCTTTGGTGCATCACCCTTTCCTCTTCAAGGGAAAAACCAACACATGCTCAAGAGGTAGCAATCTACACTCTAAAATGTACCTAGATACATCTGTATGTGATCCATAGTGGAAATCTCTACAAAGGCTTATATTTTGGAATGGAGGGAGTATGATAGTAGTATAGTATGTTCCTTGTAGTGAAGATGAGAAGGGACATTTGCAGTGTAGAGGTCTACTGGTCGGTTGTGATGTACACTTTGAACTCTTCGGGACTCTTTGATTCATAGGATTTTGTAAACATAGGAATAGGATTTGTATTGGCCTGGCCACTTGAATCCTATAAGAATAGCAAGGAAATGTGGGGAGTTGTGTTGCCTTTGAGAGTTACACTGATATTAATAGTACCGCACCTTCAGTTGAGGAGAGCTGGTAGTCGAAGCCTTTCTAGCCGTACCAGCAATACTAGGACATATATTCAAGTAAGTTCCACTTTGCTGATTTTACTCTGATGCATAAGGTTCTCCCGTTATATCTACACTATGATCTGTGTAGCTGCTTTGTGTCGCACTAGCAGCAGTCCACTCTTGAAGCTAAACACTTCAATGACTTACAAAATTGGCACCAAGGCATTGAGTGCCATTCTTGATGCAATGAAACGCATACGCTCCCCACCTGTTGAATCTTGTTCAGAATATGATCCTAATGACTCTTGTTCAAAATTGCCACATATAGAGAGACAACATGGAATTGCATTTCTTTGGGCGTTCTGATTCATCATGAGTGGGAAACCAACATTGTATGCAATGAAGCCGAACCTCAAGAATATGCTTCCTCTTCTGTTCTTTAACATGTTCCTCTTTTGTTATTCTATATTTAATACGTACAGTATGTTCCTTGTTAGAAAGGGGAGCAGGGACATCTGCAGTCAACAGCTGATCGAGCTGGCCTTTACGTGATCGATAGGCTTTCAATTACTAGCGGCAATACAACACTGTATTTTCAAGCCAGTTCCACTTTCCTAATTTATATATCATGGTTATGGTGTACCCCTTTTATGTACACTATGATCTGCCTAGTTGTTGTGTGTGATACGTCTCCAACGTATCTATAATTTTTGATTGCTCCATGCTACTTTATCTATTGTTTTGGACTATAATGGGCTTTATTTTCCACTTTTATATTATTTTTGGGACTAACCTATTAACCGGAGGCCTAGCCCAGAATTGATGTTTTTGCCTATTTCAGTGTTTGAAAGAAACGGAATATCAAACGGAGTCCAAACGGAATGAAACCTTCGGAAACGTGATCTTCTTACCGAACGTGATCCAGGAGACTTGGGCCCTACTCCAAGAAGTGCCAGAGGCGGTCACGAGGGTGGGGGCGCGCCCTCCCCCCTGGGCGCGCCCCCTACCTTGTGGCCCCCCTGACGCTCCACCGACGTACTCCTTCCTCCTATATATACCTATGTACCCCCAACAGATCAGGGACCGAGCCAAAAACCTAATTCCACCGCCGTAACTTCCTGTATCCACGAGATCCCATCCTGGGGCCTGTTCCGGAGCTCCGCCGGAGGGGGCATCCACCATGGAGGTCTTCTACATCATCACCATAGCCCCTCCGATGAAGTGTGAGTAGTTTACTTCAAACCTTCGGGTCCATAGTTAGTAGATAGATGGCTTCTTCTCTCTTTTTGGATCTCAATACAATGTTCTCCCCCTCTCTCGTGGAGATCTATTCGATGTAATCTTCTTTTTGCGGTGTGTTTGTTGAGACCGATGAATTGTGGGTTTATGATCCAGCTTATCTATGGAAAATATTTGATTCTTCTCTGAATTCTTTTATGTATGATTGAGTTATCTTTGCAAGTCTCTTCGAATTATCCGTTTAGTTTGGCCAACTAGATTGGTAGTTCTTGCAATGGGAGAAGTGCTTAGCTTTGGGTTCAATCTTGCGCTGACCTTACCCAGTGAAAGAAAGGGTTGCAACGCACGTATTGTATTGTTGCCATCGAGGATAACAAGATGGGATATTTATCATATTGCATGAATTTATTCCTCTACATCATGTCATCTTGCTTAAGGCGTTACTCTATTTTTAACTTAATACTCTAGATGCATGCTGGATAGCGGTCGATGAGTGGAGTAATAGTAGTAGATGCAGAATCGTTTCGATCTACTTGTCACGGACGTGATGCCTATATACATGATCATTGCCTGGATAACCTCATAACTATGCTAAATTCTGTCAATTGCTCAACAGTAATTTGTTCACCCACCGTAGAATACTTATGCTCTTGAGAGAAGCCACTAGTGAAACCTATGGCCCCCGGGTCTATTCTCATCATATCAATCTCCATTACTTTATTTACTTGCTTTTGCTTTTACTTTTTACTTTGCGTCTTTATACCAAAAATACCAAAAATATTATCTCTATCAGATCTCACCCTCGTAAGTGACCGTGAAGGGATTGACAACCCCTAAGCGTTGGTTGCGAGTAGCTATCGTTTTGTGCAGGTACGAGGGACTTGCGCGTGGTCTCCTACTGGATTGATACCTTGGTTCTCAAAAACTGAGGGAAATACTTACGCTACTGTGCTGCATCATCCTCTCCTCTTCGGGGAAATCCAACGCATGCTCGAGACGTAGCAAGAAGAATTTCTGGCGCCGTTGTTGGGGAGGCTTACGCAAAAGTCAACACACCAAGTACCCATCGCAATCCCTATCTCTCGCATTACATTATTTGCCATTTGCCTCTCGTTTTCCTCTCCCCCACTTCACCTTTGCTATTTTATTCGCCCTCTCTTTCCCAATCCCCTCCTCTTTTTCCCTTTGCCTTTTGTCTGGTCGTGTGTTAGTTTGCTTGTTTGTCGTAATGGCCTTACCTAAATCTGGTGATCTTCACCATAAAAGGCTAGAGGAGATCGAAAACAATGTCAGGAAGTTTATGGTTTTGCAATTTGAGCATAATAATTTCTTTAGAAACGAGCTTAAGGAACAAAAGAGTTTTATGAGTTATATGAATAAAGATCACGATGATATGTCCAAAGAATTTGATGGTATAAGAGCCCAAATCGCTTGTCTTGAAAAGATGACCGCTGAAATTTCGGATATGCAAGCCACCTTAGTCAATAAGATGGCCACTAAACCCGATTCCTATGAAAATCAAGATGAAGATCTAAAAGTTACTCATGTGTCCCCTATTAAATCCTTGTTTTGCAATATGAATCTTGATGAAACTGAATATGATCTTCCTTTACCTAGAAGGCGTCCTAAGAATTCTGAGTTTCTAGATCTTGATGATGAAATTGATGAAAGTGGGATTGAAAGAAATAAAAATCTTGATGTTGCTAAACCCACTATTTTGGATCTCAAGGAATTTAATTATGAAAATTTCTCTTTGATTGGTTGTATTTCCTTGTTGCAATCCATGCTAGATTCTCCTCATGCTTATAGTCAAAATAAGGCCTTTACTGAACACATTGTTGATGCCTTGATGCAATCTTATGAAGAAAAACTTGAGTTGAAAGTTTCTATCCCTAGGAACTCTATGATGAGTGGGAACCTACTATCAAAATTAAAATTAAATATTATGAGTTTCATGCCTTGTGTGATTTGAGTGCTAGTGTCTCCACTATTCCCAAAACTTTGTGTGATTTGCTAGATTTCCGTGACTTTGAAGATTGCTCTCTAAACTTGCATCTTGCGGATTCCACTATTAAAAAGCCTATGGGAAGAATTAATGATGTTCTTATTGTTTCCAATATAAATTATGTGCCCGTAGATTTTATCGTTCTTGATATAGATTGCAATCCTTCATGTCCTATTATTCTTGGTAGACCTTTCCTTAGAACGATTGGTGCGATTATTGACATGAAGGAAGGGAATATTAGATTCCAATTTCCCTTGACAAAGGGTATGGAACACTTCCCTAGAAAGAAAATAAAACTACCATATGAATCTATCATGAGAGCCACTTATGGATTGCCTACCAAAGACGGCAATACTTAGATCTATCTTCGCTTTTATGCCTAGCTAGGGGCGTTAAACGATAGAGCTTGTTGGGAGGCAACCCAATTTTATTTTGTGTTCTTTGTTTTTGTTCCTGTTTAGTGTTAAATTTTGTTTCTACTTTCTGTTTAGATGTGGTTTTATGTTTTAATTAGTGTTTGTGCCAAGTAGAACCTATAGGATAAGCTATGATGATAGTTGATTTGATTCTGCTGAAAAACAGAAACTTTGCGCTCACGAGAAAAAATTCAATAAATCACAGGAACGTGATTTTGCATTGATTATTTTTGATGCTAATCAATAAACAAATTTTCCAGTACTTCCTATTTTGGTATAAATTTTTGGGTTCCAAAAGTTTGCGTTAGTTACAGATTACTACAGACTGTTCTGTTTTTGACAGATTCTGTTTTGGGTGTGTTGTTTGCTTATTTTGATGAATCTATGGTTAGTAAATTAGTTTATAAACCATAAGGAAGTTGTAATACAGTAGTTTTAACACCAATATAAATAAATAATGAGTTCATTACAGTACCTTGAAGTAGTCTTTTGTTTTCTTTCTCTAACGGAGCTCACGAGATTTCTATTGAGTTTTGTGTTGTGAAGTTTTCACGTTTTGGGTGAATTCTTTTGATGGATTATGGAACAAGGAGTGGCAAGATCCTAAGCTTGGGGATGCCCATGGCACTCCCAAGATAATCCAAGGACACCAAAAAGTCAAAGCTTGGGGATGCCCCGGAAGCCATCCCCTCTTTCGTCCACTTCCATCGGTAATTTATTTGGAGCTATATTTTTATTCACCAACATGATATGTGTTTTGCTTGGAGCGTCTTGTATTATTTGAGTCTTTGCTTGTTAGTTTAACACAATCATCATTTCTGTACACACCTTTTGAGAGAGCCATACATGAATTTGAATTTGATAGAATACTCTATGTGCTTCACTTATATCTTTTGAGCTTGATAGTTGCTCATAGTGCTTCACTTATATCTTTTTGAGCATGATAATTTTTGCTCTAGTGCTTCACTTAGATCTTTTAGAGCACGGTGGTGGATTTGTTTTAAAGAAAATTGATCTCTCATGCTTCACTTATATTATTTTGAGAGTCATTAATAGCATGGTAATTTGCTTAATGTTAATATACTTGGTGTTCAAGATATGTGAAACTTTCTTTTGAGTGCGTTGAATACTAAGATAAGTTTGATGCTTGATAATTGTTTTGAGATATGGAGGTAATAATATCAAAGTCATGCTAGTTTAGTAGTTGTGAATTTGAGAAATACTTGTGTTGAAGTTTGTAAGTCCCGTAGCATGCACGTATGGTTAAAGTTGTGTAACAAATTTGAAACATGAAGTGTACCTGGCTTGTGCATCCTTATGAGTGGCGGTCGGGGACGAGCGATGGTCTTTTGCTACCAATATATCCCCCTAGGAGCATGCGCGTAGTACTTGATTTTTGATGACTTCTAAATTTTTGCAATAAGTATATGAGTTCTTTTGACTAATTTGTTGAGTCCATGGATTATACGCACTTTTACCTTTCTGTCATTGCTAGCCTCTTCGGTACCGTGCATTGCCCTTTCTCACATTGAGAGTTGGCGCAAACTTCGCCGGTGCATCCAAACTCCGTGATACGATACGCTCTATCACACATAAACCTCCCTATATCTTCCTCAAAACAGCCACCATACCTACCTATTATGGCATTTCCATAGCCATTCTGAGATATATTGCCATGCAACTTTCCACCGTTCCGTTCATCATTATTATGACATACATTACTTTTGTCATATTGCCATTGCATGATCATGTAGTTGACATCGTATTTGTGGCAAAGCCACCATGCATTATTTTTCATACATGTCACTCTTGATTCATTGCACCATCCCGGTAACACCGTTGGAGCCATTCATATAGAGTCATACCTTGTTCTAGTTTCGAGTTGTAATCCTCATGTTGTAATCAATAGAAGTGTGATGATCATCATTATTAGAGCATTGCCCAAAAGAAAAGAGAAAGGCCAAAAAAAGGAAGGCCCAAAAAAAGGGCAATGCTACTATCTCTTTTTCCACACTTGTGCTTCAAAGTAGCACCATGTTCTTCATGTAGTGAGTCTCATATTTTGTGCTTCAAAGTAGCACCATGTTTTTCATATAGTGAGTCTCATAAGTTGTCTTTTTCATACTAGTGGGAATTTTTCATTATAGAACTTGGCTTGTATATTCCTACGATGGGCTTCCTCAAATTCCCTAGGTCTTCATGAGCAAGCAAGTTGGATGCACACCCACTAGTTTTCTTTTGTTGAGCATTCATAACTCTAGTGCATCCATTGCATGGCAATCCCTACTCCTGATGTTGACATCAATTGATGGGCATCTCCATAGCCGGTTTATTATCCTCGTCAATGTGAGACTTTCTCCTTTTTTGTCTTCTCCACACAATCCCCATCATCATATTCTATTCCACCCATAGTGCTATATCCATGGCTCACGCTCATGTATTGCGTGAAGGTTGAAAAAGTTTGAGAATATTTAAGTATGAAACAATTGCTTGGCTTGTCATCGGGGGTATAGTTGGGAACATCTTTGTGTGATGAAAATGAAGCATAGCCTAACTATATGATTTTGTAGGGATGAACTTTCTTTGGCCATGTTATTTTGAGATGACATAATTATTTTGATTAGTGTGCTTGAAGTATTATTATTTTTATGTCAATATGAACTTTTCTCTTCAATCTTTCGGATCTGAATATTCATGTCACAATTAAGAAGATTTACATTTAAATTATGCCAAAGTATCACTCCGCATCAAAAATTCTCTTTTTATCATTTACCTACTCGAGGACGAGTAGGAATTAAGCTTGGGGATGCCTGATACGTCTCCAACGTATCTATAATTTTTGATTGCTCCATGCTACTTTATCTATTGTTTTGGACTATAATGGGCTTTATTTTCCACTTTTATATTATTTTTGGGACTAACCTATTAACCGGAGGCCCAGCCCAGAATTGATGTTTTTTGCCTATTTCAGAGTTTCGAAGAAACGGAATATCAAACGGAGTCCAAACGGAATGAAACCTTCGGAAACGTGATCTTCTCACCGAACTTGATCCAGGAGACTTGGACCCTACTCCAAGAAGTGCCAGAGGCGCTCACGAGGGTGTGGGGTGCGCCCTCCCCCCTAGGCGCGCCCCCTACCTCATGGGCCCCCTGACGCTCCACCGACGTACTCCTTCCTCCTATATATACCTACGTACCCCCAACATATTAGGGACGGAGCCGAAAACCTAATTCCACCGCCGTAACTTCCTGTATCCACGAGATCCTGTCTTGGGGCCTGTTCTGGAGCTCCGCCAGAGGGGGCATCCACCACGGAGGGCTTGTACATCATCACCATATCCCCTCCGATGAAGTGTGAGTAGTTTACTTCAGACCTTCGGGTCCATAGTTAGTAGCTAGATGGCTTCTTCTCTCTTTTTGGATCTCAATACAATGTTCTCCCCCTCTCTCGTGGAGATCTATTCGATGTAATCTTCTTTTTGCGGTGTGTTTGTTGATCGATGAATTGTGGGTTTATGATCCAGCTTATCTATGGAAAATATCTGATTCTTCTCTGAATTCTTTTATGTATGATTGAGTTATCTTTGCAAGTCTCTTTGAATTATCCGTTTGGTTTGGCCAACTAGATTGGTAGTTCTTCCAATGGGAGAAGTGCTTAGCTTTGGGTTCAATCTTGAGGTGACCTTACCCAGTCACAGAAAGGGTTGCAAGGCACGTATTGTATTGTTTCCATCGAGGATAACAAGATGGGGTATTTATCATATTACATGAGTTTATTTCTCTACATCATGTCATCTTGCTTAAGGCGTTACTCTGTTTTTAACTTAATACTCTAGATGCATGCTGGATAGCGGTCGATGAGTGGAGTAATAGTAGTAGATGCAGAATCGTTTCGGTCTACTTGTCGCGGACGTGATGCCTATATACATGATCATTGCCTGGATAACCTCATAACTATGCTCAATTCTGTCAATTGCTCAACAGTAATTTGTTCACCCACCATAGAATACTTATGCTCTTGAGAGAAGCCACTAGTGAAACCTATGGCCCCTGGGTCTATTCTCATCATATCAATCTCCATCACTTTATTTACTTGCTTTTGCTTTTACTTTTTACTTTGCATCTTTATACCAAAAATACGAAAAATATTATCTCTATCAGATCTCACCCTCGTAAGTGACCGTGAAGGGATTGACAACCCCTAAGCGTTGGTTGCGAGTAGCTATTGTTTTGTGCAAGTATGAGGGACTTGCGCGTGGTCTCCTACTGGATTGATACCTTGGTTCTCAAAAACTAAGGGAAATACTTACGCGACTGTGCTGCATTATCCTCTCCTCTTCGGGGAAATCCAACGCAAGCTCAAGACATAGCAGTGTGCTCTTGTGACGCCCCCGATTCAATCGTACACTAATCATGCACGCAAATGTGTACGATCAAGATTAGGGACTCACGGGAAGATATCACAACACAACTCTACAAATAAAATAAGTCATACAAGCATCATAATACAAGCCAGGGGCCTCGAGGGCTCGAATACAAGTGCTCGATCATAGACGAGTCAGCGGAAGCAACAATATCTGAGTACAGACATAAGTTAAACAAGTTTGCCTTAAGAAGGCTAGCACAAACTGGGATACAGATCGAAAGAGGCGCAGGCCTCCTGCCTGGGATCCTCCTAACTACTCCAGGTCGTCGTCGGCGGGCAGCACGTAGTAGTAGGCACCTCCGGTGTAGTAGGGGTCGTCGTCGACGGTGGCGTCTGGCTCCTGGACTCCAGCATCTGGTTGCGACAACCAGGAAAAAGGAAAGGGGGAAAAAGGGGGGAGGAAGCAACCGTGAGTACTCATCCAAAGTACTCGCAAGCAAGGAACTACACTACATATGCATGGTTATAAGTGTAAGGAGGCCATATCAGTGGACTGAACTGCAGAATGCCAGAATAAGAGGGGGGGTAACTAATCCTGTCGAAGACTACGCTTCTGGTCACCTTCGTCTTGTATCAAGTATAAGAGAGCAGATTGAAGTCCTCCAAGTAGCATCTCCAAGTAACATCTCATAGCATAATCCTACCCGGCGATCCCCTCCTCATTTCCCTGAGGTAGAGCGACCACCGGTTGTATCTGGCACTTGGAAGGGTGTGTTTTATTAAGTATCCGGTTCTAGTTGTCATAAGGTCAAGGTACAACTCCAAGTCGTCCTGTTACCGAAGATCACGGCTATTCGAATAGATTAAACTTCCCTGCAGGGGTGCACCACATAACCCAACACGCTCGATCCCATTTGGCCGGACACACTTTCCTGGGTCATGCCCGGCCTCGGAAGATCAACACGTCGCAGCCCCACCTAGGCTCAACAGAGAGGCCAGCACGCCGGTCTAAACCTAAGCGCGCAGGGGTCTGGGCCCATCGCCCTGAGCACACCTGCACGTTGCGTACGCGGCCGGTGAGCAGACCTAGCAACCTCCATTACAAAGGAAGTTGCGTTAACGCAGTCCAACCCGGCGCGCGCCGCTCAGTCGCTGACGTCACGAAGTGCTTTGGCTGATACCACGACGTCGGGATACCCATAACTACTCCCACGTAGATGGTTAGTGCGTATAGGCTCGTAGCCAGACTCAGATCAAATACCAAGATCTCGTTAAGCGTGTTAAGTGTCCGCGAACGCCGAACAGGGCCAGGCCCACCTCTCTCCTAGGCGGTCTCAACCTGCCCTGTCGCTCCGCCACAAAAGATCCACACAGAGGGCCGTCGGGACAAAGGTCCTTTCAGCCCCCGATCCGTGAATCACTCGCGGGTACTCTTCGAGCTGACCCGACTTTAGTCACCATCTGTATAGTATGTATGTATGTATAGTATATACCCGTGATCACCTCCCAAGTGATCACGGCCCGATAGTATAGCAAGGCAGACTGACAAGAATGTAAGGCCAATGATGATAGACTAGCATCCTATACTAAGCATTTAGGATTGCGGGTAAGGTATCAATGACTGTAGCAGCAATGACAGGCTATGCATCAGAATAGGATTAACGGAAAGCAGTAACATGCTACACTACTCTAATGCAAGCAGTATAGAGGAGAATAGGCGATATCTGGTGATCAAGGGGGGGGGCTTGCCTGGTTGCTCTGGCAAGAGAGAGGGGTCGTCAACTCCGTAGTCGAACTGGGCAGCAGCAGCGTCGGTCTCGTAGTCTACCGGAGAGAAGAGGGGGAAGAAACAATGAATACCAAGTAAACAGATGCATATCGAGGCATGACATGTCAAGAAGCGAAGCTAGGCGTGCCCTAACGTGGTATAAGGTGGTACTGGTCAAGGGGGAACCATCCGGGAAAGTATTCCCGGTGTTTCGTGTTTTCGGGCAGAGGAGCCGGAGGGGGAAAGTTGCGGGTTCGATAGGTTAGGGGTGTGTGGTGGACGAACGGACTGCGTATCCAGAATCGTCTCGTCGTTCTGAGCAACTTTCATGTACAAAGTTTTCCCATCTGAGCTACGGTTTATTTTATATTAATTTTTAAAAATTTAATCATTTTTAGAATTTATTTAATTATTTAACTCTAACATTATCCAGAATAGTATATGCTGATGTCATCATGACGTCAGCAGTCAA
>NC_041389.1:29446177-29447536 GCF_002162155.2 Triticum dicoccoides | reverse complement strand
GGTGGCGTCTGGCTCCTGGACTCCAGCATCTGGTTGCGACAACCAGGAAAAAGGAAAGGGGGAAAAAGGGGGGAGGAAGCAACCGTGAGTACTCATCCAAAGTACTCGCAAGCAAGGAACTACACTACATATGCATGGTTATAAGTGTAAGGAGGCCATATCAGTGGACTGAACTGCAGAATGCCAGAATAAGAGGGGGGGTAACTAATCCTGTCGAAGACTACGCTTCTGGTCACCTTCGTCTTGTATCAAGTATAAGAGAGCAGATTGAAGTCCTCCAAGTAGCATCTCCAAGTAACATCTCATAGCATAATCCTACCCGGCGATCCCCTCCTCATTTCCCTGAGGTAGAGCGACCACCGGTTGTATCTGGCACTTGGAAGGGTGTGTTTTATTAAGTATCCGGTTCTAGTTGTCATAAGGTCAAGGTACAACTCCAAGTCGTCCTGTTACCGAAGATCACGGCTATTCGAATAGATTAAACTTCCCTGCAGGGGTGCACCACATAACCCAACACGCTCGATCCCATTTGGCCGGACACACTTTCCTGGGTCATGCCCGGCCTCGGAAGATCAACACGTCGCAGCCCCACCTAGGCTCAACAGAGAGGCCAGCACGCCGGTCTAAACCTAAGCGTGCAGGGGTCTGGGCCCATCGCCCTGAGCACACCTGCACGTTGCGTACGCGGCCGGTGAGCAGACCTAGCAACCTCCATTACAAAGGAAGTTGCGTTAACGCAGTCCAACCCGGCGCGCGCCGCTCAGTCGCTGACGTCACGAAGTGCTTTGGCTGATACCACGACGTCGGGATACCCATAACTACTCCCACGTAGATGGTTAGTGCGTATAGGCTCGTAGCCAGACTCAGATCAAATACCAAGATCTCGTTAAGCGTGTTAAGTGTCCGCGAACGCCGAACAGGGCCAGGCCCACCTCTCTCCTAGGCAGTCTCAACCTGCCCTGTCGCTCCGCCACAAAAGATCCACACAGAGGGCCGTCGGGACAAAGGTCCTTTCAGCCCCCGATCCGTGAATCACTCGCGGGTACTCTTCGAGCTGACCCGACTTTAGTCACCATCTGTATAGTATGTATGTATGTATAGTATATACCCGTGATCACCTCCCAAGTGATCACGGCCCGATAGTATAGCAAGGCAGACTGACAAGAATGTAAGGCCAATGATGATAGACTAGCATCCTATACTAAGCATTTAGGATTGCGGGTAAGGTATCAATGACTGTAGCAGCAATGACAGGCTATGCATCAGAATAGGATTAACGGAAAGCAGTAACATGCTACACTACTCTAATGCAAGCAGTATAGAGGAGAATAGGCGATATCTGGTGATCAAGGGGGGGGG
>NC_041389.1:29445077-29446167 GCF_002162155.2 Triticum dicoccoides | reverse complement strand
GGAAAGGTAATTTATAAGGATCAATGATGATTGCGTGTATTCGCACTCATGTTGAATCAATAGGATCAAAATGACGGTGGCAAAGAATGCCAATAAGATTACTATACTTATGGGATTAACCATAATGCAAGCAAGAAAAGAATTTCAAGAGCAATAAGCTGCTAAGGATTTTCGAAAGATCGAATAGTATTTTGAAGACCATTGTGAAACACATGAACAACTGGGGGGTGAGCGGATACTCGATAAGTGCGAGAATTATCCATAGGGGTATCCAGGTGACAAGGAACAGCAAGGCAGTAAGCTCAAAGGATTATCGAAACAACGACAAGTATTACGGGTTATCTTGTAATAACAAGACCAACTGGGGATGAATGTACGAATAACAACTGCAAGTAGTTATCCATAAGGGTTGACGATGGAAGGGGAATTGCTAATACGATGAACACAAGTTCTCGGGTTAACAGCGGAGGGTATCTTCAGGGTCTTCACGTACAGCAGACGATCATCAGTAATAAGGGGCCCTCTGGGTGAAAGAGTTAACGAGATCCTAATGTTAGATTTAGAAAAATTCATTTAACCCGAATAGAAGAGAGCTCAGAGTCCTAGAGTAAAGGTCGAGGAGTAAAAGATCCTAGTACCACCCAATGGCGACGTGGGCTCGTAAGGCACACAGCCATGTTAGTAAAAGTTTTGCAATGTCTAGACTCGACGTCGGCCAAGGAGTTGGAAGGGGGATTCCTACAGGCAGTCGGCTCTGATACCAACTTGTGACGCCCCCGATTCAATCGTACACTAATCATGCACGCAAATGTGTACGATCAAGATTAGGGACTCACGGGAAGATATCACAACACAACTCTACAAATAAAATAAGTCATACAAGCATCATAATACAAGCCAGGGGCCTCGAGGGCTCGAATACAAGTGCTCGATCATAGACGAGTCAGCGGAAGCAACAATATCTGAGTACAGACATAAGTTAAACAAGTTTGCCTTAAGAAGGCTAGCACAAACTGGGATACAGATCGAAAGAGGCGCAGGCCTCCTGCCTGGGATCCTCCTAACTACTCCAGGTCGTCGTCGGCGGGCA
>NC_041389.1:29444114-29444764 GCF_002162155.2 Triticum dicoccoides | reverse complement strand
CAACGGGCGAAGGGGCGGGCGCGTGGCCTGGCGTCGGTGGCCGTGGCCACAGCCGGAGCGCGGGGAGGTTGTGGCACAGGGGCAACCACGACTCGCGGGGCGCGCGTGGCGCGGCGCGCCGTCGGGCGCCGGCCGTAGCAGCGACGGCAAGGCGGAGGGAGGGTTGCGCGGGCGAGCGGAGCCAGGGCAGCACGGCAGGCGCGGGGCGGAGGCCGGCGCGGGCGCAGCCTGGTCGTGCACGGAGGAGGGCACCGGACGCAGCAACGGGAGGACGCGAACGGCGACTACGGCGAAAGGATTGAGAGGGGGATCGTCGGTGGGGTCCCTCACCCGCGTTGCAGGGGAGGCCCGATGCAGGGCGAACGCGACGGCGGGGAGCGGTGGAGTCGAGGAGGCGTTCCAGCGGGGTCCGACAACGGCGCGTGGCGAGGCAGCGCCGGCGTCGAGCACGTCGGGTGGCGGGGAGGAGATGAGGAGGCGGGCGGCGAAGCGGCGTTCCAGGCGGCGTAGGGCGTCGAGGGCGCGGTCGGCGCGACAGGGGAGCTGTCGAGGGAGCGGGGACAGGGCGGGAGGACGAGGGCAGGGGCCGGCGAGGCGGCGTTCGACGGGGCCGGGGCAACTGCCCCGATCCAGATCCCATCGGGGGAGAG
>NC_041389.1:29442188-29443374 GCF_002162155.2 Triticum dicoccoides | reverse complement strand
GGGGCTTGCCTGGTTGCTCTGGCAAGAGAGAGGGGTCGTCAACTCCGTAGTCGAACTGGGCAGCAGCAGCGTCGGTCTCGTAGTCTACCGGAGAGAAGAGGGGGAAGAAACAATGAATACCAAGTAAACAGATGCATATCGAGGCATGACATGTCAAGAAGCGAAGCTAGGCGTGCCCTAACGTGGTATAAGGTGGTACTGGTCAAGGGGGAACCATCCGGGAAAGTATTCCCGGTGTTTCGTGTTTTCGGGCAGAGGAGCCGGAGGGGGAAAGTTGCGGGTTCGATAGGTTAGGGGTGTGTGGTGGACGAACGGACTGCGTATCCAGAATCGTCTCGTCGTTCTGAGCAACTTTCATGTACAAAGTTTTCCCATCTGAGCTACGGTTTATTTTATATTAATTTTTAAAAATTTAATCATTTTTAGAATTTATTTAATTATTTAACTCTAACATTATCCAGAATAGTATATGCTGATGTCATCATGACGTCAGCAGTCAATAGAGGTGTTGACTGGTCAAACTGACGTGTGGGTCCAGTGGGACCCACGTGTCATACACTGTTTTAATTAACTAACTATTAATTAGGTTAATTAGTGATTAGGTTAATCTAACTATAATTAATTAACTTAATTAATTCCTTAATTAATTATTATTATTATTATTATTATTATTATTATTTATTTTTAATCTTCTTTTTTTTTGTTCCGGGGGCGTGGGCCCCGTTTGGCAGTGGCCCGAATGGCCTAACGGGCGCTGGGCGCCGGGCGGTACGGGCGACGAGCGCCAGCCCGATAGGGCGCCGCGGGGCAACGGGCGAAGGGGCGGGCGCGTGGCCTGGCGTCGGTGGCCGTGGCCACAGCCGGAGCGCGGGGAGGTTGTGGCACAGGGGCAACCACGACTCGCGGGGCGCGCGTGGCGCGGCGCGCCGTCGGGCGCCGGCCGTAGCAGCAACGGCAAGGCGGAGGGAGGGTTGCGCGGGCGAGCGGAGCCAGGGCAGCACGGCAGGCGCGGGGCGGAGGCCGGCGCGGGCGCAGCCTGGTCGTGCACGGAGCAGGGCACCGGACGCAGCAACGGGAGGACGCGAACGGCGACTACGGCGAAAGGATTGAGAGGGGGATCGTCGGTGGGGTCCCTCACCCGCGTTGCAGGGGAGGCCCGATGCAGGGCGAACGCGACGGCGGGGAG
>NC_041389.1:29412548-29441431 GCF_002162155.2 Triticum dicoccoides | reverse complement strand
TTTTTTTGTATTTTCCATTTCCTTTATTTTCTATTCTGTTTTAATCTTAAGTTCCTCTTTACTTTAGTTTTATAAACTATAAAAGTAGTCCCTACTTTAGTGTTAATAAATAGGCTACTTACCACATAAGTTTGGGCAACTAAATAAAAGAGTTTAATATTTTATTTAACGTAATAGGCTCTCAACTAATTGGTTTTGCTACTGTTTAAAACATTCTAGAGTATTTTACACTTTTATGAAAGTGTGGTTTCTCTACCATAATTACCTATGCATTATTCGGCAATCACCGAACATTTTTGTTTTAATTTTTGAAAACTGTTATTATTTACCAAACTTTGAATTTGAATTTTGGTCCGGTTTTGACCTAACGATAGATTAGCAACAGTAACCGAGGTGACGTGGCATGATTAGCGTGGGATTACTGTAGCATGATTATCCGGGTGTTACAGCTCTTGTTATCATGGTTTGGCAATAAACTCTCTATACAGTATATTATGAACCTATCATCTGCCAACTATCCTTACTTCTGGAGCCTATTTTTTTGTGTACTTGTGCCAGATTATATTAATGCACACACCATATTACAGCACACATGATCTCTCTCATCAGAATTCAGTGATAGCACACAAGTGTTTATAGGGGCGCCCCTATATTAGAATATCCTCTACATTACAAAGATAATCTCACTACTATTTATGTTTTCATGGTTCTCAGATATTATACGTAATTACAGTGAATATCAGAATCCGCACATCAGAAGAATATTGTGGAACACTGCAATGACTTACAAAATTGGCACCAAGGCATTGAGTGACATTCTAGATGCAATGAAACTCATACGCTACCCACATGTAGATTCTTGTTCAGAATATGATCCTAATGACTATTCTAACCTCGAGGAGTCAAAGGTAGATGGCCTGTCCTATTCACCCATCAAGGTGCCTATTCTAATTTGGCAAGGTTTTATTGATTGCGCGTATCTTGCATATGTTGTCTTGCATTTCTTCTACTTTGTTGCACTGCCATCTTCTTAGTTTACTCATCATATATGTCGAGATGCCATGCCCATCCATTATCAATACATATTCCATCTATCATCATACCATGTTTTTCCACTCAAATGTTGTTCTTGTGCATCAGACATCAAAAAGGAAGAGGGTTATTGCCAAACCTGAAGGAGCACCAGCAAAGTCCTTGAAAAACGTGGTTGTGCCGGAGAAATCAGACATCACCCCACATATATTGGCTGTACAGCCAGTGGCACAAAACATAGGACCGACTCCAGCAGACTGTACCCATACTTCACTGGCCACACCACTAGCCCCACCACACAGGACCTGCACTCCAGCGAAAGGTATGCCGATTTCAGTTGCCATAGCACCAGCCATACCACAGAAAAATCCCACTCCACCAAAAATTACAGCAAGCCCACCGGCCGAAGACCTATCCCAACTGCAGAGAGGGCCAATTCTTGCAGATTGGAACCCCATTCCAGTTATTCCTAGTTTAAAAGACAATGCTTTCAATGTTGTTAGGGACTACATGCATATATTCCCATCATGGGAAGATTATAGTGAAGACAAACACCATTTTAACATCTTCCTGTCCCACTTACGTGTAAGTGCTATTATTCATGGTGATTATTTTCCTGTTTTCTGTTGATTGAACACATCAATAATTTACATTACATTGTTGTAAGTAGGCGAGAGTCAATCTGGATAGTCAAGACGAGCAAAGCTTGCTTGTGCTTTTCAAGGAAGCATTGCAGCAGTATCAGTGTTACATGAGGAAATCACACTTTGATGGCAAGTCTATAAAGGAATTTCCGGTGAAGTCTCCTGTGCTAAATTTAGAAGACATTGAATGGAAAAACCTTGTTATGCACTGGTCTCGTTCCCAGTGTGAGGTACTATCTATGATATCGCATGACAATTTGAACTTCTACTTTTCCGCATGTGCCTTATGGATCTTTTTTGCAGGAAATTTGCTCAAAGAAGAATTCTAGTTTGAAAAGAACGACAAGATATCGCAAATATGCTGCCCACTGCTTTGCTCTTTTTAGTACCTGTTGTCATGTATCACTGTACTTGCATACATACTTGGTTCATTATGTGACAACAGTATTCATGATAGCTTGCTTATCAATTGTTCGCTCCAAATTATCTGATCTGTATGAATGGTTACATTAGTGTAGAATATATCCAATGCCAATGAAATTTTTTAGCTCTGCATTGTTCTTGTAAGTACATGATGTCCTTTATCAGTGTACTTATATTGACAGGTAGTTGATCATGTACCATCACTCTACAGCTTATTTTCCTTTGCCCTCCATTTTCTACTCATCAGATATATATTTACTCTTACCATAAGGTTGGATAACACCGATTGTACTGAAGAAGTTTAGCTCTCCATTGCTCTTGGTTGTACCTTTTGCCTGTATCGATGTACTTACATTTATACTAATTGGTTATGTAGCATCACTCTTCATCTTATCTTAAATATTCTCCATTTTTTCTTATATTATCACATCTATATTTACTCTTGACAAAATGTAGAATAAAGGCAATGCTTATGAAGAAGATTCTGTGGTAAACTTTTTGAATTCCCCCCCCCCATTAGCACGGACAAGGGCTTTATAGAGCCTATCTTCACCAATAATGTAAGTTTATCCTTCTCAATCCTTCAAAATTCATTGTGTATATTTGGTTAGGCATGACTGCAACAGCTGTTTATTTTTGGTGTTTGCATCAAATTTCATGTTTAAAGTTTATTATGTAGTTCATAAACAAAAGTTTGTCCTTATCAATTTAAGTTTTCAGTTGTACAACCAAGTTCCTTCTTCATACCATGTAAAATAGACTATACAAAGCAAGTGATCTTCTTTTGCACTTCATGCATGCTTGTGTTCTTGATCTGTAATCCAGTGGTGTGGTGAACCTACCCACTACAGCACAATGTCATATTCTGCAATGTCTTAACTATGAAAAATGTCATATCAATCTACTATTATTTAAACCGTCTCTTTATTTGCCAATCTGAAATGGGATAAATTGACAGCACACTAACCATTGATACTTATGAGTTCCTGATCTGTAATCCAGTGGTGTCGTGAAGCTGCCAACTCCTTCACAATGTTATTTCCTACCATGTCTTGACCTAAACAATACCATATTGTGTTAATGCTATTTTAAATTGTGTCACTTTATTCGTTAGTAAGAAATTTGATGAATTGTTAGCACTGATACTTATATGTGCAAAACTTGTCATCTGCCTGCTTGTTTATGTTTCAGAGTGAGGAGGATATAAGTCTCAAACAAGCGCAGTCTCATCAGCTTGCTCAGTTGCTTGTGCTGCAGCTCCCGAGCAGGGCTAACCTTTCTTGAACTCTATTGAAGTGCTGTCAGTTTTGTATATTATTTTGTCGGCGTGTTTATTTGCACTGGTGGCAATCTTTGATGCCCAGTGTATGTAATTTGATGTCTACTTGTGCTTTATTATCATAGTGGCGAACTTTGATGCCTAGTGAATGTAATATGCCGTAATTTCTTTATTGTATAGTCTAGGTTTTCTGTTATTCATGATGATGCAGTTATTTTACTGTATATATATCCTGTCTTCGCAGTAAATCGGCCAAACCGTAAAATTACGGTACATAATCGGGCCGTCATGCAAATCACTATGTATGATCTGCATGATGGGCCCCGTCATCTTTGTCCGTTAACGGGCCTAAATGTAAACTGGCCCACTAGTAGATTCGGGCCTTTAATAGGCCGAGCAAACCGCTGACCCTATTTTCGCAAGAAAACTCAATGGGCTTTTAGGAGGCTCGAAAGTAGGTTTGGCCTGAAACGTCCCGAACAGCTTTCGGGCTGACAGCAGGCCGAAATAGACCCCGACCCATGATTGTGCTGATCAAATCACGGGCTTGTAATAGGCCAAAATTGTCTTGGTCCTTGTTTGGCCCAATGAGAATATCGGCTGTGAGCAGGCCGGATGCAAACCGGGCCATAGTTAGGCCCAACTATATGACAGGATTTTAATAGGCCAAAAAAATATAGGGCCAAAACGTTAAACGGGCCTTTAACAGGCCGAAACTAATATCAGGCCGAATTACTAAATGGGACTTTATCAAGTGGGCCCAAAAGCATAGCATCCAGTTGACGGGCTGAATCTGATATGGGAAATAATTTAGCCCAAAGCCTCTTAAAGGGCCGGACCTGATCTGGGCCGTAATTTGACCCAGAACGTGGTAGGCTTTTAACGGGTCGGATCTCATATGGGCCTTTATTAGGCCCGGTACGTGAAAGGCTATTAATGGACTGGATCAAATATGGGCCGGCATTTGGCCCAAAACATGGCAGCCTGTTAATGGGTCGGGCTACTAGTGTCCTCAAAATCTTGTGGGCCTTCAGCTGGGCCGGCCCATTATGGTCGGCGAAATCTCGTGGGCCTTTAGCTGGGCCGGCCCATTATGGTACGTAAAATCTTGTCGGCCTTTAGCTGGGCCGACCCATTATGCTCCGCAAAATCTCGTGGGCCTTTAGCTGGGCCGGCCCATTATGGCCTGCAAAATGTTGTGGGTCTTTAGTTGGACTGGCCCATTATGGTCCGCAAAATCTTGTGGGCCTTTAGCTGGGCCCGCCCATTATTGACTGCAAAATCTTGTGGGCCTTTAGTTGGGCCGGCCCATTTAAACTTTATGGGACAATTTTGGACCGGTCCACGTGTCAACATATCATAGGCGCATCTCGCCCATTGGATGAGTGACACCTGTGCCAACGCAGAGCTGACACCTGTGTCCTCCAGCCAATGATGATTTTACACGTGGAAAATCCCCATTGGTCTGGGTTGTTAACGGGTTATCGGATCCAAAACCGGACCCGATAGCTTAACGGTGTTGCATTACGGTGGATACCACGTGTCTGTCACCCTTGACGAAAGCACTTCTATGATGCGCGATTTATTGTCGTGGAAGTGGACACTTCCGTGATGATAATTTTGGTAATGTCATGGAACACTTCGACGACATCACAGGTATGACTATCTTGATTCTGTCATAAAATCGTCATGGATGTGCATGCATGACAGAAAACGCGACCTACTGTGACAAACACGTATCATCACGGAAGTGTATTTTTTTTGTAGTGTAGCCTTTAATCTAATCAATATTGATTGACTAATGCACCAACTTGTGCTCTAGCTATAGGCTACATGTCTATCCTTAATTACAACATGCAACAACCATCATTTAATCTTCTTCTCTCAATGGTCGCATGCACACATAAGTCTGCTACTTTTGAGCGTTAATTATGCCATGAAGTTCCAGTACTCTTGGTCAATGTGTAAATCTCTATATGTACAGTCTTTCACGGACGGAGGGAGTAGGTTGAGCACTTGAGCGTGAGCGTGGGCATTGTGTTATGTGTTGTGTTCCGCATGGATGCGTGAGTGTTGCGTGCGTGCATGTGTACGTGTGAGTGTTGCATGTTTCATGCATGCATGAGGCTTTTACTCCCTCCCATTGACATGTTCATGTTTCAAGCTTCATTAAAACATTGCATGCAATAATTAAGAGAAAACTCACCAATGCGTGTAAAAGCTCTAGTCATTTGTTCCTTACGCATGCATTCCAATTAATACATTTGTAAACACAATTTTCTTGACGAAAACGAGCCCATTCTTGAGTACTTTTGAAAAAAACTTCTTCAGGAAGTCCTCATTTACTACTACCTTGGTTGATGATTTTCTTATTGACCTGTATATAAACCTCCGTCCTGGTTTAATGGTACCCTTCATGCTTAGTGTAATATTTTAACCGTAAATTTAACTAACAAAGTGTCAATGCATGTCATAAAAAACTATAGCATTAAAAACTATGTTCAAATATGAATCCAGTGATATGATTTTTGGTGAAATGCATTAACATTTTATTAGTTAATTAGTTAAATAGATGGTCAAAATTCGACACAAATAATACTAGTACTCCTACATTATTAGCGTCCGGTGCCTTGGCCATTGTTTGATCTTGTTGGACAGGATGAGAGTAGAGGCATAGGGATACTATAGATAGGAAGTCTTGGCGATCCATTATTCCCTATCTCGGTCAGAGAGAACTATTCAACTAGTCTTCACAGTGAAGTAACAATACACGCTGCAGTAGATGGGACACTTAATTAATAAGATGAATCAACCTCACCCAGTACTGCCATCATGTTTGCCAATGGAGCACGCTTCCGCAAATACGCCTACGCACCTCTCTTTTCCATTAGCTGACATATGGGCCCTCTTGAGGTAGACCCACATGTCATCGGTTTAACTATTTACACTCCGAAGGATGGTATATCCTAGTAGTAGTACTAGTAGAATTGAGATTTAATGCACTTTCTTCCTCGTCGTTCCCTCTTCTTCCTCCTCTCTTCTTCTTCCTCCTCTCTCCCTCATCATCGGCCGCACACCATTTCCCCCCGCTCATAGCTCGCCCGCCCGCGCCATCTTCCTTGGTAGCTCGCGTGTATCATATGCCCCCCCCCCCGCTCACTGCTCGGCGCCACACACCATCTTCTTCACTCGCCCGCCCGAATCCACTTCTCTGCTTGCTCGCAGGCACCGAAAACCCCAATCACACAGCGCCCTAAAAACCCCTATGGCAGAACTGACTGACACGCACAACCGCGATTGGGATTCCCTCCCTGATGTTCTCTTGGAGCAGATCTATAATCGTATGGACCTGCTCAGCAACGTGCGTCTGGCCGCATGCTCGGTGTCTTTGTACCATCTACTTGTCTGCAACTGGCAGGCCCTTTTCAAGACATCCTTCTTGCTGATGCCCGATCCTCGCAGGTGGCCCAGACACCGACTTGACGATCCTACGGAGGTAGTCGTGGTGCTCCTCGACATGCTACCACTCCCCGTCACCCTCTCCTTCATGCGCGGCCACTACTGGGCGGGCATGAAGACCAACTGGATCGTCCTCATCCACCAGTCCGATAGTTCGTGGCGTCTCGTGGATATCTACACCCAGCGAGAGATCACCCTTCCATCATTGGATACTGCCGCCATCGAGCCCCGTAGCCCGTTGGACACTCCTGCCTACTACGCATGAGACACGTTGAGCTTTTGGTGCGACCTCTATTTGCTGAAGGTTGTAATCTATGAAGTGCCCACACCATCAAAAGACCACATGGATTACAAGCTCATTTCCTTGTTCGACATGGGATTAGTCTATCTGGAATCTGTTCGCCATACATCAATCCTGTTGAGCCTACATTTCTGTCTGATGCTATAGTGCATGATGGCATCGTTTACGCGGTCGACGCATTGATTGGCTTCCTATACTAGTGGAATCTATCATCATGTAATTGTTCTATTTCATCTCATCTTTACCTTATGAATACGACTGCCTATTGATTGTTAGAATTTTAGAATAGGTAGTATGTCTAAAACCACATCATTGCTATATGTTCCTCTCATTTCCTCGATTTTTATGACCACACATGTTATTATTAAAGTTGATATGAGAACAATTTGCATCTAATAATTGTTAGAATAGATATTATGAGTACAACCTCATGATTGCTATAAGTTACTCTCATTTCCAAGATTTTAATACCACGCATCTTATTGTTTCTAGTTGATATGAGAATAGTAGTAACTGCTATAGTAGAATATGAGTAGGCCCTGTCATAGCTGTTTTCATCTCATTTTTACATGATGTTTGAACCATGACATATTGCTAGAATATGAAAGCCATTGGCTTAATTTTTTAACTTGGGGTATGATTATGACCACGACATTGCAATTCTCTATCTATGATACATGTCACTATTATAATAATCTTAATTCCACACATACTTTGAACATGATTGTATATTTTGTCCTTTTGGTCTCCAATTTGATTTGTTGTAGCAGACGCAAATGCGTCGGCCTTCATGATTCCAGGACCTGGAATCATACCAGTCGATGGGTGGTGGTTTATCGCTCGTTCAGCTGACGGCGGTCATTTGATGCTCATTCGCACATACCGAATTGACCAAACCATTACATCAAACCACATGCAGTACAATGCCTGGGGCGTTCGTGACTGTGATGGCTATGGTTGCTTCGTGTTCGAGAAAGATCCTAGCTCTGTTGGGCCAGGCGTATTAAACTGGAGGGGGGTTTATAGCCTCGGCAACCACTCCATGTTCCTTGGGCTCAATTATTCGATCATCCAACCAATCATCGATCATATCACCGGTGATGATTACCGTGTTGTGCAACTTCCATTCGCCAGGGGGAACTGTGTTTACACATCATACCATGGGTTTCATGAATCACCATATCCAAAGATTCGTTGACACAGCTTGTTGCCAGATAGTCTTCAGTGTGTGAAAGGCATCAAGCTTCCATGTGATGGAAGGCTTTTGCAAACCCGACATGCAGCAATGTGGTTCATGCCAACAGCAAATATGCACAACTTGATTCATGCTGATATCTAGACTGACCACCACGAATCCAGGTCCAGACAAGAATAGCCCTACCCAACTACTAACAACCATGTATCCTGCTACTGTAGCATGACCCTCTTTTGTTGGATATTATGTATTATTGTTAGTTTCAAGCACTCCTCTGGTTTGAAGGATAGATACCTTTCTGGGATCAAGTGCATCCTAACTCACCTGCGTAGGATGTACTGATAATGATGATGGAGGTGTTGTGCAGAAGCCGGTCTATTCTGCTAATATTAGCAGAATAGTTATTCTGATAACACTTCCGCACTGCACGCTCAACGCAAGTGCACTGCACTTTCTGTAGCAAGGGCACTGCAATACACACTAGTGAACTTCGTGTCGGAAAAAACTGCACGCAGTGTTTTTCTGGTATTGTTTTCGCTCTAATTTTTTAACGTTTATCGGAACGAGGCGTATAATACACCGTTGAAAAGCTATGAATTAGGTGCAACTTCGCCATGTTGAACACTTTTCGAGATTTCTCGCGGTTTAAGAGCGGTTTAAAAGCAGTGCGGTGAACGACGAGTGGCAGCGAGCGTATTTTCGCAATTTTTTCTAAACCGCTCATCGGAATAAAGCAAATGATACACCGTTGAAAAGATATCATCAAGGCGCATCTTTTTCATATATATTATTTTTTCTAATTCGTTGCGGTTTAAGAGCAGTTTCAAATTTACTAAATCGCGGAATTACGTTTTTCTGAATTTTTTTCAATTTTCGGTACTGTTTTAGCTCCAGTTTTTGAACCGTTTGCCAAAACGAGGAGTATGATACGCCGTTGGAAAGCTACGGACATGGTGCAACTTTCGTATGTTGGAATATTTTTTAGATTCCTTACAATTTTTAGCTAATTTTGAAAATCGTGCGGCTGACGATGGGAGGCAGTGGCCGTTTTTCGCGAAATTTTTGCAAACCGCTGGTCGAAATGATTTGAGTTATACGCCGTTGGAAAAATACCAATGAGACGCAACTTTTTCATGTAGAACACACTCTCTAATTCCTTATGGTTTAAGAGCAGTTTCAATCTTACCAAAATGCGGAAACTCTGTTTTTCACGACACCCAAATCGACTTGTATACTGCATCAGACAGAAGAACGCACTGCTTCAGACAGGAAGCCGCACCCCATCAGATGGGCGAGCGAACTGCTTGATTTCTTTTATTTACACGTAAATTTTTCTCATGCGAGGAAGTGAACGGGACTTCACATCGGGCGTAAGTGAACCCCAAATGCATGGAGAAGTAAACCGCATTACTTTATTTGTCGTTTCAGTAACATTTTTTCTTTGCCTTTACAAGATGAACAACATCGGAGATCCGACCGCACTGCTTCAGTTAGAAAACCGCACTGCATCAAATGGTCACTTACAATATGAACAACATCAAACACCCAACCACACTCCTTCAGTTAGAAAACCGCACTGCTTTAGTTAGAAAACCGCATAGCATCAAATGGTCAAGTGAACGGCATTACTTTTTTTGTCGTTTCTCTACCATTTTTCATTTAACACATCTTTGCACTCCATCAAATGGTCAAGTGAATGGCATTACTTTGTTTGTCGTTTCTCTACCATTTTTCATTTAACACATCTTTGCACTTCATTTCTTTCTTTTCTTTTTTCTGTTTGGAGTTTTTGGTCTCCACATTGGCGAGCTGTACACGTCCGAAGAAGCAAACCACATGGTCGAGGGAAATGAGCCACAACACAATTCAAAATGAACTTCTTTGGTAAACAATTCTTAAACGAGTCCATATAACTTTTATACATAAAATCATCAAACACGAAAAACACCATTTTTGCACTACATGTCCACATGGTTGAAACTTCATGCTTATGTCTGAACATACCATGTTTCGCTGCAATCAAATGGGTTCCTATAATCTTTATACAAAAAAATTCCACAAACACAAAAGCAGCGTCGCACTGCATGTGCAGATGCTCCAAACTGCAATTTCTGAACACTTTCAAATAAAGTCCCTGTAATTTTTATACATAAACTCCTCAAAAACAAAATGCACCATTCTGCACTGGATGTTCACATGCTCCAAACTGCATGGTATGTGCTCAAAAACAAAAACCTTCTTTGTAGATACAAACACATTAACTAAACTACACGGGGCGGCCAACTACTAAAATGCACACGCAGTGGCACCAGCTGCAAAGCACGGGACAAGATGACGAGCCACTGCCGAAACTACACACCAACGGAGTCCAAGAACCTTCTATGTGTAGTCGAGTAAAACGCATGACGCGCGCATCCATACCGAAGCGAAGCACGACCGAAACCAAACTACGCGCCTGTCATCCTCTCACGTGCCTGCGTACTGCACCGGCGACCCAACCGAGCTACAATGAGAAGCAACCTGCACTGCTCGACATCAGGTGGGGAACAACAGTGAGCTGCAATGAGAAGCAACAGTGAGCCCTTGTCGGCGCAGCTCCGGCAACAAAAAAATATTAGGAGAGGTGGGAGAAGATAAAAGGGGGAATAGGGGCAGTGCTCACCAGAGGATCCCGCCGGCGGACGACCGGTGGAGCTCGTTGAAAGACCAAGCCAGTCCAGTACTAGGATTCCACACAGTACTGTGCTGTCCCATGGGACATACTTCTCGACCCCATTGGACGAGCTGCACGTGACGCCCGCAGCAGCCGACACTGATAGCCGCGCCTGAACACAAACAAGGACGAGAACAAGGAGAGGAGCAGGACTCCGGCCGTCCGGCGGCGGTGCTGCCATTGCCCTCGGCCACGGTTGTGCTTCAGAGTCGTCATTGAGGAGCCCAGGATCTCGGGATCGAGAACGGCGAGCCTCATGGGAAGAGAACTGCATGGAGTGGAGGGGCGCACCACAGCCGGATCTAGCACGCACGGGATCCACTTGCCATGGATCCAGTGGCCCCGGCGGCCGAATCCGGCGCGAGACAGGCCATGGCACGATGGAGATCGCTGGAATCCGGCCAGAGGAGAGGGGAGGCTCATCGGTGATGGAGATGAAGTTCACAGCCGCCCAAGGGAAGATGGGGGGCTGGTTGCCGCACCCATGGCCGTCGCGGCCAATTCCGGTGGTTTCAAGGCGCGTCGGGGGCCGGTGGTAGCCGGAATCCGGTGGTTGAATGCCGTGTCGTGGGCTGGTGGTGGCCGGATCCGGTGGTTGAGGCTGCGCCGGGGGGCCGTGGTGGCCGGATCCGGTGGTTGAGGCCGTGCCGAGGCCCGGTGGCGGTGGATCTCGCCATTGCCGTGGGTGGCACTAGAGAAAGAGGAGGGTGGCGGCTGGCATAGAAGGTGGGGCGTGGGGTTGGGGGAAGGTGCAGCACGAGGGGCGGTGGTCGGAGAAAGGTAGAGGGGTGAGGGCACAGCGACGACCAGTGGGAGAGGGTTGCTGGCACGCCGGCCATGGGAGGTAGTGAGTTAGGTGGGGGTGTGTTGGGCGAAGGTGGAGGGGATCGAGGTCGGGAGTCGTGCGTGTGTAGGGGGTGACCGATGGATCGTTGCCTCTGTCTGTAGGTGCGAGTCGGGAGGTGTTAGCAGAATAAGATATTTTTGTGTGCAGAATAAGGGTCTTAAGGGTGTTATCACAGTAGACCCACAACCGGTCTATTCTGCTAATATTAGCAGAATAGTTATTCTGATAACACTTCCGCACTGCATGCTCAACGTAAGAGCTCTGCACTTTCTATAGCAAGGGCACTGCAATACACACTAGTGAACTTCGTGTCATAAAAAACTGCATAGTGTTGTTTTGGTATTGTTTTTGCTCTAGTTTATTAACCGTTTATCGGAACAAGGCGTATAATATATCGTTGGAAATCTATCGATTAGGAGCAACCTCGCCATGTTGAACACTTTTGGAGATTCCTTGCGGTTTAAGAGCAGTTTCAAAAACGGTGCGGCGAACGATGAGTGGCAGCGACGTATTTTCCTGATTTTTTCTAAACCGCTCATCACAATAAAGCAAATGATACTCCATTGGAATGGTATCGTTGAGGCGCATGTTTTTCATATCTATTATTTTTTTTCTAATTCATTATGGTTTAAGAGCAGTTTCAAATTTACTAAATTGCGAATTACGTCTTTTTGAATTTTTTCAATTTTTGATACAGTTTTCACTCTAGTTTTTGCGTTTGTCAAAAAGAGGCGTGTAATACGTCCTTGGAAAGCTATGGACAAGGCGCAACTTTCATATGTAGAACTTGTTTTCAGATTCCTCACAGTTTTAAATTAATTTTGAAAACGGTGCGGCTGCCAGTGAGTTATAGCGAACGTATTTTCGTAAAAAATTTCAAACCATTCATCAGAATGATGCAAATGATACGTCGTTGGAAAGATATCGATGAGGCGCAACTTTTTCATGTAGAACACTCTCTCTAATTCATTATGGTTTAAGAGCAGTTTCCAAATTACCGAAATGCGAATACTCTGTTTTTCACGACACCAAAATCAACGAGGCGCACTGCAGCGGACATAAAACTGCACTGCTTCAGTCTGAATACCGCACTGCATCAGAGAGGCAAATGGACTTCATGATTCATTTGTCATTTTTTCTAACTATTTTATATGACAAGAGTGCATCGTTCTTATTTTTTGAGAGTGAATCGCAAACAAGGTCAAAACGCACTGCAATGTCGTCAAAAGGGGACTTCATTCATTTTGTGTCACTGTTGGCAAACCGCACTGCATCAAGCGATCAATCGAACTTCATGATTTCTTTTCTCAAACTTAAATTTTTCTCACACGAGTTTTTGTTGTCTTTTTTTTCCAATTTTTTTGTGAACGAGAGTGGACCGTAGAGAGGAGGCAAGTGATCCACGACATATATCGAAGTGAACCTCGTTACTATCTGTTGTTGCGTTAAATTTTTAGCACTTCCATTTTTGGGCACAAGTGAACGGCATCACTCTCAAAAGTGAACCACATCCGAAAACCAAACGCACTGCAGGTGTTGATATAGTTGACTGATTCTTTCAAACACATGAAAGAAATTGCACTTCATACATAGGGGTAATGAAACATGTTCTTTTTACAAAAAATGATTGCACTTTCAAAAAAAATGCACTTCAGGCGGAATCGTAGGGCACTACATCGCCATGACCGTGCTACTCCAGCGAGGGACAAGCAGGCTGCCCTGCTGGGAGGCCAAGTGTAGTGAACCGCAGGCGACAGCGAAATGCACTGCAAGTGCCGATGCATCTCGTGGAGGTTCACTGCAAAACTGGAAGAAGGAAAACAAAACACACCAAATGTGAAATGTGTCAGGGTAGTATCAAATCTAGCTCACAGCTAGAACTGCATGAGATGCATTGCACTAGGAACCTTACGAACTAAAAAAAGCAGTGGAGCAGCATCAACTGCACGAGCCGTCAACTACACGGCCAGGCGTGCCAACCCGCATCATGTGCCCAGCAAACTACAACAGGCGGAGCGTGGGAGGAGCTCGGTCCAGCGGTGGACATCGGCGAGAGGAGCGCGCCGGAGGTTGTTTCAGTGGTGGAGCATCGTGGAGGTGGCTGTGGAACCGCGAGAAGCGAGAAGGCAGCAACGGTGTGTGTGGATTCAACCGTCGCAATGCAGCAGGAGGTCGCTGGAGCGGGTGTGTTGATCCGGTCGTCGCGAACACAGCAGGAGGTTGCCGGGGCGGGGGAGGGTGGATCCGGCCATCGCGGTACTGAAGAACGTCACCGAGGGCGGGGAGAGGTAGCAGCGGGGGTGGAGGTGAACTGCATGTGCGACCGAGCCACACCGCCGATGGAGCCGCCGGACTGGTGGCCGGACCGCCCGCCCACGCGGACCGAACTGCAGGTCCACAACATCAAAACGGGCAACACGATGGTGCCAGATGCGAGCTCGGTGTGGAGCATGTCGCTGGCGTGGTGGTCGCCCCGAACTGTGCCGGCTGGAGGTGGCAGCGGGTCATCGCGGGAGGCCGCCTCCTCTGGCTTCGCCGGTGGGGAGTCTCGGGGGGCTGTCGCGGCCTGGATCTGGCGCCGGGACTGGGACATCGCGGGGGGATGGCCGCGGCCTGGATCCAGCCCAGGCTCGTGCTGAGAGGTGGCCGGGGGAGGGGTGTCTCGTCGGCGAGTGGAGGGAGATCATGGGTGGGGCGGGGCTGCAAGAGATTGACACGGGTTGCGGGGGTGGGTGAAGGACATGCTGCGGTCGTGGTGGGGAAGGGAGAGAGGTGGTGTGGTGGTGGGTGGGTACCAAGACAAGCGGGAGGAGTGGGGGTGGCCAGGTTGACCTGTTTATTTTTTTTTTCACTTCGGTCGGGGTGTTAGCAGAATAAGGGGTTGGTGTTAGCAGAATAAGCTCTTAAGGGATGTTATCATAATAGACCCATCCTATATATATATATATATATCAATTAGGCTTGAAGTGTGTACTTGTTGGTGAAAGTGTTGTCCAATGGGAATTATATTTTGTATTCCTCATGTAGCCTACAAAGTCTATCGCACAGCCTTGTAACTTCTCACTCCATTTCTAAATTTGTACTAGTCCTCTATACCATATGTTGCGCTACTCGTACTACTACCTCCCTCCTGGTTTATTTGTCCCCTTCGTAATTTGTGTCCAATTTTGACCATAAATTTCACTAACTAAATATTATAATGCATGTCACAAAAAATTATATCATTTGATTCGTATTTGAACAAAGTTTCCAAGGGTATAATTTTCGGTGACATGCATTGACATTTTGTTAGTTAAACTTATAGTTAAAATGTGACACTAAATATGACTAGTAAGTACAGTACAGTAGTAGTACTAGTATACGTCAGTCAAATTATTCATCATGTCATCACATTGAATTGACATGACAACACGCTACCGCGTGAGGTGACACAAGAGTCCCGGTGGCGTTTTCGGGTATTGTGAACTTCAGATTTGGAGTACCACTTATCTATCAAAATCTGTCATCATTCACTTAAAACAGTCGATTGATCATACATTGAGTACCATATAACTAGAATTAACCGATGCAAGTCCAAGAAGGATTGGCCGGTGTTGTCGGCTGTCGCCAAGTTCGATCCCACGGATCAAGAGCTGATCGAGCACCTTGAGGCCAAACTGAGTGCTAACAGCGCGAGATCTCACCCTCTCATAGATTTGTTCATACCAACCATCGACAGCGAGCACGACATATGTTGCACCCATCCTAAGAAACTTCCAGGTGAGACACCGATCGGCCGTCTACTTGCACAAACATATTCCTTTGTTTATAGCTCTATTTTTCTTTTTAGAAGCTAACCTAGTGAAGCAATTACAATTTAACAATTAATAAAAAGTGAAACAAGTGACTGCAACATGCCAAAGATATTATGAAAATGCCAACTATGAACACTAAAACCTGTATTCGACAATACTGCAGGTATCACACTGAGTGGCCTAAGCAAGCATTTCTTCCAGCGCAACTCCAGGTCATTCAAAAGGGGCACGTGGATGCTACTGATACGTCCATTTTGCATCATTTTTTCCTACTGTTATTTATGTTGTTCTACTGTATAATAATGCTTTTTGGAGTAATTCTAATGCCTTTTCTCTCATAATATGCAAGGTATGCACCAAGGGGGAGAGTTCTGGCAGCTGGAAATCTGGACCTGAAAAAGCTACGTCAAGCTACCTATTCTGCACAACTCCAAATGAGCTGAAACTCCTCGAGGATTTTTTATGGAATATTTAAGAAATATTGGAGCAAATAAGTACCAGAGGAGGGCCACCAGGCGGGCACAACCCACCTAGGCGCGCCAGGAGGCCCAGGCGCGCCCTGGTGGGTGCTGCCCTCCTCGGCCCATCTCCGGTGCCCATCTTCTGGTATATAAGTCATTTTGACCTAGAAAAAACAACGGGAGGACATTCAGGACGAAGCGCCGCCGCCTTGAGGTGAAACTTGGGCAGGAGCACTTTTGCCCTTCGATGGAGCGATTCTGCCGGGGGAACTTCCCTCCCGGAGGGGGAAATCATCATCATCATCATCACTAACAATTCTCCCATCTTGGGGAGGGCTATCTTCATCAACATCTTCACAGCACCAAATCCTCTCAAACCCTAGTTCATTTCTTGCGTTCAATCTTTGCAACAAAACTATAGATTGGTGCCCGTGGGTGACTAGTAGTGTTGATTACATCTTGTAGTTGATTACTATATAGTTTATTTGGTGGAAAATTATATGTTCAGATCCATTATGCTATTCAATACCCCTCTGATCTTGAGCATGTTTATCATTGTGAGTAGTTACTTTCGTTCTTGAGGACATGAGAGAAAGCATGTTGCAAGTAATCATGTGAACTTGATATGTGTTCGATATTTTGATGGTATGTATGTTGCCATTCTCTTATTGGTGTCATGTGAATGTCGACTACATGACACTTTACCATATTTGAGCCTATGGGAATGCATTGTGGATTAGTTATTAGAAGGTGGGTTGCAAGAGTGACAGAAGCTTAAACCCCAGTTTATGTGCTATTCCGTAAGGGACCGATTGGATCCGAAAGTTTAATGCTATGGTTAGAATTTATTCTTAATACTTTTCTCGTAGTTGCGGATGCTTGTGAGAGGGTTAATCATAAGTAGGAGGTTTGTTCAAGTAAGAACAGCACCTAAGCACCCACATATCAAATTATCAAAGTACCGAACATGAATTAAGCCAACATGATGAAAGTGACTAGATGAAATTCCCGTGTACCCTCAAGAACACTTTGCTTATCATAAGAAACCATTTTGGCATGTCATTTGCCTCAAAAGTCTTGGGCTACCTTGCTGCACTTTTGTTACTACTATTGTTACTTGCTTGTTACAAATTATCTTGCTACCAAACTACTCCGCTACTTACAATTTTAGCACTTGCAGACATTACCTTGCTGAAAACCACTTGTCATTTCCTTCTGCTCCTCGTTGGGTTCGACACTCTTACTTATCGAAAATGGCTACAATTGACCCATACACTTGTGGGTCATCAAGGCAATTTTCTGGCACCGTTGCCGGGGAGTGAAGCGCTCTTGGTAAGTGGAAATTGGTAAGGAAACATTACTACTACATGTTGTAATTTATAGTCAGTTGCTACTATGGAAAACAATCCTTTGAGGGGTTTGTTCGGGGTATCTTCACCTCAACCGGAACCACAGTTAGTCACCCCTCAACCTACTTCACCTACTGAAAATATTGAATATGAAATTCCTTTGGGTATGTTACAACTGCTAGCTAATCCTTATGCAGGAAATGGAACCGAACATCCTGATATGCACTTGATATATGTGGAAATTTGTGGATTATTTAAGCTTGCAGGTTTACCCAGAGATGAAGTTAAGAAAAAGGTTCTCCCTTTATCTTTGAAGGGAAAAGCATTGACATAGTATAGGCTATGCGATGATATTGGATCTTGGAACTGGAACCGTTCAAAATTGGAATTTCATCAGAAATTTTATCCTATGCATCTAGTTCATCGTGATCGGAACTATATATATAATTTTTGGCCTCGTAAAGGAGAAAGTATCGCTCTAGCTTGGGGGAGGCTTAGGTCAATGTTATATTCATGCCTCAATCATGAGCTCTTGAGAGAAATTATTATTCCGAATTTTTATGCTCGGCTTTCTCGTAATGATCAATCCATGATCGATACTTCTTGTACCGGTTCTTTTATGAAGAAGACTATTGAATTCCGATGGTATCTTTTAGAAAGAATTAAACGCAACTTTGAAGATTGGGAACTCGACGAAGCTAAAGAGTAAGGTATTGAACCTAAGTTTGATTGTGTTAAATCCTTTATGAATATCAATGCTTTTCAAAAGTTTAGCACTAAATATGGACTTGACTCTGAGATAGTAGCTTCCTTTTGTGAATCTTTTGCTACTCATGTTGATTTCCCTAAGGAGAAGTGGTTTAAATATCATCCACCAATTTAAGAAGAAGTTAAAGAACCAGTAAAAGCTAAAGAAGAAACTATCATTTACATTGTTGATCCAGTTGTTCCCACTGCTTATATTGAAAAACCACCTTTTCCTATTAGGATGAAGGAACATGCTAAAGCTTCAACTGCGGTTAACAAAAGTTATGTTAGAACACCAAAACCATCTGAACAAATCAAAGTTGAACCTAGTGTTGCTATGGTTAAAGATTTCTTAGTGGAGAATATTGATGGGCATGTTACTTACTTCTGTGGTGAAGCTTCTAGAATTGCTAAACCTGAAGGAAAAGATAAACATAGACCAGTTGTTGGCATGCCTATTGTCTCAGTTAAGATAGAAGATCACTGTTATCATGGGTTATGTGACCTAGGTGCTAGTCTAAGTACTATTCCTTTCTCTTTATATGAAGAAATTGAAGATGAAATAGCACCTGCTGAAATAGAAGACATAGATGTTACTATTACACTTGCTAATAGAGATACTATATCACCAATTGGGATTCTTAGAGATGTTGAAGTCTTGTGTGGGAAGATAAAATACCCGACTGATTTTCTTGTTCTTAGCACCCCACAAGATGACTTTTGTCCCATTATATTTGGTAGACCTTTCTTAAACACCGTCAATGCTAAAATACATTGTGAGAAACAAACTGTCGGTGTTAGCTTTGGTGATGAATCTCATGAGTTTAATTTTTTCCAAGTTCAGTAAACAACCTCATAAGAAAGATTTGCCTAGTAAGGATGAAATTATTGGTCTTTCTTCTATTGTTGTGCCTCCTATTGATCCTTTGGAACAATATTTGCTAGACCATGAAAATGATTTTCATATGCGTGAAAGAAATGAAATAGATAGAATCTTTTTCCAACAACCACCTCTGCTTAAACACAATCTGCCTATTGAAACTCTAGAAGATCCTCCTCCACCTAAAGGTGATCTTGTGTTTGAACTAAAACAATTACCAGACACTTTGAAATATGCTTATCTTGATGAAAATAAGATATATCATGTTATTATTATTGCTAACCTATCAGAACATGAAAAAGAAAGATTATTGGAAGTTCTAAGGAAGCACAGAGCTGCTATTGGTTATACTCTTGATGATCTTAAGGGCATTAGTCCTACTATATGTGGGAGCACAAGATTAATGTGGAACCTGATGCTAAACCCGTTGTTGATCACCAACGTCGGTTAAACCCAAAAATGAAAGAAGTAGTAAGAACGGAAATATTGAATCTTCTGGAAGCAGGTATAATCTATCCTATAGCTTATAGTAGATGGGTAAGTCTTATTCATTGTGTCCCTAAGAAGGGAGGTACTACGGTTGTTCCTAATCATAAGAATGAGCTTATTCCACAAAGAATTGTTACGGGCTATAGAATGGTAATTGATTATAGAAAATTAAATAAATCTACTAGAAAAGATCATTACCCTCTGCCTTTTATCGATCAAATGTTAGAAAGATTAGGAACACACATTTTTGCTTCCATGATGGATACTCTGGCTTTTCGCAAATACCTGTTTTACAATATGATCAAGAAAATACCACTTTTACTTGTCGTTTTGGAACATTTTCTTATAGACGCATGCCTTTCGGTCTATGTAATGCACCTGCTACCTTTCAAAGATTTATGACTCCTATATTCTCTATTTTTTGTGGAAAAGATTGTTGACGTTTTCATGGATGACTTTTCTGTTTATGGGAAGTATTTTGATGATTGTTTAAGCAATCTTGATCGAGTTTTGCAGAGATGTGAACAAACAAATCTCGTCTTGAATTGGGAGAAGTGCCACTTTACGGTTAATGAAGGTATTGTCTTGGGCCATAAAATTTCTGAAAGAGGCATTGAAGTGGACAAAGTCAAGGTTGATGCAATTGAGAAAATGTCATGTCCTAAATTTATCAAAGGTATTCGTAGTTTCCTTGGTCATGTTGGTTTCTATAGGAGGTTTATCAAAGACTTTTCTAAAATTTCTAGGCCTCTTACTAATCTTTTGCAAAAGGATATTCCCTTTGTATTTGCTGATGATTGCATGGAAGACTTTGAAACACTAAAGAAAGCCTTAATCACTGCACATGTTGTTCAACCACCTGATTGGAACTTGCCTTTAGAGATTATGTGTGATGCCAATGATTATGCTGTTGGTGCTGTTCTAGGAAAAAGAGTTGATAAGAAACTAAATGTTATTCATTATGCTGGTAAAACTCTAGACAGTGCTCAATGAAACTATGCTACTACTGAAAAAGAATTCTTAGCAGTGGTGTTTGCTTGTGATAAATTCAGATCTTACATTGTTGATTCTAAAGTAATTGTTCACACAGCTCATGCTGCTATAAAATATCTTATGGAAAAGAAATATGCTGAACCTAGACTCATTAGGTTGGTTCTTCTGCTACAAGAATTTCATTTGCATATTACTGATAGGAAAGGAGCAGAGAACCCCGTGGCTGATAACTTGTCTAGACTTGAAAATATTCTTGATGACCCACAACCAATTAATGATAGATTCCCTGATGAACAACTAGCTACAATGAATGTTTCTCATAGTACACCTTCGTATGCTAACTATGCTAATTATATTGTTGCTAAATACATACCACCTAGCTTCACATACTAATAAAAGAAAAAAATTCTTCTGTGATTTAAGACATTACTTTTGGGATGGCCCACATCTTTATAAATAAGGGGTAGATGGTATTATTAGACATTGTGTACCTGAGCATGAATAGGAACAAATCCTATGGAAATGTCTCTCCGAAGCTTATGGAGGACATCATGCGGGAGACCAAACCGCTCATAAGGTATTACAATCTGGTTTTTATTGGCCTACTCTCTTCAAAGATGCCCATAAGTTTGTCTCATCTTGTGATGAATGCCAAAGAATAGGTAATATCGGTAAGCGTGAAGAAATGCCTATGAACTATTCACTTGCTGTTGGACCATTTGATGTTTGGGGATTTGACTTTATGGGACCTTTTCCTTCCTCTAATGGGTATACACATATTTTGGTTGTTGTTGATTATGCTACTAAATGGGTCAAAGCTATTCCAACCAGTAGTACTGATCACAACACCTCTATTAAAATGCTTAAGGAAGTCATTTTCCCAAGGTTTGGAGTCCCTAGATATTTGATGACTGATGGTGGTTCACACTTCATTCATGGTGCTTTCCGTAAGATGGTTGCTAAGTATGATGTTAATCATAGAATTACGTCACCTTATCATCCTCAGTCTAGTGGTCAAGTTGAACTTAGCAATAGAGAAATAAAATTAATCTTACAAAAGACTGTTAATAGGTCCCGGAAGAATTGGTCTAAGAAATTAGATGATGCACTTTGGGCTTATAGAACAACATACAAAAATCCTATGGATATGTCTCCATATAAAATGGTGTATCGAAAAGCTTGTCATTTACCTCTTGAGTTAGAACACAAAGCATTTTGGGCAATAAAAGAACTCAATTATGATTTCAAACTTGCTGGATAAAAGAGGTTATTTGATATTAGCTCATTAGATGAATGGAGAACCCAAGCTTATGAAAATGCTAAGTTATTCAAAGAAAAAGTTCAAACATGGCATGACAAAGGAATCCAAAAGTGTGAGTTCAAAGTAGGTGAAAATGTTCTTTTCTACAACTCTCGTTTCTGATTCTTTGTAGGAAAACTCCTCTCCAAATGGGAAGGACCATATGTCATCGAGGAGGTCTGTCGGTCTGGAGCTATCAAAATAAATAATGCCGAAGAGACTAACCCGATGGTTGTCGATGGGAAACGAATAAAACACTATATCTCAGGTATGCCCATTAATGTAGAAAGCAATGTTATCCAAACTTTGACACTGGAAGAACACATAAAAGAGTCCTTCCGGAACACTCCAGAATTGTGAAAATAAGGAGGTACGTGATACGGTAAGTAAACTGACTCTGAAAAATCCGCAAAAATATTTTTTGTCAGTTTTGGAATATTTAGAAAATTAGGAAAATAAGAAACTTCCAGGAAAGTCACCCTTTTGGGCACGATACACCAGGGCACGCGAGGCTTGCCTGGTGCGCCCAGGTGGGTTTTGCCCACCTCTTGTACTTTCCAATCTCCGTTTTTCTTAGGTTCTGCTTGTTCCCCAAGATAAAAATCGATATATACCTCCTGAACCTGTTAACCTCCATATCACGGAGAAATCTCCTGTTTTCTTTTCTTGCTATTTCTGTCAGATCTATTGAGCCTGGCATCATGTCTTCTCCCCCCTTTGATCGTATGGAAGAAGATGCTTGGTTGATGAAGATCAAGCTAAAGAGAGAAGACCCCATTGGAGCATCTAAGGAGGACAAGAGCAAGGAGGCATGCGGAGATCAAGTGTCGGTGGACGAGCAAGCATTGCCCACCGATGAGGAAGATGAAGATATCCTTGAACCCTACTATGCTCATCTTACCCCCATTGAGAGTGTAGCCTTCAGGATCATTGATACGGTTCGTATACAAAATAAGTATCTCAATCGTGAAAATATTTTGCATATGGAGCACATTTCTTCCCTGCGGAGAGTCATCCGAAGATTGGAGAGCCTCTTGATCCTTAAAGACCGGACTGCTTCTACTTCATCACCACCATATTCTTCATCACCACCAAAAGAAAACTGAGTATTGGGTATGGGCACTCCCCTTGTCTTTCGCCAAGCTTGGGGGAGGTGCCCCGGTATCGTATCGATCTCCACTATCTTTTGCATTTATTTTCTTAGTTCGATCAATGGTTATCTTTTGCAATTAGATGAATAAAAGTTTAGTTCGATCCTTTCTTTTTGTGAGTTTGCGTAGTGATCAATCCTTGTAATCGTGTGCGAGATATAATAAAGTCTAGTTTGAGTTTTGCGTTCTTTACTTTCTTGCTGCAATAAAAAGAAAGGAAATAAAAATAAAGATCATATGCTAATTAAGGACAGTAAAACTAAACCCTTTCCGAGCTCTCTCATGCCCTCACTGATTTAGACCGTTGGATCGTGCATATCAGTCATCTCTGGCCGTCCAAGGCACTCATTTCTCCGCATGGGCTGATACTGGGCCGGTCGTCCTCGGGCATCTATTCCTGTGGCCGAATCGTAAGCTTCTCGTTCAATGACACAGGACAACGTCAGATGCCGAATGAACGATCGTGATTCTACCCTGCGTCCTCGTAGCCCTACCCACTTCGTTCCCCTTCCTGCGCCCGACCCCTCTTGGCCTTCACTAGAGCAGACCTAGGTGCGCCGCCGCTGTGGTCGTCGCCGCAAAGAGAGAACCGACAATAGCAACTGCTGACCGGGCCGGATCCCCATCTCCACCCATGCCGCAACGCCGCAGTCGCTCCGCCCACTCAGCGACGTGTCCGCCCTGCTCCAATCCTCACTGCCCCCAGCACGCCGCCCCGTTAATCCTGCTGCTGCACCCATACATGGCCACGACTAGACCGCAGGTTCCTATTCTCCAGGGATGATGGCTTCTCGGTGGTGGGCATAAGGTGACGGCAATGGCAGTGGCTTCCACGTGAGGATCTCATCATGACTTCACTGTGCGCCAGTCTAAGATCTCCTTCACCACCAACTGAAATGACACCCACTGTGCCTTGCTCCCCTTTCTCCTTCTGCATTTCACCTCTCTCTCGCAGCATGCCTCAAGAATCCTAACCGAGGCAGTGGTGGTTGCTTTATATCATCCAACCACTGTGCTTCCGCACTACATTGACTATAGCCCTGTCTTCCCCTAGATGTGTGAGGAAAAGCATGCAGGAGGACATGGAGGAGCAAGCATGCATGTATGTCTTTTCACTTTATGAAATCCAAAACAGATTACCGTACAAGCGCAATGACAATACTACTTTTTGATTTGTGCTTACCAGCATTTTAGTGTTACTTTTATAATTTCAAGTTACCAATCCTTCTCCATATACGCAGTTGTACAGTTCTACAATCAGAAATTTACATGTTATTTCTGTGCTTGATCCGCACATAAATATTCAGAGATAATTCAATGCATAATTCAGCAGTAAACTGTATGATAATTTGGTTTTAGTTTGGTGGCCCTTTTGACGAAGCTTGTTATGCAACTTTTGGATGTTAGGTGAAGCTGAACCAAAAGGCATTGATTATTATGTTTCTTGATGTTCTTATCATCAGCCTGTAACTTGCACATCGTCGTACAAATATTTACACTTCTTGCATAACTGTGGTGTGTACTTATACTAATATGTAGCCTCTCTATTTTCTGCTTCCCTTCTTTTGAGGTCTTTTTTTTTCCGTCTTCCCTTTTTTTCAGGTTAGTCCGGATGCTAAAGTGATTGGGATCTCAAGCATTGCAAGAACACTCACCCGGGAAGCTAACTTTATCCTTTAATGTTGATGTTGTATTCACATTTAAACTTCCCACAATAATAATGGCGTGCGCTGATATAACATGTAAGATCTCTTTCCTGTCTCGTCTTTTTTGTAGGTTAGTTTGGATGCTAAACTGATTTGCAGCTCAGGCATATATAGCCTACTGTCTCAGGAAGCTCAAGAGATACATATCACATTCACATGTTATCTTAGCAAGCTCTTCATAAGAAAACTTCCCTGTTCATATTCAGATTTTTTAAGATTTTTAATTGTTTTTAAAATTACTTCTCATGAGGGTGTAGGGGTAGGGCTATCACACATTTCTCATTGTGTTGTGGAGTGGTCTCCTTTTCATATATAATATACTGTAATGCAATTATCTATACTGTTAGATGTGATACTGAGATGTGTAAATATGTGGAAACTAATATTCCTCTCTTGCATGAAGGTTGTCCATTGAAAAAATGGGCGGTCATGTCCATTGTGTTATGAGGTTTGTATTCAACGAATTCTAAGAGGAAGGTATTATACCTACAGCTACTATCATATTTCGTAACATTTTTTCCAACATAAGCGTGTTGAAGATGTTGAAGGCACACTCCCATATAAGGTACCACCTTTTGCCCTTGTCATTCAACAGCAATGCATAGAAACTGTGTTAGTAACTTGGCATGTTTCTTGAAGGGGTCTATTGTTTGAGGTGTGAAATATCAGTCATATGTGTTCACTCAATCCTTTTGCCATCATATCATTTTTCTAATTATTATGGATAATATTTTGTAATGAGATATTTTGGCATGTTCCGCAATCTTCATGGATTATAATTATGCTTTGGGTTTATGTTTTTAACATATTTCAAGCTCATTGCTTTTTCTGTAGCTTTCATAAATGTACCATACAACAACTACGACAATTTAATCATTTTTGTATGCAATGGCATCCATTGGTGTCTTTTTAATAGTATGATATCTATCATATATATTGAAATAGATCGTCAGATGCAAGGATAATGGGATTGCAGTCAATACAATTTTGTGTTGGTTTGTTTCACATTGCAAGCTACACTCATAATTTTATGAGTGCCAAATGTGTCCATGAAAAAGTATCTGAGACAAAATACTCTCTTAAGCTAACATGATTTGCACAATAAAAGCTATAGTTTTGAATTGAGGTACCTTCTCTAATGCTAGCTAGTTTTTTACAGCTTAAGAGTTGATTGTCAAATATTTCTTTTCTGGCTATCAACACCAAAATTTGAACATAATTGTTAAGGTTTATTATCCATCATGTATGTTAGGAAGATCTTTAACACTGCTAAAAATACAAATACAAATAAAACATGCACGTGAAGTGGTCCGTTTTTATTCTGTAGATTATATACACCTTAAACTCTTCCGCTACTAACACTTGTATATGTTGTTCCATTTCAATTTAACCTACATATTTCATTAATTCCTACCATTTTATTGTCAAAATGGACGGGCGCAGTGTCAGGACCCCGACTCAGTGCCACATCGATCTAGCATGTAACACCTCATATCACTTTGCGGCCTCACGCACGGTATTCCCACGGGTGTCGCCTTATCTTTGCCCGGGACCGTTTGCGCCTTTTGGCACACGTATATGATAGTGTCGCTAGCATCCATATGATAAGGATCCCGGGCTGACATGGCTAGTCGTAAACCCAAAGTGGCACAGACTTACAGGGACAGGCATCCGTGACCCAGCATCGAACGTGTCGGTCATCAGCGAGTGAATCCAGGCTGTAGCACTGGGCTAACAGGACTCCGGTGAACCGGGCTGTAGCGGGCTAACAGGACTCCGGTATTCATCGCGTGACATTTCCCCGAAGGGACAGACACAGGAACGAAGAAGGACACATGCCGGCCAGCCTAAGTGTTCCGGAGCAGTAGCAAGCTACCATGGCTCGGTGGAAACACTAGGAGACATTTCCCGGTAAGAGAGGCTACTAAAGATAAACAACTAGATAGTCAGATCCCACACATACCAAGCATTTCAATAACATACACACAATATGCTCGATATGTGCAAATACAACATGGCATCACAACATGACTCTATGACTCAAGTATTTATTCAATAGGCTCTGAGGAGCGAGATATTACAAACATGGGTCTCATGACCCAACAATCAGAGCATACAAGTCAAAGCACATGCGGAAGCTATCATGTTTGAGTACAGACATCTATAAATGAAAAAGGCTGAGAAGCCTGACTATCTACCAGATCCTGCCGAGGGCACAAGATCATAGCTGAGGTAACAAGCTAAACGTTGAAGTCCACGCGGTACTACTAGCGAGACCGAAGTCTCTACAAAAACATAAAATAGGCAAACGTGAGTACAAATGTACCCAGCAAGACTTACATCAGAACTAACTACATATGCATCATTATCGACAAAGGGGATGGTGGATTTTAACTGCAGCAAGCCAGCTTTGACTCGGTGGCTATCCTAAACTACGACTGCAAGCAACTCTTTTGAGGAGGCGCACACGAGTCCACATATTCACCAACCAATACACCACTATGGATCCGCTCCCGTCTCCCTACAAGAACGCCATCCATAGCACTCACGCTTATCTTGCGTATTTTAGAGTATCCACTTTCACTTGTCTATGAACTAATATAAGCAACCCAGAAGTCCTTTACCGCGGACACGGCTATTCGAATAGATGATGTTAACCCTGCAGGGGTGTACTTCTTCATACATGTTTCCACCACTTAGCGTCTGCACACGACATGTGCTCGGCAGACTTCAAGCGAAAGCCGACGTGGGTGTAGACCACGACCTACCTAAACACTCAAGTCTCTAGTCCAGGTTTATCGCCTATTCGGGTTCCATCCATGAGGAGATCCGGCCGGAGTTTCGCTCACAGCCCCAAACGATGTGAACAGGGTTCCCGAGATACCAAACGGGCATCCGGTACACCGTGCCACGTGCCTACCGCATCACAGTCCACCCCTCTGGTCAGCACTGTCCACGGCCTCCAGCATACTACAAACACCAGAAACTACTTGCAACTCCTGGACAGAGGACGAGGGTGAATAAGAAGTCGAGCAGGGTCATATTTCAGGGCCCAATGTATGGTAGTAGCTGAATCATGGATCACAAACACAGAACTCAGTTCCTAAGGACGGCTTCAATGAGACAACCCACCATGTACTCCTACATGGCCTCTCACCGCTACCTTTACCAAATCGTGTTCACACACTTAGCTCACACACAGTAGGACATGTTCACACACCTCTGATTCATCCCCGATGAATCAGACCTGACTCAACTCTAAGCAGTAGCAGGCATGACAAACAAGCAAGAATGAGTAGGCACAACAGGGCTCAAACAACTCCTACTCATGCTAGTGGGTTTCATCTATTTACTGTGGCAATGACAGGTCATGCAAAGGATAAAGGGGTTCAGCTACCGCAGCAAGTAACAGATGAATCGATGTTGTCCTAATGCAGTAAAAGAGAGCAGGAGCGAGAGAGTAGGATTGTATCGGAATGAACAAGGGGGTTTTGCTTGCCTGGCACTTCTGAAGATAATATAGTTCTTCATCGGTGTCATCGATCACATCGCCGGTACACGTCTATCGAGAGGGGACAAATACCGGCAACACAGAAAGGAACACAATCAATGCAATGCACAATATGATGCATGATCATGACATGGCAAAATGAATGTGTTTTGGGCTAATGCAACTAGCAACAGATTAAATGAAGTTGGTTTGGAATACAAGATTCAAATTCAAACTCCATATGTGATTATTCAAATGCCATTTAATAGATTTGTGCTATACAGCAGCTATAAGTTGTTCTAACATGCATGAAAATGGTACAGATGGATTCCTTGAATTTTTCTGATAATTTTTCATATATAAATTATTTAATTTGGAGTTACGGTTGAATTTCTATGATTTTTAGAAGTTTATACAATTTTCTAGAATTTCCTGAATTATTTTAAAACCAGAAAATGATTTAACTGCGTCAGCCTGACGCCAACATGACGTCAGCGAGTCAACAGCCAGGTCCAGGTCAAATCTGACGTGCGGGGTCCACACGTCAGCGACATAGGAGCTAATCCCCCGTTGACTCGGGCTTTGACCCGCTACGGGGCCCGCTGTCAGTGTCTGTTAGTGTGCTAATTG
>NC_041389.1:29370567-29412334 GCF_002162155.2 Triticum dicoccoides | reverse complement strand
CCGGCGATGAGTCGCCGGTGACCACAGTACACGGCGGTGAGCTTCGGAAATCGCCGTTCGGCGACGATTTGGTGCGCGACTAGGCTCTACGGAGAGCTTGGAGTGCTCCGCGTCCAGCGGTGCGGGTGGTTGAGCGTGCGGTGGCCGGGAACGACGCCGGCGAGCGTTTTGGCGGCGGCCGGCGTTCGGGTGAGTTGCGGGTTTGGTGTTGCAGCGCGCAAACGAACCAACTAACGCGCTAGCCATGCTCTGTGTGCAGCCTCGAGTTCGTTGGACGCTGGTGCGCGACCAAATGGTCACCGGAGTGATGCCGGCGTCGAGCTCGTGCGGCGGTGGGTTTCGGCCTTGATGGAATCGGCGGCCAGAGCGAGCAAAAGAGAGCGGGGGTAGGGGTGAACGATGGCGGGGCTTACAGGGATCGATTGGAGGGCCCAGCGGCTCGGGGGAGACGTCGGAGGTGGCGAGCGGGCGCCGGCGATCTCGGGCGGCCGGAGATGGGGAAGACGGCGTGGGCGGCGATGCAGGGCTCCCAGCGTTGCGTAGCTCCATGGAGAGGTTGGGGGCGTCGAGGCGGAGCCTTTGGTCACTCTGGTGGGGTGGAACGACGGTGGTGGCTACGACTGCGACGAGCGGCGGCGACGGCGGTTCTCGGTCGCGTGAGTGAGAGAGCCAGAGAAGGGAGAAGAAGGAACGGGAGAGAGTGAGAGCGGTCCAGGGGGGTGCGTGCCATCCTCAGGGCGACGGGGAGACAGGCAGAGAGGCAGGAGGTGGCCTGGGCGTGTGCCCGCGCGCTCCGGCCACGCGCCTGCGTCCTACTGTCCGAGGAGGAAGACGACAGGGATGGCTGCGGTGGTGGGCTGGGCTGCTACAGTAGAAGGCCAGGTAAGTGGGCTGCCACGTGAGCGCCAGGTAGTCCTTCTCTCTCTTTCTATTTCTGTTTTTATTTATCTATTTTGTTCTATGTTGTTTTAGTTTAGTAAAATACTAAACCATTTTATAAAATCCTGAAAATAGTTATGTGGCTAGAGTTAAAATATACCAAACCACATAAAATGTTCCAGTAATTATTGGACATATATTATTTATATATCAAATATATATCCAATGCAAATAGCTATTTATTTAATTCAAAGGCCCAAAATAATTAACTCTGAGATACCAAAAATATTGTTTTGAGTTTTACCTCTTTGCAATATTTTCAGAGACTAAGAGGAACATTTTCTTGGACTTCTTTGAGGAGATTTTAATGTTGATCATTTTTAGAAGGTTTCTGAGGCTTTGAAAATTCCTCAATTCAAATTTCATTTGAATTAAAACATGATGCTCACATGAGGTCTAGCCTAGTGCATAACAGGACCAGGGATGTGACAACTCACCCCCACTAAACAAAAATCTCGTCCCGAGATTCAAGCGTAGGGTAAGGTGAAGGGGGAACGCAAACTAGCACAATCTTCATGATCCAGTTGCACTTCAAATGAACGTTGATTCAATCACCATCTTTGACTCGAAGTCTTCCTCTGAGAACTCCAACTAGCATGACGAGAAGAGGAAAGGAAAACTCTAGAAGAATCTATCTTCTCGAAGATCAATCAACCTAGGATCAGCTCGCAAAGTGAGTCGTAGCAACATCTCTTGAGCTGAGACGCGAAGCATACATCTGAAGAAATGGAGTGAGACAGATGACGAGGGTCACTAGGTAGACAACAATTCCACACTTAAGAAGGTGGTAAACGATTGTCAACGTAGCGAGGAGTTGAGTTGCCATGATACCACAACGAGGCACCTTAGGGATGGTGACTCGTAGAAATATCCCCTTAAGTGGCAAAAAGAATTACCTTTGATTCAGAAATCATTGAAACTCTTTAAACCAGCCTAAGGCAATTTTCGAGCGATCGTTTGGAGGGGGTCGGTAGAATGGCATATCCAGACTTGGATGATGTGGATTACCTTGTTGAAGACAACGTAATGGATGAATTTGCTTACCACCGGAAATGGAAGAGACCCATGGTAGAATGGCACAATGGCGGTGCAAGCTGGGAACAGAATGCAAATGCTGGGAATGATTCTGGTAACTGGGGAAGAACCCAACAATAGAGAGTGAATTCACTGTTTGAAAAGGTCATAGCATTGCCGAGGAAACTGAGAGGAATCCCAGCTAATGCCGATGACAACACGTAGCGCTTGTGCGTGCTCTCGAGAACTTGAGCATTTCCACAATCATCAAGGTTTTATCAACATCCGTGTCAAGGGTGCTGACAACACAACATACTACCATGATGGCTAATGATGGATGATGCAGATGCAAAGGAAGATAACACCTTCTCAGATTTCACCTTAGCGAGGCCAAGGAGACAAAATCTGGACGATCGACCGAGAGACATTTAGCACTCCGCTCCTAATGTTCTCCTTGATGTGCTAGCGTAATCCATAGATAATTATGGTTGGATATCTAGAACATCAAGTAAAGGTCGGACTTCGGGAGCACAAGAATCATAAGGAACAACTAGGGAGTAAATCCTACGAAGTCCTTATGGAAAGGTGGCCAACTTCCTCAATCAAGTTACTACAATAATAGGTCTTCCGGCTGGGTGTGTTGGCCACGACATCCACTTTACCGGTTATCGCAAGACCAGTATTATAGTTCTTGGGAAATGTTCCAAACCATCATATCTGCCTGAGATTCAGATCTGGTTGGTGTCAGGATATTCCAGACTCATCGAGTCTAGGAAGAAAAATGAAAGTTTGCAACACAAATCGACGAGATGACGTTGCGAGATTCTCGGGGAATGAACTACGATAGTAAGCTCCAAAAACACGAGCCGGTTCTGCTACAACATGTGAACATGTTGTCCCAGACAAGCATGCCCACATGGTAGTCTTACAATAAAACACTACCGAGTTCTGGTTGGGAACCATCAGCGAGGATATCGAAGTTCTTTCATAAGTCCGGATTAGCTCTTATGAAGGAACTCCTTCTCCTTGAACAAATCAATCAGTGGCTTGGTGTGCTAGGGATACATATAGATTGAAGGTTGCAAGTCTTCAAACCACAGAATTCTTTGCACGTGTGCATGACTGATTTGGAATGATTCCAAAGAAAGCAACATTGACTTTCTCGAATCCACGGCGGCAACTTGCATCAAATGCACATGAACTAGAGGAAGTCACTTCTTACATCCGAACATATGCTTCATGAGCTAGCATGAACAAATGCTTTCAAAAGTTTCCAACACTAGCTTAATGTTCAGTAAAATTATGGAGAAGACAAGGATGTTGTCAATGGGCACAACAACAATTCATCTGGGTTTTCTTTTAAAAGGAATTCCATAGTTAAGTGAACAAGTGATAGCATTGGTCAGACCCAAAAGATATAATGGTGTATGCTCGAGGGATCAACCACGAGTAAGACAACATTACGAATATCGTTGGTTCTGATTTGATTTGACGATAGCCCACACCCAAATCAAAGGTTGGACAAGATGATAGGTCCATTAACTGATCACGAGGGTCAGTTGATGAAAATATCATCTTTCTTCAACACACACTACACAAGAATATCCCTTTGAAACGAACTAAGTCAGGCAAGCTTTTATCTTCCAATTCTCCAAGTTGTTGTCTGGCTTAACCAACTAGCTTAGGGATATCTAACACAGATTCTTGGAGAAAGGGTGGTTCACAAGAAACCAACTTGATCACGAGCTCAACATAACAGTCAGGAAACAACCCGGTAACACTTCCAAGAAGATATTTGGAAAGTCACGAACCACCGGTATGTTACTAAGCTTGAGGACAATCTTGCTTTTGAGGGCAAGACGACATGATCAAATGAGTGAGGACTTGACAAAATCCTAACTCATCAATCGAAATGTGCACCAAGAAGATGGACAAGGTAGCACGATCAATCTTAGAATGATGATTCAATAACCAACACGCTAAGAATGAAATTATTGTCCTTTAACTACCAAGCAACAAGGTTGCTAGGAGTATTGATTTCACACATCACGATTCACTTGTCGACATTCCGGTTACAGTAACACAGGCACCGAGGGATGAACAATGATGGCAAGAAGTATCACTGTACCAAGAGTTCATAGGATGGTGTGCAATTCCTATAACAATCCCGATATAAACGATGGTAATACTCCAAGGTAGAACAGAACAAAAGCTGGATTAGCAATTTGATCTGTGGAGCACAACTTCTTTGACCCAATCCTGGATATGGAAGAGGTACTGGAGTTTGTTTCTCCTAGTCATTCCAGAATAGAATGGCTTGACGGACCACAAGAGTAATAGGCATCGATAAACGAACGCACGCATACTCTTGACTATCAATTGATAGATGAAGGTCAGTAGACAACTAAAGAGGGACAACTCAAAGGAACATATAACTTTCTGAGTTGTGGATGCATAGATTAGTATGTCGAACCATGTTCAACAGGTTTCTTCCGGATAACCCATGCAGAAAGGTTGAGCTGGCAAAGTCACAATATAGCATGGAGAACTCATCGAGAGCACTCTTGCTGTCATCTTTTGGTTCAGAAGAACTCCTGCCAAGGATGGTTCATGGTAATTGGAAGAAGGATGTACCACAAACCTCGAGGACTATCGCAAAGGTTACTAATAACCTAAAGGAACTAGCAAACACTATCAACATGAAGTAAGTAGAGTGAATCTCGGGTTCAAAACCCAAGGAGTATAATACCTACTACTAAGTGGCATCACGGGATGCTTTTGAGAATAAAAGCCAGAATCGTCACACTGGGATCACAAAACATTGCTAGATTACTAGGTGACTCCCTAAACACCTAGGGCCATAATAGTAACTCCAACATAATGTCAAGGCAATAGAATACCTCAACTCAACAATTAGTGTGATTGAGCTGGCATAAAAGACATTGAAACCAGAGGAAAAGGATTTTGCAAATGCATCAGACTCTTTGGAAACCTGGGATGACTCGGACAGCATAACGGCTGTAATTGCTCAAAAAGATTTGAGACAATCACAAAATGGTGGCATAACCACTCAACATCACAGTATCAAGGTTCCGAGATCAACAGTTATCATACAGAAGTAGTAGGAACTGAAACGAGGTTTAAGTCCAACAATCTTATAAGCCTACAGATTAGCAACACGTGATCCTAATAGAAAGAAGAGATAGCCTAGTTCTTAATCCCCGTAGAAGAGAAGATGATGACTCAGATCAGAAGGCCATGAGGTATAAGGAGTAAAAAGAGCCTTACGTTCCATCCCACAATCAATTCCCTTATATAACTAAAGAATTTCTAGACTCAACTTCGACCAGTATGGCTTGGTAATCCTACAGGCAGTCAAGCTCTGATACCAACGCTGTCAGGACCCCGACTCAATGCCACATCGATCTAGCATGTAACACCTCATATCACTTTGCGGCCTCACGCACGGTATTCCCACGGGTGTCGCCTTATCTTTGCCCGGGACCGTTTGCGCCTTTTGGCACACGTATATGATAGTGTCGCTAGCATCCATATGATAAGGAGCCCGGGCTGACATGGCTAGTCGTAAACCCAAAGTGGCACAGACTTACAGGGACAGGCATCCGTGACCCAGCATTGAACGTGTCGGTCATCAGCGAGTGAATCCAGGCTGTAGCACTGGGCTAACAGGACTCCGGTGAACCGGGCTGTAGCGGGCTAACAGGACTCCGGTATTCATCGCGTGACATTTCCTCGAAGGGACAGATACAGGAACGAAGAAGGACACATGCCGGCCAGCCTAAGTGTTCCGAAGCAGTAGCAAGCTACCATGGCTCGGTGGAAACACTAGGAGACATTTCCCGGTAAGAGAGGCTACTAAAGATAAACAACTAGATAGTCAGATCCCACACATACCAAGCATTTCAATAACATACACACAATATGCTCGATATGTGCAAATACAACATGGCATCACAACATGACTCTATGACTCAAGTATTTATTCAATAGGCTCAGAGGAGCGAGATATTACAAACATGGGTCTCATGACACAACAATCAGAGCATACAAGTCAAAGCACATGCGGAAGCTATCATGTCTGAGTACAGACATCTATAAATGAAAAAGGCTGAGAAGCCTGACTATCTACCAGATCCTGCCGAGGGCACAAGATCGTAGCTGAGGTAACAAGCTAAACGTCGAAGTCCACGCGGTACTACTAGCGAGACCAAAGTATCTCTGCAAAAACATAAAATTGGCAAACGTGAGTACAAATGTACCCAGCAAGACTTACATCAGAACTAACTACATATGCATCATTATCAACAAAGGGGATGGTGGAGTTTAACTGCAGCAAGCCAGCTTTGACTCGGTGGCTATCCTAAACTACGACTGCAAGCAACTCTTTTGAGGAGGCGCACACGAGTCCACATATTCACCAACCAATACACCACTATGGATCCGCTCCCGTCTCCCTACGAGAACGCCATCCATAGCACTCATGCTTATCTTGCGTATTTTAGAGTATCCACTTTCACTTGTCTATGAACTGATATAAGCAACCCAGAAGTCCTTTACCGCGGACACGGCTATTAGAATAGATGATGTTAACCCTGCAGGGGTGTACTTCTTCATACATGTTTCCACCACTTAGCGTCTTCACACGACATGTGCTCGGCAGACTTCAAGCGAAAGCCGACGTGGGTGTAGACCATGACCTACCTAAACACTCAAGTCTCTAGTCTAGGTTTATCGCCTATTCGGGTTCCATCCATGAGGAGATCCGGCCGGAGTTTCGCTCACAGCCCCAAACGATGTGAACAGGGTTCCCGAGATACCAAACGGGCATCCGGTACACCGTGCCACGTGCCTACCGCATCACAGCCCACCCCTCCGGTCAGCGCTGTCCACGGCCTCCAGCATACTACAAACACCAGAAACTACTTGCAACTCCTGGACAGAGGACGAGGGTGAATAAGAAGTCGAGCAGGGTCATATTTCAGGGCCCAATGTATGGTAGTAGCTGAATCATGGATCACAAACACAGAACTCAGTTCCTAAGGACGGCTTCAATGAGACAACCCACCATGTACTCCTACATGGCCTCTCACCGCTACCTTTACCAAATCGTGTTCACACACTTAGCTCACACACAGTAGGACATGTTCACACACCTCTGATTCATCCCCGATGAATCAGACATGACTCAACTCTAAGCAGTAGCAGGCATGACAAACAAGCAAGAAAGAGTAGGCACAGCAGGGCTCAAACAACTCCTACTCATGCTAGTGGGTTTCATCTATTTACTGTGGCAATGACAGGTCATGCAAAGGATAAAGGGGTTCAGCTACCGCAGCAAGTAACAGATGAATCGATGTTGTCCTAATGCAGTAAAAGAGAGCAGGAGCGAGAGAGTAGGATTGTATCGGAATGAACAAGGGGGTTTTGCTTGCCTGGCACTTCTGAAGATAATATAGTTCTTCATCGGTGTCATCGATCACATCGCCGGTACACGTCTATCGAGAGGGGACAAATACCGGCAACACAGAAAGGAACACAATCAATGCAATGCACAATATGATGCATGATCATGACATGGCAAAATGAATGTGTTTTGGGCTAATGCAACTAGCAACAGATTAAATGAAGTTGGTTTGGAATACAAGATTCAAATTCAAACTCCATATGTGATTATTCAAATGCCATTTAATAGATTTGTGCTATACAGCAGCTATAAGTCGTTCTAACATGCATGAAAATGGTACAGATGGATTCCTTGAATTTTTCTGATAATTTTTCATATATAAATTATTTAATTTGGAGTTACGGTTGAATTTCTATGATTTTTAGAAGTTTATACAATTTTCTAGAATTTCCTGAATTATTTTAAAACCAGAAAATGATTTAACTGCATCAGCCTGACGCCAGCATGACGTCAGCGAGTCAACGGCCAGGTCCAGGTCAAATCTGACGTGCGGGGTCCACACGTCAGCGACACAGGAGCTAATCCCGCGTTGACTCGGGCTTTGACCCGCTACGGGGCCCGCTGTCAGTGTCTGTTAGTGTGCTAATTGGGGGGGGGGATTAGCCGCTAATGGCAACGCCACGTCAGATACGCCGGCGATGAGTCGCCGGTGACCACAGTACACGGCGGCGAGCTTCGGAAATCGCCGTTCGGCGACGATTTGGTGCGCGGCTAGGCTCTACGGAGAGCTTGGAGTGCTCCGCGTCCAGCGGTGCGGGTGGTTGAGCGTGCGGTGGCCGGGAACGACGCCGACGAGCGTTTGGGCGGCGGCCGGCGTTCGGGTGAGTTGCGGGTTTGGTGTTGCAGCGCGCAAACGAACCAACTAACGCGCTAGCCATGCTCTGTGTGCAACCTCGAGTTCGTTGGACGCTGGTGCGCGACCAAATGGTCACCGGAGTGACGCCGGCGTCGAGCTCGTGCGGCGGTGGGTTTCGGCCTTGATGGAATCGGAAGCCAGAGCGAGCAAAAGAGAACGGGGGTAGGGGTGAACGATGGCGGGGCTTACAGGGGGTCGATTGGAGGGCCCAGCGGCTCGGGGGAGACGTCGGAGGTGGCGAGCGGGCGCCGGCGATCTCGGGCGGCCGGAGATGGGGAAGACGGCGTGGGCGGCGATGCAGGGCTCCCGGCGTTTCGTAGCTCCATGGAGAGGTCGGGGGCGTCGAGGCGGAGCCTTTGGTCACTCTGGTGGGGTGGAACGACGGTGGTGGCTACGACTGCGACGAGCGGCGGCGACGGCGGTTCTCGGTCGCGTGAGTGAGAGAGCCAGAGAAGGGAGAAGAAGGAACGGGAGCGAGTGAGAGCGGTCCAGGGGGTGCGTGGCATCCTCAGGGCGACGGGGAGACAGGCAGAGAGGCAGGAGGTGGCCTGGGCGTGTGCCCGCGCGCTCCGGCCACGCGCCTGCGTCCTACTGTCCGAGGAGGAAGACGACAGGGATGGCTGCGGTGGTGGGCTGGGCTGCTACAGTAGAAGGCCAGGTAAGTGGGCTGCCAGGTGAGCGCCAGGTAGTCCTTCTCTCTCTTTCTATTTCTGTCTTTATTTATCTATTTTGTTCTATGTTGTTTTAGTTTAGTAAAATACTAAACCATTTTATAAAATCCTGAAAATAGTTATGTGGCTAGAGTTAAAATATACCAAACCACATAAAATGTTCCAGTAATTATTGGACATATATTATTTATATATCAAATATATATCCAATGCAAATAGCTATTTATTTAATTCAAAGGCCCAAAATAATTAACTCTGAGATACCAAAAATATTGTTTTGAGTTTTACCTCTTTGCAATATTTTCAGAGACTAAGAGGAACATTTTCTTGGACTTCTTTGAGGAGATTTTAATTTGATCATTTTTAGAAGGTTTCTGAGGCTTTGAAAATTCCTCAATTCAAATTTCATTTGAATTAAAACATGATGCTCACATGAGGTCTAGCCTAGTGCATAACAGGACCAGGGATGTGACACGCAGCGACGCGCGCCTTCATGATCTAGTTTTATGGAAAGTGATGACAATACACAAGGAAAAGTGTAAGTAGAAAATTTTATTGTAGATTGACAAACATAGCATTGGTCAATGATGCAACACATGCAAGAATTAATAAGGGAAGAGAAGATTCACATGTAAATACACTATCATGGAAATCTTTTGTCATTGTGAGCACCCATCAAAATATTATATGCCAAAATTGTTGACGTTGGACAAGGAATACAACCTAATGATTTATCTTTGTTCATATTCACATAGAAGTCATATTGTCGTAGATCCTTCAACATGTGGTGCTTGCCCCTATCTTTGCTAGCCAAAAATTCCGCACTAAGTAGAGATACTACTTGTGCATCCAAAACCCTTAAACCCTATCTTGTTTGAGAGTCCACCATACCTAATGGATTGAGTAAGATCCTTCAAGTAAGTTGGCATTGGTGCAAAAAGGGTAATAAAAATTTCTTATAAAAATGTGAGATCATTTAGTGTAAGGGAAAACTGAGCGTTGTCCGAACTTGTGATGGTGAAGAATAAAAGCGACATACTGCATAATAAAGGTTGCCATCACAAGGGGCAATATAATGTGACATTCTCTTGCACTAAGGGGTTGAGCATACAAACAAAGAGCGCATGGCAACCTCTGCTTCCCTCTGCGAAGGGCCTATCTTTTACTTTCATGTATTTATTTTTATGCAAGAGTCAAAGTTTTCTCTCTATTCCTTTTATTTTTCTCCTTTGGCAAGCATCATGTGGTGAGGAAAGATATAGGCACATATGTCCAGTTGAATATGGGTGGCTGATACGTCTCCAACGTATCTATAATTTATGAAGCATTCATGCTATTTTCTTATCTGTTTTGAATGATTACGGGCTTTATTATACACTTTCATATTACTTTTGGGACTAACCTACTAATCGGAGGCCTAGCCCATATTCCTGTTTTATTGCCTGTTTCAGTATTTTGAAGAAAAGGAATATCAAACGGAGTCCAAACGGAATAAAACCTTCGGGAGCGTGATTTTTGGAAAGGATATGATCCGGGAGACTTGGAGTTCAAGCCAGGGAAGGTTTGAGGAATCCAGGAGATAGGAGGGCGCGCCCACCCCCCTGGGCGCGCACCCTGTCTCCTGGGCCCCTCGAGGCTCCCCCGACCGACTTCTTTCGCCTATATAAGTCCACGTACCCTAAAAACATCAAAGACGAAGATAGATTGGGAGTTCCGCCGCCTCAAGCCACTGTAGCCACCAAAAACCTCTTGGGAGCCCGTTCCGGCACCCTGCCGGAGGGGGAACCCATCACCGGTGGCCATCTTCATCATCCCAGCGCTATCCATGACGAGGAGGGAGTAGTTCACCCTCGGGGCTGAGGGTATGTACCAGTAGCTATGTGTTTGATCTCTCTCTCTCGTGTTCTCTCTATGGCACGATCTTGATGTATCGCGAGCTTTGCTATTATAGTTGGATCTTATGATGTTTCTCCCCCTCTACTCTCTTGTGATGAATTGAGTTTCCCTTTGAAGTTATCTTGTCGGATTGAGCCTTTAATGATTTGAGAACACTTATCTGTGGTGACAATGGGATATCACGTGATCCACTTGATGTATATTTTGGTGATCAGCTTGCGGGTTCTGCCCATGAACCTATGCATACACATGTTGTCGTCTTGACTCTCCAGTAGAAACTTTAGGGCACTCTTTGAAGTACTTTGTGTTGGTTGAATAGATGAATCTGAGATTGTGTGATGCATATCGTATAATCATTCCCACGGATACTTGAGGTGACAATGGAGTATCTAGGTGACATTAGGGTTTTGGTTGATTTGTGTCTTAAGGTGTTATTCTAGTACGAACTCTTGAATAGATCCGAAAGAATGACTTTGAGGTGGTTTCGTACCCTACCATAATCTCTTCGTTTATTCTCCATTATTAGTGGCTTTGGAGTGACTCTTTGTTGCATATTGAGGGATTGTTATATGATCTATCTATGTTATTATTGTTGAGAGAACTTGCACTAGTGAAAGTATGAACCCTATGCCTTGTTTCCTATCATTGCAATACCGTTTACGCTCACTTTTATCATTAGTTACCTTGCTGTGTTTATATTTTCAGATTACAAATACCTTTATCTACTATCCATATTGTACTTGTATTACCATCTCTTAGCCTAACTAGTGCACCTATACAATTTACCATTGTATTGGGTGTGTTGGGGACACAAGAGACTCTTTGTTATTTGGTTGCAGGGTTGTTTGAGAGAGACCATCTTCATCCTACGCCTCCCACAGATTGATAAACCTTAGGTCATCCACTTGAGGGAAATTTGCTATTGTCCTACAAACCTCTGCACTTGGAGGCCCAACAACGTCTACAAGAAGAAGGTTGTGTAGTAGACATCAAGATCTTTTCTGGCGCCGTTGCCGGGGAGGCTAGGTAAACGACACTCACACCCCGTCAACTAAGCTCTTTTCTGGCGCCGTTGCCGGGGAGGTGAGTGCTTGAAGGTATATCTTTAGATCTTTTAATCGAGTCTTTTTGTTTCTTGTTTTATCACTAGTTTAGTTTATAAAATAAAACTACAAAAAATGGAATTGAGTTTGTCTCATACGCTTCATCTTTTTAATATCTTTCGTGAGAATGATGGTAAGGAAAGTTGTGCTCAAGTGCTTGACGAAGTCTATAAAATGTTTTGCACTAAATCTTTGAATGATGAGCATGATTGCAATGATGTTAGTATAAATTCCTTGAATATCCATGATGCTAATGATATGCAAAGCCACAAGCTTGGGGATGCTATGTTTGATGAATATGATATTTTTTGTCCCCCAAGTTTTGATGAGCAAATTTATTATGATGAAAGCATGCCTCCTATTTATGATGATTATATTGATGAAACTGGGTTCGGAAGAGTGTCAACTTTAGGAAGTAGTGATCCCACTATTTTGGAGGATGTTGAATCTTATTGTGATGAACATGAAAGTGGATTTGGAAGAGTGTCAACTTTATTTAGTGATGATTCCACTATTTCGGAAGAGGTTCCAATTGATTATGAGAACAAAGTTGCTATCTATGATGATTATTGTGATGACTTGTATGCTATTAAGAATAAAAATAACCATGAAGCTTGTCATCATGATTTTAGTTTTCAATTGGATTATGCCTCACATGATAGTTATTTTTTTGAGTTTGCTCCCACTATTATTGATGAGAATAAATTTGCTTATGTGGAGAGTAGTAAAATTTCTATGCAAGTAGATCATGAAAAGAATGCTTTATCTGCTGGTTATATTGTTGAATTCATTCATGATGCTACTGAAAATTATTATGAGGGAGGAACATATGCTTGTAGGAATGGCAATAATATCAAGTTTGCTCTCTATGTGCTTAAAATCTTGAGGTTGTGCTTGTTTTGCCTTCCTATGCTAGTTGAATATTGTTCCCATAAGTTGTTTTCTCACAAAATCCCTATGCATATGAAGTGGGTTAGACTTAAATATGCTAGTCATATTCTTCATCATGCTCTCTTTATGTTTCAATTCTTATATTTTATGTGAGCATCATTGAAATCATCATGCCTAGCTAGGGGCGTTAAACGATAGCGCTTGTTGGGAGGCAACCCAACTTTATTTTTGTTTCTTACTTTTTGTTCCTGTTTAGTAATAAATAATTCATATAGCCTCTGGTTAGATGTGGTTTCATGTTTAAATTAGTGTTTGTGCCAAGTAGAACCTTTGGGAAGACTTGGGTGAAGTCTTTATGATCTTGCTGTAAAAAACAGAAACTTTAGTGCTCACAAGAATAGCTGCCATTTTCTACTGGTGAGTGATTTTAGGTTGATTCTTTTTGCAGATGATTAATAGGCAAATTCCTCAGGTCCACCAATTTATTTAAGAATTTGTGGAGTTCCATAAGTATACTTTTGATACAGATTACTACAGACTGTTCTGTTTTTGACAGATTCTATTTTCTATGTGTTGTTTGCTTATTTTGATGAATCTATGTGTAGTATCGGAGGGTATGAACCATAGATAAGTTGGAATACAGTAGATATTGCACCAATATGAATTTATAATGAGTTCATTACAGTACCTAAGTGGTGATTTATTTTCTTATACTAACGGAGCTTACGAGTTTTGTTTTGAGTTTTGTGTGATTGAAGTTTTCAAGTTTTGGGTAATGATTCAATAGAATATGGAATAAGGAGTGTCAAGAGCCTAAGTTTGGGGATTCCCAAGGCACCCCAAGGTAATATTCAAGGATGGCCAGGAGCCTAAGCTTGGGGATGCCCCGGAAGGCATCCCCTCTTTCGTCTTTGTTCATCGGTAACTTTACTTGGAGCTATATTTTTATTTACCACATGATATGTGTTTTGCTTGGAGCGTCATTTTATTTTATTAGTATTTTCTTGCTGTTATTTAGAATAATGTTTTGCGTCTCTATTTTCAATAAAAATGTCAAGGATATCCTTTACCATGCTTATTTTGCTAGTATACATGTTGCTGTTTGAAATTAGAAAGTTTACCGATGTTGCAAAAATTCCCTAGAAAAGTAAGAGAATGATATGATGTTGAATATTTTTGAATAATGAGCTCTGATAAATCTTCTACAGCGTAGTATTTTTCTTATAATTTTTGGAGTTAGTGCAGTATGATGAATCTTGCATTCTTTACAAACTATACTGTTTTGGCAGATTGCTGTTATGTTTGCATTGTTTGTATATGTTTGCTTGTTTAATGATTCTATTTGAGGATAGGAGTATTAAACACGCAGAGACATTTAGTATGCAATGTTGAATAATAATTCTAATGATTTGCTACATTATAGAATGATATGGTTTTTCATTGGTTTATACTAACTTATCTCACGAGTTCTTGTTGAGTTTGGTGTGGATGAAGCTTTCGAGATTTAGGAACCATGACCTGAAAGGAATTAAGGAGACACAAAAGCTCAAGCTTGGGGATGACCAAGGCACCCCAAGATAATATTTCAAGAAGTCTCAAGCATGAAAGCTTGGGGATGCCCCGGTAGGCATCCCACCTTTCTTCTTCAACAATTATCGGTTAGTATCGGTTGAACCTAAGTTTTTGCTTCTTCACATGAGTTGTGCTCTCCTTGCAATGTCATTTTGTTTTGCATTGCTTGCTGTATGAATAAAATACCAAGATCTGAAATTCTTATATGGGAGAGAGTCTTCACATAGTTGCATAATTATTTAACTACTCATTGATCTTCACTTATATCTTTTGGGAGTAGTTTGTCATTTACTCGTGTGCTTCACTTATATCCTATGAGTAAATGGTTGAATGAGTTGAATGTCATAAATCTGAAATTATATATGTCTCATTTGCTTATCCCATGGGGAGTAATGACTTCACATCTAAGAAGTGGAGGTTGTAAATTTATTGAAGGTTAGCAAGCATTGTATTAGTCATTTGAACAATTCATGAAAGAATATTGAAGGAAGAGAGATTTCACATATAAATATACTATCTTAGACATCTTTTATAATTGTGAGCACTCATTAAGTATGACATGCTAAAGAGTTGATGTTGTACAAGGAAGACAACATAATGGGTTATGTTTTCTCACATCTTAGTTAAAGTATATTGTCATGGATCATTCAAACATGTTGAACTTGCCTTTCCCCCTCATGCTAGCCAAATTCCTTGCACCAAGAAGAGATACTACTTGTGCTTCCAGATATCGTTAAACCCAGTTTTGCCATGAGAGTCCACTGTACCTACCTATGGATTGAGTAAGATCCTTCAAGTAAGCTGTCATCGGTGCAAGCAATAAAAATTGCTCTCTAAATATGTATGATCTATTAGTGTGAAGAAAATAAGCTTTATACAATCTTGTTATGGAAGTAATAAAAGCGACGGACTGCATAATAAAGGTCCATATACAAGTGGCAATATAAAGTGACATTCTTTTGCATTAAGATTTTGTGCATCCAACCCTAAAAGCGCATGACAACCTCTGCTTCCCTCTGCGAAGGGCCTATCTTTTACTTTATGTCGTTTACTTTATGCAAGAGTCAAGGTGATATTCACCTTTCTCTTTTTCATTTTATCCTTTGGCAAGCACCTCGTGTTGGAAAGATCCTGATATATATATCCAATTGGATGTAAGTTAGCATGAACTATTATTGTTGACATCACCCAAAGGTGAATACGTTGGGAGGAAACACTATAAGCCCCTATCTTTCTCAGTGTCCGATTAAAACTCCATAACCATTAGTATTGCGTGAGTGTTAGCAATTGTAGAAGACTATATGATAGTTGAGTATGTGAAGTTTGCTAAATCAAAGCTCTGACATAGACCCTTCCTGAAAGTAGGATGAATTGTAATTGTTTGATGATTGAGAATAAAGTTGGCTAGTTTTCAAGAAAGTTTACGGTCTATGCTTTAACTTGTGAATAGTTTGCTACTTGATCATGAGGAGTTTTATGAGATGAACTACTGTTATGACATATAATCATGCTAGAAAAGGTGATTGAAATTATCATTGATCAAACTTGTGCACCTTCTAGCATTCACACTTCATAAACTAGATAACCCCCCGCGCGTTGCTGCGGAACATTTGGTCTAAAATACCTATCAAAGAGGTATGCATAAAATAAATGTAAAAAAAATGAAAAATACTAAAAAAAATTGGCCCATTCACCATATTAATTTTTGGCACCTACATACCTAACGTGTTTAGACCACAAACCATAGTACCCTCCAATTGAAAGATGTCTGAAATTTGCACTAATTAATGGTAATATTGTCCCAATAAATATCTGAAAGTTTGAACACCACGCGATGAAAACCTACTTGCTGGCCTTTCTGAAAATTAAAGCACTGGGAAATTGAATCAAATATGTGTGATATGCTCAAACGGGTTACTTGAGATACTAATGTGTTATATTTGTCAATTTGACTGACCTTGACGACCAATAGTTATGAAAAGACTGCAATATGCAAGCTCGTGGAATTTAGTACTCATCATCGTGTCATATTTCTTTGTGGGTATCCCTAAGCATTGCCAGAAATACATTTTGGTCATCAACATTGAAGATTAGTAAAAAGCTAAAAGGACTTGAAGGATATGACCGAAGGAGACAAAAGAAATCAATGAAGGGAAAGCAGTAGTGCAAAAGAATAAACATGGGGCAAGAACACGCATACCTAGTAAAGTACCGACTATCCAGTTGAACTACATCAATATGACTCTAAAAAAATTATTCAAATCATATTAGAGGATGGGTTAAGAAAATAAAGCAAAAATCAAAAGTTAGAAGGATAGAGTAGCATGGGCGTGTGGCCACCGTTGGTTGCAATACCTGGTCGGCATCTCCACCTGCCTGTGCAAAAGGAAGCCAACACAAGACTGTTGTAAACCTGATTAGATCCCACTGGATACAATGGAAACCAATCTGCACCTCCTAACAAAACTGAAGTTAAATTCACCAGAAGAGAGAGAGGGGGGAGAGAGAGAGAGACCACCGCCTTCTCGATGGCGCTACTGGGCACCAGACCAATTCACACCAAACCACAGTCGGAGAGAGTCGGCAGATGCACCGAAGTCCGGTGGTCGTACCAGAGGACCAGACCCACATGCGGAGATTGCTTCCTTTCTTTTCTAGCCGTTGCGTTGTACTGTTGCCAAGGGAAAAGATTGGTCCTTTATTTTGTGAAGAGATGGAAACGGAAAAATGACGTGGGGAAAGACCGGTTGGGCTTCTCTTTTTTTTAGGATGTGAGACGATCACGAAGCATTCAGATTTATTTGCGCGAGTGGAATCGAGGATACGAAGAGATGGGTTAGTAATAGAGGAGATGAACGATGTTGTGGAGGAAATAACTTTGGAGGAGACCAAGCGTGGGGGGAAAGCTTATAGTGTCGGTTTTTCTAATGAAATAATTTGAAGATATTATTATAGGAGTTTATAGGTCAGATCTGAGGTGGGCTTGAGGGGAACTGCATGAGGTGACGTGGCTCGATGTGATTGGATGCTGAGGTGTCTACGCTGCATGTTGAGATAAATCAAGTAGTGGGGGTGAACTTCTTAACTATATAGGATTCTTTCTTTTATCATTTACCTACTCGAGGACGAGCAGGAATTAAGCTTGGGGATGCTGATACATCTCCAATGTATCTATAGTTTATGAAGCATTCATGCTATTTTCTTATCTGGTTTGAATGATTACGGGCTTTATTATACACTTTTGTATTACTTTTGGGACTATCCTACTAACCGGAGGCCCAGCCCATATTGTTGTTTTGTTGCCTGTTTCAGTATTTCAAAGAAAAGGAATATCAAACGGAGTCCAAACGGAATGAAACCGTCGGGAGCATGATTTTTGGAAAGGATATGATCCGGGAGACTTGGAGTTCAAGCCAGGGAAGGTTCGAGGAAGCCAGGAGATAGGAGGGCGTGCCCACCCCCTGGGCGCGCCCCCTGTCTCCTGGGCCCCTCGAGGCTCCCCGATCGACTTCTTTCGCCTATATAAGTCCACGTACCCTAAAAACATCGAAGACGAAGATAGACCAGGAGTTCCGCCGCCGCAAGCCTCTGTAGCCACCAAAAACCGCTCGGGAGCCTGTTCCAGCACACTGCTAGAGGGGGAACCCATCACCGGTGGCCATCTTCATCATCCCGACGCTATCCATGACGAGGAGGGAGTAGTTCACCCTCGGAGCTGAGGGTATGTACCAGTAGCTATGTGTTTGATCTCTCTCTCTCTATGGCACGATCTTGATGTATCACGAGCTTTGCTATTATAGTTGGATCTTATGATGTTTCTCCCCCTCTGCTCTCTTGTGATGAAGTAAGTTTTCCCTTTGAAGTTATCTTTTCGGATTGAGTCTTTAATGATTTGAGAACACTTGATGTATGTCTTGTCGTGCTTATCTGTGGTGACAATGGGATATCACGTGATCCACTTGATGTATGTTTTGGTGATCAACTTGCAGGTTCCGCCCATGAACCTATGCATAAGGGTTGGCACACGTTTTCGTCTTGACTCTCCGGTAGAAACTTTAGGGCACTCTTTGAAGTACTTTGTGTTGGTTTAATAGATGAATCTGAGATTGTGTGATGCATATTGTATAATCATGCCCACAAATACTTGAGGTGACAATGGAGTATCTAGGTGACATTAGGGTTTTGGTTGATTTGTGTCTTAAGGTGTTATTCTAGTACGAACTCTTGAATAGATCCGAAAGAATAACTTTGAGGTGGTTTCGTACCCTACCATAATCTCTTCGTTTATTCTCTGCTATTAGTGGCTTTGGAGTGACTCTTTGTTTCATATTGAGGGATTGTTATATTATCTATCTATGTTATTATTGTTGAGAGAACTTGCACTAGTGAAAGTATGAACCTTATGCCTTGTTTCCTACCATTGCAATACCATTTACGCTCACTTTTATCATTAGTTACCTTGCTGTTTTTATATTTTAAGATTACAAATACCGTTATCTACTATCCATATTGCACTTGTATTACCATCTCTTCGCCTAACTAGTGCACCTATACAATTTACCATTGTATTGGGTGTGTTGGGGACACAAGAGACTCTTTGTTATTTGGTTGCAGGGTTGTTTGAGAGAGACCATCTTCATCCTACGCCTCCCACAGATTGATAAACCTTAGGTCATCCACTTGAGGGAAATTTGCTACTGTCCTACAAACCTCTGCACTTGTAGGCCCAACAACGTCTACAAGAAGAAGGTTGTGTAGTAGACATCAGTGGCATAAGTTATTATTGTTGACATCACCCTTGAGGTGAGTGTGTTGGGAGGCGAAACTATAAGCCCCTATCTTTCTTTGTGTCCGGTTGAAACGTTTTACTGATGTGTACGCGGTGAGTGTTAGCAATCATAGAAGACTAGATGATACTTGAGTATGTCGACTTTCCTAAAGGCTCCGATACGTGACCCTTCCTGAAAAGATGATGAATTGTAGTTGCAAAGTTGACTGAGAACATAGTTTGTTAGTTTACAACAGAGTTTATTCTTTATACTTCAGTGTTGTGATGAATTGTCACTTGTTCATGGGAAGTCTATGACAAAATTTCTATAATAAAAGTTTTATATTTATGTTTGTTGCTATTATAATAAGTCACATGATGCTGCTATGTCGGTATTTTTGTTTTTATTGACACATCTCTCTCAAAGCATGTGGACATGTTTTTTGATTTCGGTTTTCGCTTGAGGACAAGAGAGGTATCAGCTTGGGTGAGTTGATACGTCCATTTTGCATCATGTTTTCCAACTATTATTATGTTGTTCTATTGTATAATAATGCTTTTTGTAGTAATTCTAATGCCTTTTCTCTCATAATATGCAAGGTTTGCACCAAGGGGGAGAATTCTGGCAACTTGAAATCTGGACATGAAAAAGCTACATCAAGCTACCTATTCTGCACAACTCCAAAGGAGCTAAAACTCCCCGAGGAATTTTTATGGAATATTAAAGTAATATTGGAGCAAATAAGTACCAGAGAAGGGCGCGCTAGGAGACCCAGGCGCGCCCTGGTGGGTGCTGCCCTCCTCGGCCCACCTCCGGTGCCCATCTTCTGGTATATAAGTCATTTTGACCTAGAAAATAAATAAGGGGAGGGCATTCAGGACGAAGCGCCACCGCCTCGAGACGGAACTTGGGCAGGAGCACTTTTGCCCTCCGGCGGAGCGATTCCGCTGGGGGAACTTCCCTCCCGGGGGGAAATCATCGTCATCATCATCACCAATGACTCTCCCATCTTGGGGAGGGTTATCTTCATCAACATCTTCACAGCACCAACTCCTCTCAAACCCTAGTTCATCTCTTTCGTTCAATCTTTGTATCAAAACTACAGATTGGTCCCGTGGGTGACTACTAGTGTTTATTACATCTTGTAGTTGATTACTATATGGTTTATTTGGTGGAATATTATATGTTCAGATCCATTATGCTATTCAATACCCCTCTGATCTTGAGCATGTTTATCATTTGTGAGTATTTACTTCCGTTCTTGTGGTCATGGGAGAAATCATGTTGCATGTAATCATGTGAAGTTGATATGTGTTCGATATTTTGATGGTATGTATGTTCCCATTCTCTTAGTGGTGTCATGTGAACATCGACTACATGACACTTCACCATATTTGGGCCTAAGGGAATGCATTGTGGAGTAGTTATTAGATGGTGGGTTGCGAGAGTGACAGAAGCTTAAACCCTAGTTTATGCGCTATTCCGTAAGGGACCGATTGGATCCAAAAGTTTAATGCTATGGTTAGAATTTATTCTTAGTACTTTTCTCGTAGTTGCGGATGCTTGCGACATGGTTAGTCGTAACTAGGAGGTTTGTTCAAGTAAGAATAGCACCTAAGCACCGGTCCACCCGCATATCAAATTATCAAAGTAGCGAACACGAATTAAGCCAACATGATGAAAGTGACTAGATGAAATTCCTGTGTACCTTCAAGAACACTTTGCTTATCATAAGAAACCATTTTTTCCTGTCCTTTTCCTCAAAAGGATTGGGCTACCTTGCTGCACTTTTGTAAGTACTATTGTTACTTTCTCGTTACAAATTATCTTGCTACCAAACTACTCCGCTACTTACAATTTTAGCACTTGCAGACATTACCTTGCTAAAAACCACTTGTCATTTCCTTCTGCTCCTTGTTGGGTTTGACACTCTTACTTATCAAAAAGGGCTACAATTGACCCCATACACTTGTGGTTCATCAGCTACCTCTTGAGCTTGCGTTTGTTTTCCCTTGAAGAAGAAAGGGTGATGCAACAAAGTATTATAAGTATTTCCCTCAGTTTTGAGAACCAAGGTACCAATACAGTAGGAGACAATGTACAAGTCACCGAATACCTGCACAAACAATCACCAACTTGCACCCAACATGATAAAGTGGTTGTCAATCCCTTCATGGTCACTTGCAAAAGTGAGATCTGGTATAAATATATAAATGGTAAAGTAAATATTTTTGGTATTTTTGGTTTATAGATCGGAAAGTAAAATATTGCAAAATAGTTGATCATAAACTAGTAAGTTGTAAAAGATATTTATTAATAAGGAAAAGAGACCCGGGGCCATAGATTTGACTAGTGGCTTCTCTCAAGATAGCAAATATTATGGTGGGTGAACAAATTACTGCCGAGCAACTGATAGAAAACTGCATAGTTATGACGATATCTAAGGCGATGATCATGAACATAGGCATCACATCCATGTCGAGTAGACTGAAACGATTCTGCATCTAATACTATTACTCCACACATCGACCGACTCCTCCCTGCATCTAGAGTATTAAGTTCATAAAGAACTGAGTAATGCATTAAGTAAGATGACAAGATGTAGAGGAATTAACTCAAGCAATATGATGAAAACCCCATCATTTTATCCTCGATGGCAACAATACAATACGTGCCTTGCTGCCCCTACTATCACTATGAAGGGACACCGCAAGATTGAACCCAAAGCTAAGGACTTCTCCTATTGCAAGAAAGATCAATCTAGTAGGCCAAACTAAACCAATAATTTGAAGAGACTTGCAAAGATATCAAATCACGCATATAAGAATTCAAAGAAGAACCAAATAATATTCATAGATAATCTGATCACAAACACATCGCAGAAGAATATTACATAGAATAGATCTCCAAGAACATCGAGGAGAACATGGTATTGTGAATCAAGGAGAGAGAAGAAGCCATAGCTAATGACTATGGACCCGTAGGTCTGTGGTAAACTACTCATGCTTCATCGGAGAGGTAATGGTGTTGATGTAGAAGCCCTCCATGATCGAATCCCCCTCCGGCAGGATGCCGGAAAATGTCCCTAGATGGGATCTCATGGGTACAGAAGGTTGCGGTGGTGGAAAATTGGTTTCGTGGGTCCCCTGGATGTTTTCAGGGTATAAGAGTATATATAGGCGAAGGAACTAGGTCAGGGGAGCTACGAGGGGTCCACGAGGTAGGGGGCACGCCCTCCGGCCTTGTGGTCACCTTGTTGCATCTCCGACCTCATCTCATAGTCTTCTGGTTTCCTTTCTGTCCAACAAAGATCATGGCGAAGGTTTCATCCCGTTTGGACTCTGTTTGGTATTACTTTTCTGTGAAACTCTAAAATAGGCAAAAACAAACTGGCACTGGGCCCTCGGTTAAAAGGTTAGTACCAAAAAATATAAAATAGCATATAAATGCCTATTAAACATCCAAAACAGATAATATAATAGCATGGAACAATAAAAAATTATAGATATACTGGAGATGTATCAGTGGACGCGTCGCAAGATACAGTCGGAGTGCGTCATGCACGCGATGTGGCACAAGACCGGCAATACCTTGCTAGTGATGGTCAACGGCCGGCAGGCGGGAAGAAAAAAGGTTCTGGTGCTGCACACCAACAAGAACTTCGACCAGCAGAGGACCAACTAGGTGATGCACCAGTACCACCTCGGGGACCTGGAGCAAGAGAAGGATCAGGAGCTGGTCCTCTGCAAGATTTTCTACCAGACAAATACTAGGGCCAGGACTAAAAAGATTATAAGTTAGTTTGGTATTGGTACTTGTACTACCTGGTTGTCTGCAAGTTGGTATTACCGTTAACGATCTTTCGGTATGAACTTGGCATTTGCTTCCAACCATCATGCCGAGGGTCGACGTGGATATAAAGTTGAATCATTTGTTTCGAAATGAATTTCCAGGCACCTAATTTTTATTTGACGGGTAGCATAAGCACCCGCCGTTCGAATTCCCAGTTCTCCAAAAAAATTACATCTTCGAAGTATGCAGGGGATCCATCCGGTTTCACAGGCTGATAGTTGGACGCAGCACATCGAAACTGGGTTGTGGCATGCCAAAGCCCAGCTGCAAATTGTTAAAAGAGAGGAGCGATGGATTTGGGCCTTCCAGAACAGTTAAGTGTCGCGACCTCGATCGTGAAGCACCTCCCATGGACTAAAAAAAGGCCTAGTCCGTTATTATTAGTTGAAATATGTAAAATATTCCATAATGAAAATAAATATGAAAATGCAATGAATTTAGTCCGATTTCACTAAAAACCATCCGATTTGCATGAAATTCGTCCGTCGAACCACAAGCTGGCTATCCATACAGAGCCTAATCATACAGAACCAGCAGGTCCATGGTCGTACGCAAGCAAGTGCATGCACTTATTATCACAATGGAAAAATAATGCTGACATCTGAGACGGTCAACCCCATGAAGTCTTCAACATACTCAATAAACAAGAGAATTTTGCAAGTACAGACTAATAACTCGGATCCAGCAGGTATATTGTTTTTTTAGGTCGAACAAGTTTCAACTGGGTTGTAGACTGACCAGGCTTGGTTTTGTTTTTAACAGGCCCAGCCCATGACGAAAACAGGGCACAAAGATCCAGCAGCTATCTACTGGCCTCTGGCCTGCCAGCGTTAGTTATATTTTGTCTTAGAACATCGCAGGCATATTTTTTACTGAATCAAACACACAACCCAGTTCTATTTTCCTCTTGAAACGTCATGTCCTACTTCCGTTTTATAATCTCTACCTATAGTTTTACTAGTTCATATACAAGTATCATTATATTGAAAATACATAAAGTTCCCTTTTCATATTTACATCCTTATTTTTTTTTGTTGTTTTTTCCCTCCCAGTGCTGTTTTTTACCACTGATTTTCCCTTAAACCAACGCAATTGTCCCACATCTTATTTGCTTACATAAACAAATGATTTTTTTTGGCAAATCAGTAAGTTCTTAAAGAATAAATGTTTATCATTTCGGGATTACAATAGTTCGGACTCCACCGAAATATGCAAAATAAGGTTGAACTTTTTTACCATGGTCCTGGGCAGAAAATGGGCTGTAATAAATTCCTTAAGAAATAGCAAATGGGTTGCAAATTATTAAAAAAAATAGCAAATGGGCTTTATGTTGTCTGCCACAGATTTGGAGGCTGACTTGTGGGCCTACTAAGTTCATGCATACAGAAGGTTTCTCAAAAAAAAGAAACTTAGTCAACAATCGACTCTACCAGCGTCAGACCGTTAGATGTCAATCTAACGTCAATTGAGCTTCTTCAGTCTCTGATCTTCCTGCTCCAGCCGCCCAAACCAGCACCGGCGGAACCGCCTGCTCCCGCCTCCCATGGCCGGCTGTGCTGCCGGGCAGGCCTCACGGCCCCACCATACTCGCATCCCTGGCTTGGCTATCCCTCTACTCACCCACACCTCCTGTTATTTTTCGGCGATGGCAGCCGAACCAATCAACCCTCATACTCCCCACCGTGTGGGCAACCACTGTCGAGTCTTCCCCGGCTCCGTGTCGTTCCCTTCCTAGGCCTCGCTATCATCCACCGCCTTGGTGCTCTCGGCACGGCATGGTCAACGTGGTCAACGAACGACATCCATCAGAAGTGGACTGTACGTGGAGAGGCTGACAGTTGGGTCCATGGCCACACACAAGGAAATGCCTCCTTATTACGGGTAAAATAATTGTTCCTCCACCTGACTGCTGGGACCCATCGGAAGGGCCTCCATATTTCGTGAAAAAAACGTTCCCCCCGCTGATAGCTCGGACCCACCAGCTATATCTTCGCACGCAAGGAAGTGCATCCTTATTACGCAAAAAAATTAATACTCCCCTTCTAGATGGGACCCACAATAGTGGGAGACTGACTTGTGGGCCTACTAAGTTGATGCGTACGGAGCCTTTGTCAACTTAGTCCATATGAACGATTCTAGCTCCAATGATCGTACGATGTCCATCCAACGGTCGTAGTGCTTCTTCAACCTCTGGTCCACCGGATGGACCATCGTATTTCGCGAAAAAAATGTTTCCCCCCTGACTGCTGGGACCCACATGCTACATCTTTACATGTAAGGAAGTGCCTGACACTCGGGACCCACCTGCTCGAAGCGTAGGTAGCGTTGTCATTCTACTTGCGAACATGTATGTACATACTGGTTGATCAGTCTGTCTGCAGGCTGTAGCGATGAACCGTGGCCGAGTAAGGAAGGGCACGTGTTGTAGTAGAGGCGCACACGTGTCGTAGTAGAGGCGCGAACATAGCATGTACACGTACGTACAGCCAGGGTGCAAGAAAGTAAATATAGCCATGAACGTACATAGGGGCGGGGTCTCAAATGCCTACTCGCGCATACGTACGGCCAGGGCTCGTGTACATGGAGAGGCAGCAATGGCGTCCTGTTCATTAGCAGCCAACCGAATGGGTCAGAACGGAGAAACTGCGTCGTCGTGATCATTGGGAGGCAATCGGCTTGGACGGAACAGCCGATTGAAACGAGGCCCGGCGTACCGCAGAACAGAGCAAACGGCCTTATGTTCGACCGCCTAGGGTCAAAACGGGATCATGTTCATTGGGAGGGGTCTGGCATACCGCAAAACAGAGGAAACATGCTTGTGTTCGAGTGCCTACGGTCAAAACGGGGTCCCATTGATCCGGAGGGGTGTGGCATACCACAAACAGAGGAAACGGACTTGTGTTGGAGCGCTACGGTCGAAATGGGGGTCCTGTTCATCGAGAGGGGTGTGGCGTACTGCAAAACTGGACTCCACGGGCTACTGTTCATCACCACCGTCGACCTCCTCCAGCCTCCACAGGCTACTGTTCATCCACCGTCGACCTCCTCCAGCCTCCACCTGCGACTGTTCATCCATAGGCTCCTGTTCATCCAGCCTCCATCGCTCCTCCACCGGCTACTGTTCAACCAGCCCTCTCCATGGGGTCCTGTTCAACCACCCCTCCATGGGCTACTGTTCATCCAGCCCTCCACCAGCTACTGTTCAACCAACCCTCCACGGGGTCGTCCTGTTCATCCAGCCCCAACCGGCTCGATCGGGGTCATGTTCATCCAGCAGTAATGGCTCTACACCTCCACGGGGTCCTATTCATCCAACCCCCACCGGGAACTGTTCATCCAACCCCCAACAACACTCGCTATTCATCAAGAGGCAGCAGGTTCGATCGGCTTCAGTTAGCAGAGTAGCGAAGGAATCGCTTGATCGGGTTCGGTTAACAGCAAGGGATCGATTGGGGTTCAGTAACGTAGCTAGTGCAATTGCTCGGGTTCAGTAGGTGAACGCCTTGCTCGGGTTCAGTTAGAGCCCAATGTTGCGCACCCATGCGCGTACGTGCATGAGAGAACGCGCATCGCTCGGCCCCCGACCACCCACCGTAACTAGGAACTCTCTGATATTTTCCTCGCCCTCGCTTCTAGCACAGTTTTTTCGTCATGGACTCCCCAAAGAATGTCATGCAGCTGCATCTCCGGCCCGCCTAGGACAAAAGCCCACTTTTTGTCATGGATTTTTGTCATAGAAGTAGGATCCCACCACATCTATGATGATATCGGGTTTTGTCATAAGTATCTTAATAGAAGTGTCATAAGTATGACAGAAAAAAAATCGTTCGGCCCAAAATGTCACAGATGTGTCTTTTTTGTAGTGAATGCAGCCTTTGGCTATTTCTCAAGCATCGAAAGTGCCATAGGATAGATGGATTGAGAGCCGAAGTTTACTGAGGATGTAGTCCTGGATCATGGTGAACTTGTGGTGCCATTTTGGTTGGATATTATGTGTGCACACCTGCATATATTTACTATATGTGCCCGAGTCAGGAAACATTTGCTGGTCACTGGTCAAATATTTTTCTACCACATGTAACAATGGACATGATGATTGATCCCTCTTAGATGCACCTTGCAGTAGGATATATGGTTGATGAGCACCGTCGGGATGCACCTTGTGGGTCATGTTTTGTTAGGACCCCAGAGTTGTTTTTGGTGACATGGGTACACGCCATCTATATTTGTATATCTTCAGGGATGTGTCCCACAAGGTACTGATCAAGATAGTGATGGAGATCCTAGGATTCTTTGGCTGGCTATGTACATGATAGTGTTGATTCCTTTTGCGAAATACACATCTATAGGGCAGAAAGCTAATGCCAATGGTGAAGGTAAAATTTGCAAAACTGCTTTCGTAAGAGATACACACATGGCAAAACTGCTTTCTTAAATGATGGTTTTAGTTCTAAAGTATGCAAATGATTTTGCTAAGTTGGAACTATAACACATTGATGACATGCTATGTTTCTATCTCTTGGGAGAGGCTGAAAAATATATTAGTTGAGTACTCTGTTAAATTTACAAGTATGTTGCTTGAGGTAGCCATGGCACTATTAAGACTGAAATTTATTTTATTGCAGACCACAGGACGATATTTCGGGAGTCTAATGATCATGGTGCATTTGGTACGGCAGAGGACCATATTTTTGACTGATTTCACATGCTCTACAAAAGTATATATTGGTTATTTCTTATTATAAAGAAACTATCTTATATTATGTTAGAGACGATGCTTAGAACTTTATCAACAAAGAAACCCATGTGCAGACTTTTCTTCAGGTCCAGTGTTCAAATTGTTGAAAAGTAAGGTCTAGATCCGTAGAGTTTGGGTGTTTCTCCTCAAGTATAAATTCCATGAAATGAATTTGTATAAAGCATAACTCATATAATTCATCCTGCATAGGAAAAGAAAAGTTGGATTATTTAGAGTTATGTGAAAATTATTTCTCCGTTTCACCATTTTGTTTCTTTCTTAACTCACACTTGCTCTATTTTCCAATTGTATACTTTGCTTTTGTATTATTGTAATAAACGCAGGCTGTTCGTCTATCACAGATATTGATGGCCTGGGAAATTATATGGTAGTTGGATCTGATGATGTCTGATGAAGGAATAGTCACAAGCAAAGATTGCCTAAAGGCATCTTAGATACAGTTGTTCTTTCAGTATGCCATTGACGGACATAGATCAAAGTTTCCAGTCAGGATGAGCTTTAACTGTAAATGATATCAGATATGCACTCATGTACTTTCCACAAATTTTATTTGGTTTATTCAGTCTGCACATGCATTGTTGCGCAATTGATAGAAGAGCAAATAATTATGACGATATCCAAGGCAATGATCATGTATATAGGCATCACATCCAAGATTAGTAGACCGACTCTTGCCTGCATCTACTACTATTACTCCAATCGCTATCCAGCATGCATCTAGTGTATTAAGTTCATGGAAAAAGGTGTAATGCAATAAGAATGATGACTTGATGTAGACAAGATCTATTAATGTAGAAATAGACCCCATCTTTTTATCTTTAATAACAACCATACATGCGTGTCTTGCTACCCCTTCTGTCAATTGGTGAGGACACTACAAGATTGAACCCATCACAAAGCACTTCTTCCCGTTGCAAGAAAAATCAATCTAGTTGGCCAAACCAAACCAAAGTTTCAAAGAAGAAATACGAGGCTATAATAACCATGCATATAAGAGATCAAAAAAGACTCAAATAATATTCATAGATATAACTGATCATAAACTCACACTTCATCAGATCCGAACAAACACACTGCAAAAAGTAATTACATCAAATAGATCTCAAAGAACATCGAAGAGAACATTGTATTGAGAATCAAAAAGAGAGAAAAGGCTATCTAGCTACTGCCTACGGACCTATAGGTTTGTGGTAAACTACTCACGCATCATCGGAGAAGCACGAATGAGGATGATGAACCACTCCATGATTGTGTTCCCCTCTGGCAGAGTGCCGGAAAGGGCCTCTAGATTGGATCTCGTGGTTCTAGACCTTGCGGCGAGTGGAATTGTGTTTCGTCGACTCCTGTAGGGTTTCTGAAATATTTAGGTCTTTATAGAGCTGAGAGGCGGTGGAAAGGACTCCCGTGGGCCCCACTACCCACCTGGGCGCGCTAGGGGTCTCTGGCGCGCCCTGGGGTCTCGTGGGCCTCATAGGCCTCCCTCTGGCACTTTCTTGGCTCCCAAGTTGTCTTCTTGGCAGAAAAAAATCTCCAAAAAGATTCGCTGCGTTTGGATCCGTTTGATATGGATATTCTGCGGAGTAAAAAAACAAGCAAAAAACAGCAACTGGCACTTGGCACTATGTCAATAGGTTAGTCCCAAAAATGATATAAAGTTACTGTAAAATGAATATAAAACATCTAAGAATAATAACAATAACAACATGGAACAATAAAAAATTATAGATACGTTGGAGACGTATTAATCGCTCATGATGCCATTGTTGGGAAATGTAGTAGAAAACAAAAAAATCAGCACTACGAATCAAGAACCAACATCACTATGCAGATGCATACAAGGTTAGATCTGATCATTACCAGCTTCGTGTTGCAGCGGAAGAAGAGTTGGTGTAGATCGTTCTTGAGGTCCCTCGAACCGTCCCACGAACAGTCCCTCCAACGAAGATCGAAAGCACGACCTCTCTATGAAGTGCATGCGTATGAGATCAACGATCTGGGAGCACTTCACCGTCCACAGCTTGTGTTACTGGAGAACTAGAGGGGGGAGGAAGAACCTTCCGACGTCTCTCTAAATTATCTGGAGACCTAGAGGGAGGAAGATCCTTTTGACATCTCTCTAGAGAAAGGAACTTGTGTGTTCTAGAGGGTGCGCCCCCTCAAGTATATATAGGTGGAAAGGGAGCGGTGGCCTACTTTGGAAGGGAGTCCCCTCCCTTGGTGCGCCAGCCAAGGAGGAGTCCTTCGGGAATGTATCCTGTGCACCCGTACTTGTGGTGCTACCGGTGCATCGGATGCCATAGAATATTTTTAAAAATCTGGAAAAAAAATCTAGCATGTTAACACAACATCAATGTATGGTGTCACAAAATTTCGTATCAAAATCTGAAACATTTTTTGAGATACAAAAATGATAAATTTTTCAGCAGTGTGATAATGGGCCAAATCTAAAGCCCAAGTTATTTTATGTATTATTCAGTGTTGAATTTGTCATTTTAGTTTTTCGAGTTATGTTTCGAGTTTTGACTTGAATTTTTATGGGAACCTACATTGATGTTGTGTGAATGTGCTAACTTTTTTTCAGAATTTTTTGAACATTTTAAAAGCGCAATGGGGGTTCGGTGCCCTGGTAGCACCACAAGCTCCGGTGCACCAGATGTCCTCCAACTCCAATCACCTTTTAGCTTATTGAACAAGCTATTTTTGCGGGGTACTTATTGGACAAACTAGGGGGAGCACCACCCTTATTGGGCCTCTAGGCCCATGTCACTACTAGGGAAAAGCCTAGAAGCAGCGGGTTTTAGGCCTATCAGTAGCGCGGGCAGGAGCGCTACTGATACGGCGCTACAGCTAAAGCTTAGTAGTAGCGTGCCTAGACCCACGCTACTGCTAAATTGACTTAGTAGTAGCGCTTCTCCAGAGGAGCGCTACTGGTAATTAGTAGTAGCGCTTCTCCTTGCCCGCGCTACTACTATTATTTAGTATTTTATTTCTTTTTTATTTCATGTTGTATTCATACACCTTTACATAAGTTTTCATACAACAGGAATTTAGAGATTGTTTTTACATCATAATGAGTTATTACATCACGGGGTGAAAGAACCGTGGACTAGTTTCAAGTGGATGTCCATCCACTTGAAACTAATCTGCGGTTCTTTCACCCAATGATATAATATCATCATCATCATCATATCATTAACAACTTATCATCATAATACATCATTGTCATATAACACCTCCTCAAGATCATCGTTTTCATCAATGACATCACATAGCAAATTGGTCACTAGTCGTAATCACAAGTAATCCTCATTATCAACTCTAACACATTACCACATAATAAACATATTGTACCTCATAGGACCTACTACATTCTCTTAGAACCTACTACATTTTCTAAGGTAAAATAGCAAAAAACAAGATAGCCCCTGACTCTCCATTATGGAGAATGGAGATTATCCTGTCTCCAATTCTTGCCTTTCGCTGAATGTTACTTCCAAGAACCTCCTTGCGAATGTCCAAACATTTTTTCCATTCTTTGATGAGCATGTGTTCACCGGTTTTAGAAATCCGATATGCACAGGTGAGCTCCCTAGATTTACCTGGCAGTATGTTCAGAACTGTAAGGCGACCATTCAGATACATCAGATGAGGCACACAATCCATCGGGAGTTTTTGTTGAAAAACATAGTAATAACTTCGTAGTTAGCAATGATGTACTAGTTTTAGAAGTATGCAAAAGATGCACGGATGTCGTAATAGTAAAAAATCTTACCAGTGTATCTCCAGAGAAGTTACCGTGGTTCAACACGTGCACTAGTGGCACGTATTCACCATAATTTGGAGGAGTTCGATAATAGTTATTGTAATCCTCAAGAAGAGTACAAAATGCGATCAGATGATTTTTCTCCTTATAAGTTAATTTGGAGCCATCGGTGTAGTGGGTTTTGTCTACCATCTTCCGCATAGTATTTGAAGAATCAAAATAAGTTGTCAATGGAAATAAGCTGTCAACTATTTTGAAATAAACAATATAAATTAGTTAATAACTATGTTTGAGAAACTCACATAGCGGTACAATCGGAAGCGTATCAACAAGGACCCAAATGTCCATATTGTCTTGCTCGATGTCAAGATCACCAAGATCCATGGTGACAATCATACCCTCATAAAAACCATACATTTTGCAAAGTCCTTCCCAATTTTGGCAACCAAAATGGGTTACGCTCTGAGCATTGCACAGATTTACTTCAAAATCCATATCATGATGGGTCCTTAGGTGTATTTTCTTTGTTTCAAAATTTTAATGGTCTTCAAAACCCATCCTCTCCAAGACATAGCGTCTTGCATGGCATGGGATAAGCTAGTCGAATTGTAAAAAATGAAAATTAGACGTTGAAATAGTTGAAGTCATACTTAATTATGAAAAAACACTTGTCGTTGTTGCGTACCGTTTTAACATCGAAGGTCTCCTCGAGCTTAATGCTGAAGCGCCGATCTTCATCCAGCTCAACGAACCTGTCGCACATACCTCGATCGTCGTGGCACCAGCTGCACTCTCCCGGGAAACTGTCGTCGTCCGAGTACGACATTTCCTACATTCATAATTCAAAGATTAAACTTGTACAATTAAATATATATACTAAAAACCCTAAATTAGATCATTATTTTTTGAGAAAATTCAGGCCACTCGATATTTCCTACGTATTCTAGCACAAGTCATGCCAGAATTCACGGAAAAATCCGACATGACCTTTGCTAAAAAAGGACATATCGAGTGCCTGAAATTTGCCGGAACGGAAATTAATCAACACTCCGACAAAACATAGGCCACTCGGAGGTGTAAATTGAACATGAACGGCCACTTGGGCAACCACATATCCTATTTGAGCAACACAAGATATACATGGATATTTGGCTGGTCTCACCTCGATGTCGGAGGGGGTCGGTGACGGGGACAACGGCGAGGATGATGGAGGGGCTCCTTGATTTCTGCAAAAGCAAAAACTGTATAAGTTATCACTAATACATCCCGAATAATTGCTTAAACTAAAAAAATAACAACAAATATGACATGTTCAACTAGTTTTATTAATTCAACTAGTTCTTACTAAATATAAACTTACTATAAATAGAAAAAAAAACTAATTCTTTCTAAAAATAAAGTAGTTCAACTAGTTATATTAATTATCTTACTAAAAATACATTATTTCTATCAATTCAACTAGTTCAACTAGTTTATTAATTTACTTACTAAACTAGTTCAACTACAACTAAAGTAGTTCAACTATAACTACTATAATCATACTGCCATAGTTAACTAGTACCATCACTACTACTAATTAACATCTATTACTACTAAAAATCATTATCTATGAACCCTAAATTAACATCTACTACTACTAAACAACATCTATTACTAACTAAGCAGAGAGAAAGGGGTGGGGGCGACGGAGAGGTAGGGGCGGCGAGGGCGGGATCGGGATCGGGAGGCGGCGGTGCTAGGTGGGCTCGGGTGGCGGCGGTGAGGTCGTGGGCGGTGGGAGGAGGGCTGCCGGCGGAGGAGGGAGGAGGGGCGGCCGCAGGCGGAGGGAGGAGGGCGCGGTGCGAGGAGGAGGGAGGAGGGACGGAAGGAGGGAGTACCTCGGTGGCGGACGGACGAAGGCGGCGGCGGCGGCGACGCACGACGACGGTTATCGGCGCGGGCGGGAGTGACTGAGAGGGGGAGAGTGTGAGTGAGAGAGAGGGTCGGTCGCGGGCGTGGGGATAAGGTAGGGTTAGTTGTAGCGTGTTTGCCAAAACGCGCTACAGCTAATCTGAATAGCAGTAGCGTTGTGCAGTGTTGCACGCTACTGCTAAGTTGGACTAGCAGTAGCGCTTTGCAGTTAAAAGCGCTACTGCTAAGTGTAAGTATAAATGCAAAAATACATTGGCCATCAATGATTTTTTTTGTGTACAATCTGAATTGTCAATATGAGTCCTCTCTGGTAGGTACCGGAGAGGACTCATATTGCGGCCACAAATTCTACACATAGAGTTCAGTGAAGACCAACTGGTTGTGATAGTTTCAGAAGTAACATATTTAAGGTGGTAAACACCCTGTTCGCGGAGCGAGGTGGGACTAAACTTGTGGGTTGATCTTAGCAGTAGCGATTTTCTTAGAAGCGCGCTGCTGCTAACTTCTATAGCAGTAGCGCGGTTTAATATAGGGCACTACTGCTATAACTAGCTGGATGGCGAGGTCATGGCAATTAGAGCAGTAGCGCATTTTGGTGCGCACGCGCTACTGCTATTTTCCTTTCAGCAGCAGGTTTTGCCTTCACGCGCTGCTGCTAAATAGCAGTAGCGTCGTATTTTGAGGAGCGCTGCTGGTAAGATTCGGTGTATAGGCTTTTCCCTAGTAGTGTGTGGTTGCCCCGTAATAGGCATTAGCCTATTTGGGTAGCCCATAGTGCCTAGAATAATCTTGAGGGGGTCCCAGTAAATACCAGATCCCTCCTATATTATTATTAGGTCCTTGCGAACTTTTCCACCTTTCTGGTTTAACCTAGTATTCTATGTAACACTTCGGCGTTGTTTGAATAGGCAGAATATAGAGAACGCGATCTCTACAAACCAGGAAACGGTTTAACAGAATAAAACCTTGTTTGTTTGTTCCAACAAATTCGTGGATATAGCAAACCAGGTTCCCTAAAACCCAGGATTTCAGGTTTGTAGAAAAACGAGTATTAGTCGTTTTTCCAAAAACACGATTAGCATATACTTTATCGTAACTGTTTCTCCCCGAATCCTGGGCACGACTGCTTTGTACGAAGCATGCACGACCAGCGTCGCTCGGCGACAGCCAACTCTAGCAGCTGTGATTCGGTGCCGATGAAGGGAGGTAGGCGCGGCGACCTCGGCGTCGAGGGAAGCAGCCGCTGGCATCCACACGTGCTCAGTCATGACGGCCTGAGTGGAGACAAGCAACGTCGTATATGAGCTGAGGATCTTGCCAGAAGGGCACGGCTGGCTGCCGTCACAGTAGGCGACGTCGAGCCTATTCAGGGCCAAGTGGATGGAGCTACCGGCGACCGAAGGAGTCGCCACGAACCTCGCCACGGCTGTCGCGTCACCGTGGGTGGCGTCAAGCCTATGCATGCCGCCAGCGGGCGATGAGAGATCAGAGATCAAAGGAAGAAGCCTGACCTAATTACGAACGGGAATACGAATGGCTAATTGCTATCCAAAGAAGGCACTCGGCCAACTAGAATTGCGTTTTTCTAGTCCAAACAAAGTTTTCCGCAAGCTGATTATTAACCGAAAAATAAGTAAAACCAGTTTTTGCTAAACATCAGCTAGAAACTCGTTTTATATATGCCCGTGGCTAATATCTGCTAGCCAAACAACGCCTTCCGGTTTCTCCAAAAACGCTTCTGTTTTTCTCTCAAAACTATTCCTATTATATTCGAAACATTTTCGGTGATATTTTCTCAAACTCATAACTCCAATAGAACTCAATAGAGCATAAACCCTTAAGCGTGTGACAGTGCAGGTTCGGTCAAATATAGACATGAACGAAAACACATTTTGTCCAATGATCAATAATGGAACCGTGGAATCCATATTGACCCATATACACATATGAATGTTAGTCGAGTGAACCTTTAGTTACCATGTGCTATTTCTTTTGCTTCACAATATTTTACAAATCATGAGGTGAGATATAATGGTATCCTCTTGAGTCGAACCCATGCTCACTATACAAGTCTCCTCGTTATCGGTTTTATTTTTCTTTCTCATCATCGTGTTCCGTCATCCCCGTGTTCAATTCATGTTGTGTATGGCCAGACGATGATGGATGTCTTCACACCGAGAGGGCCCTAAGGTTATCTCTCCATTGTTAGAGGAGAAAATCCTAGTCTCGATCTATCTAACCTCTTAGCATACGTTTCCGATTGACCTGTAAGTTGTCGTTATGATCACCTTGTTACGGTTGACGTTGGAACAACCCCAATGTGCATCTCCAGTATGAAGTGACATGATACTCTCATGGCGTAAGGAATTGTGCATACATTAACATGGTTATCACATACTCGAGAGTCATAGCAGTTATAGCATAGAACATAAACATTAATCATAAACTTAGTAATAAAATAATATAATTATTATTACATCTACGCATATTTCCAACAAACATGTCAGATGTTAGCAACATTTATTCTATATTTGAGTATTATCATCTTTATACATGGTCTTTACAAATGGTGAAGTTTTGCTTGGACAAGTTGGATTACTCAATTGGCTTTCCTGATCTTCAAGTGTATTGGTCCCTTCCAGGAAATGATATTATAGATGGACCGATCTGTGTAGATATTAATGAAGCAACTGATGGTACGATCTAATGCAAGCAAAGAATGAAAGACTTTGCGATACTTGTGGATGAGAACAATAGTATCAGGACACTATATGATGATGTGATCATCAGTGGATGCCCCAGCTGCCAATGGTAATTACTCCTAAGAAATACAAGGTATTGTGAGGTTGGAGAGGGGTCATCTGTGGAGGAGGCAATGTTGCAAACCAATAAGAGGAAGCAAAGCAGGGAGAGGTAAGCAGAGCAGGGAGAGCAAACAGAGGATGTAGAGCAAGGAGAGCAAACAAACTTTGATTTCTATGAGAGTGATTATGATATGGAAGATCTGGATGAGGATTTGTTCCTTGAGAAAGTAGATGCAGAAGTAGGTGATAACAATGAGAAGGAATGATATGTAGAAGAAGATGATCCTTTGGATGATGATGATGATGATCTGAATCTATCCAAAGCAGAATTTGAAAAAACGTACTGCTAGAGATTCAGGGCCTACAATGCAGAAGGTGACATGCAATCCAATGTTCAGGGTTGGTTTGGTATTTGGTGAAATGAAAGAACTAAGGATGACACTGAATGCCTACACTGTGAGGAACATAGTTAAGATTTTTAAACCTAGAAATGAGGTTGTACTGTGTTCGCAAGGATGACTTGGTTGCTGAAAGCTTCAAAGGACAGTACAACGGCGCACACACACGTCAAAAGGTAATTTATTCAAAGTGTCTCAGCTGTTAAAATTCTTACACACGGATTTATTGAGGAGTTCAGAGATAATCACAAGATAGACTTAACAACATTTAAGAAGAAATTGCAGAGAGAGTTCAAGTTGTTGCCTAACAAAATGAAACTAGGCATGGCAAGGAAGGCGGCACTTGATATAATCCATGGAAATGAAGCACAACAGTACAACCAGTTACGAAACTATGACGAACTGAGAACGAACAACCCTGATAGCAAATTCGCCGTCTGCACTACAAAGGTCAAGGAGGAGGACCTGCTTTCAAAGGACCATTTGGCATCACTGTACTGGTCCTATGATGCTTGCACGAGAGGTTTTTTTAAGGGATGCAGGGCCAATAATATTTGTAGACGGCTACCCACTTGAAGAGCAGGTACAAAGGCTACTTTCCTAGCCAAAAACTCGTAGTTGTAGTTATTCTCTCCTGTTGCTACTTTCCCCTTTGTATACCGAAATGAATCAGCCATAAAGAAAACAAGCAGCACCCGGAGTCGTAAAAGGGTAAATCAACGCTGCTCTCAGTATAACAATTAAAGAGAAATTAAATGTCAGATTTAATCTACTTCCGGCAGCTACATATATACAAAAAAAAAAATACAGTTCTAGCTTAGATAAGTGAAAGTTTTGCATTCGGTGGGAGTCTCTCAAGGAGAGGGCCTCTAACCATATCAAGAGCGGCACTATCTAGGCTAGGGGTTGGTTCCTCTGGATCCCAAGCATCAGTTAGCCTTTGAGCTGTATCTACAGTTACGGCCTCTATTGCAGGAGCATTTTCAACGGCATGCATGAGGAATTCAGCTTGGCCTCTTGCCCCTTTGAATCCTGTAACACGCACGTCCTTCAGATTCACATATTTATCTTCACACGGCGGTATTTCTTGTCTCGAAGGTCCATCGGTTGCAAACCACAAAGTATAAAGGCCATGAAACTGCATAAGTCATCAAGATTAGTAGGATTTCTTGCTGTCACCTACATGCAGGTTGAAAATAATACTCCCTCCGTTCGGAATTACTTGTCTCGAAAATGGATGTATCTAGAACTAAAATAAGTCTAGATACATCCATTTCTGCGACAAGTAATTCCGAACGGAGGGAGTACCTTGCAAAGGAAAATAAAAAATGATTGAGAATATTACTCACATGTACTTCCAACCTCTCAATGAATGGAGCAACCCTCAGAAAAGAAACTAAGTAGAGGATTTTGTCACTATCTTCACGATGTATAATCAAAAGTATCTGCGCATGCCTGAGGTGAGAAAACACCCGAGGGCTATTTAACGTCCACCGGCTCTGAAAGATAAAACAGCAAGCATTATTGCAAGATTGGCGGCACAAACTAAACCATAACTCGAATGTTGTCACAATATAAAATACCTCTAGCCGTTGCGATCCAAGTTGCAATGTCAGGTTTTGTACATCTGGTAGCCCATTGAGGAGTGAAGCGGTAGCATGCTGAAAAACTGCACCGCGGAACCAAAATCTTACATTTTCCAGTTTCGTAGCATGATGGAGGGTAATAGGCCTGTATGGTCCATCATAAACAAAGGTGGAGAGATTTGGAGCATCGAACTCTATCTTGGTTATATCGCAGTGCACGACATGCAAGTACCGCAGGTGGGATAATGGGCGCCGAACCACCTTCATTTCATCCTTGAGATGGCATCTGAGTAAGCTCAGCCACTCAAGATTAACGCAACTGCACAAGACACTCTCGAGATCCTGCCTAGTGGTCTTGACTACATGAAGATGAAGCTTTCTTAGGTTTGGGAAACCTATGAAACCGGTAGGAGGTGGTTCGAAACGTACAAAGCTGAGTTGAAGACAGGCTAGGCAGGATACACTTTTGTTGTCTGTAAACTGTTCAAATGGGAATCTGTAATGATCCCCATAGTCCGGGAAATTGTTAGGTGGCGCCAAATCAAAAGCTAGACTCTCTGTGTGGGCTGACAGAGCAAATCTAATCCAATTATTGAGGTGATCAACAAGCTTGGTCTCAAATATAAATTTAATCTCAAGTTGGTCAACAGCCCTGCCACTGTGCTTGGTCAACACCGCATTAACGCGGTCGATGAACATCTGGGTGTGCTGGTGTTTCCTTTTCGCATTCTTACTTACATCATCGCCACCAAAGCTTAGTCTGGGGCAAGCTGTCCATGTACATCTCCAGTCACTCGACAAAACACTGGTCCGAACAGCCTCTTTTGCAGGTAATTTGGATAAAATCGTGCGCAGTACATCCTTGAGCAAAAGGAGAAGACAAGTTTAAGTAGAGAAATCAATGTACCCTGAGGGTCAAGTCGAAAGGCAAAATCAACATACCTCTGGAAGGTCATGAAATTTAAGGCCAGGCCTTCCATTCCTATTCTTGGATGTCTGATTGACATGGGCATGCTTCTCTGCCGTTATTCTACTCGTCAGATAGTTCCCCATTCCAGTGCTGAAAAGAACATTGGACGAACAAGAGGATAGTGAGCATGGGTTAATAAGGACTTGAGATAATAATGTAAGTATGCGTAAACTGAATTTTGTCTGAAAGTAGAATCAGTAAGTCGTGTGGTGCATCAGAAAAATCGCATCTTTGCGAGCTCGGCCGCCGTAACTAAAAAAAAGTGGGGGCACAGCGGGGCAAAGAGGAAAGTAATAACAGGATTAGAGAGCAGAGGCAACCTGCGACGCGGAGGTGCCGGCCGGCGGCGGCGGCGGCTCCCTCTTATTCCCCACTCGCCGCGGAGGCAGAGATCTGGGGCGAGCAACCCACGATATTGCTTTCCTTTGAGGATTAGGACCAAAACCCTGACGGGAGGTGGGTAGGCCGGAGAGGCGACGAGCGGCGAGCGGCGAGCGGCGAAGGCGCGGTTGCGAAGGTCGAAAGTGGACGGGCAGCGAGGTCGGAACGCAGGGACGGACAGACAAGAAACAGAGCCCTCCCAGCGGGCGCCCTTTATTATCCCCTTATTATTATCTTGCCTCCGTATTCGGAAATGACTTTTACTACTTGCGTCCGTATCTGATTCGCGCCCAATGCTGAGACTTATCACGCCGGGTCGGACCAGCATCGCACGGTCCCGTCCTGCCTCGGGCTCGGACCTGTTGGCCCGGCAAGCATGTCGCGCCCAGGCATGGCGCGCAGCACACCGGGTCGCCGTCGGATTTAGGAATCGAAGTTAGTCGGGGCGAACATTTAGAATATCTACGGCAAGAGTTAGCAAATCCGACCATTTGAAAGGTGTCAGAGGACGCTGACGAGTCAAGCTTCAAATTTCCATTCTCACAATCGAACATCTCAATTACCATACGCCGAATTCATACAAACTCATGCAACTATGTGAACGATACATTACACACATCGTCTGGCTATGCATCGGTAACATGTCATCGGACTACCAAAATATGACATGTTTTGGCTATGGTGAAGAAGATCATCCACGGCTGCCCTTGCCCTTTCTGGCGCCCTTGTCGTCCTTGTCGCGATAGTACCGGTCGAAGACGCAGTAGGGATCGGGCCGGATCTGCTCGTCGCCAGAGTTGTCTGACCCGTCGTTGTCCTCCTTCTCCTCCTTGGTTGGCAGCCCGACCATTGCACGGACCGCCCGATTCTCCTCTTGGACGAGGGCGCGCGTGTTCCTTCGCTGCCGCTTCTTTATAATGCGGGCGTGGATGACTTCCTCCTTTGCGGTTGCCCGCGCCGCCGTCGACAGTGAGGTGGGCATGTGCCGCTCTTATCCTCTCCTTCCCATAGCAGGCGCACCGGTCCTTGTGGGGCTCATACTCCGTCTGACTGGTGATGGGGAAGATGAGATTTGAAGGCTCCCGGGACCGCGATGACCCAGCCCCGGAGGATCTGAGTGCCCCATGCACCGACGTTATGGAGTTGCGCTGGACAGATCCTCCCAGGAGCGAACTTTTACGACTCATTTGGTTGCACGAGTTCCTCAGGGAACGCGACCTTTTTTAGGGCCCCGAAAGCCGCATGGAATTCTTAGTTAGGGAGAATCAGCGTCACATTTGGACAACCCGATCCATGGGGCCGGCCAGCCAAACCCCCCCCCCCTCCCCTCTTTCCACTGGTAGAGAGAATCGTTAGTTAGGGCATCTCCAACGACAACCCACAAAATTTCTCCCTCATCCGGCTGGGGACAAGGGGACCAGCCCACGGATACGGATGCGGGAGGCCATCCAACGCTGCCCGCATAAATTCCAAACACTTTATGAATCAAACGAATAAATTTCATGCAAAAACGACCAGATTTCGTATAAACGTGTCGGATTTCATACAAACCGGACGAAAACGGTTACATTTGGAACATGTTTTTAACTAAAAACGATAACGGACTAAGATAAAACTAGTCTATGACCGACGTTGGCGGATATCCATTCCAACGACATGGATACCCTTGACTAGTCTACTGCCGGCCGCGGCGGATCTTCATTGTCATCCCCATGTCCGGCAGCCGTGAGCCCCGGAGGTATATGCTTTAGCACAAAGGGCGGTTGGGTTCCCCATCACTCATCTGAGTGGAACCGCCTGCTGATGCTTCAGCCGGAGGAGAAGGGTCCCTACATTGCACGGACCATAGTTGGTTTTTGGGTAAGGGATGCTGATGGCCTGTGAGAAGGCAAGACACCGGCTATGGACGCCAGCGTCGCCTTAGCGGTGGCCTTCATGAGACCCAAGCGGCGACAATCTCCCGTGTTTCACTTCTCCTTGATGATGGCGGCGGGCGCGGATGTACTGGTCGCCACCACATCAATGTCTGTGTAGCCAACTTCTTTCTATGCTGGCAGGGAGCAGCTAGGCTCGTTGACGACGGATGGAGCGGTCGCAGGCGCGGTACGACGCGACGTTGTCCACGACAGCGATGATGCCCATGCCGT
>NC_041389.1:29347919-29370410 GCF_002162155.2 Triticum dicoccoides | reverse complement strand
CACTCTTTCAGGAGCTAGCTTGGAGCGGCGAGGTACTGAACCACGCGCCAGCTTGGAGTGGAAACTTGCTCCATCGGGCTTGGAGGTGGAGCAGCGAGCTGCATCGCTCATATCCGATTTTTATGCCGGAGAACTGCTCTTCCTGCTCGTCGGATGCCATCGAAAGGGTGGAGAAAATGGTGTAAGAAGGAGATGAGTGGCAGAGTGGTGCGATTCTTGCCCAACGGATGGCCTCCTTTAGATAGCGTGCGGACGGAAGGAGCTTGCCCGACATTGTGTTTAATGAGGCCCGCTTGTGAACGGACGTGTGGCCGGAGTAGGTTTCTTGGCTTCCACACGGGTTTAATGAGTATATAGCACTTAGCACATGTCATTAACTATGGCTAGCCCCCGCTGAGTATAAAAAGTATAGTATGTTTTTAATTTGAATTAATAATAATTTCATAATATTGTTAAAACTTTGTAAATTCATAGAAAGTAAACCGTAACTCCAATGACAATAATTTATATATGAAAAACGGTTAGAAAAATATAACGAATCCGAATATGTCATCCATATACCTGCCACATACCCCCAACACTACAAACCTGGAACCTTCCCCTCCAGATCATCTGACCGGTAAAATGCCTAAAGTCGGGAAATATTTCCAAATATTTTCCCGCTCCGTCTGTAACACTTAGCACTGCATTAGGTCACCCCTAGCGTAGCCTACTGCCATGTCATGCATTGTGTTGAATCTGTGTGATTTATATTTATTGTTTCTTCCTCCCTCTTCTTCTTCGGTAGACACCGAGACCGATGCTAACGCCACCGAACTATGTTGCTGATGTTCAGCCACTTGCACAGAGCTTCCAGGCAAGCAAAACCCCCTTAATCATTCCTATATCGCCCATTCTCTCTCTCCCATGCTTGCATTAGATTTTGCTACTGTATTCAATAGTTCCTATTCTAATGCATAACCTGATTTTGTAACCTGTTGTTGATATTTTACCTATTGTCCTATATGCTTAGTATAGGTTGGTTAGTGATCCATTAGAGGCCCCACATTCCTTGTCCGTGTTTCCATGCTCTACTACTAGTGATACGAGCCATGTGTTTGAGGTGCAGAGACCGAACACACACCAGCACCCCCCTAGTTGTACGACTCTATAGAGCTATTATCGAGTGTCGAGGGTGATGCCTCATATCCCACTTACGATGATATCTCTGTAGTGTAGCACATCGAGTGTGGTTAACCAAGGGTGATTCCTTACTCACCACTCCCGATGAAGTCTTTTTCGTGCAGCTCCTCAAGCGTGAAGGGTGATTCCTCCAAGTTCACCTTGACATTTTACCTCATGTGTGAACCTACCAAGGGTGATTCCTCTGAGTTCACCTTGATGGTATGCACCGACACCTAATTTAAATGTTCGCCGTTAACTGTTACTGCGGGACTGAAGGGACAGGTGGTACCACCTCGGTAGAGGTGGAACTAAGTTCCCGACAGTCTCTTGATAAGTCGGGTCAACCCCAAGGGTACCCGCCAGAGTTATTGATGTGGCACGACCGGGTAGGCAGAGACCGCCCTAGGAGAGGAATGGGCCTGGCCCTTGTTGTAAGATAGTGAGACGGGGCGACAGGAGCACTGATCGTCATCGCGAGCTCCCAACAAACTAATGGGTTTGAATATGTGATATGAGTAGGCCTCTGGCCTTTTCGCACTAACCACCACGCATGATAAGTTATGGGCCCTCGACGCCGTATGATTCTCCCGAAAGCTCTTCAGATGTCACAGTTCAGAGATGTGGGATGATTGTTGGGGTGGACGGTAACCGCCTGCGCTTGTTCAAGGATGTGGGTCTAGTCCCTGGCCAGTCGCGCAACGCTCAGGAGTGCTTAGGACGATTGGCCATGACCCATTCGCACTTAGGATGTAGACTAGCATGTTGGCCTCTCTATTGAGACTAGGTACACTACTACAGGATGCTGCTAATGCGACACTACAATGAGAGACCCTTCGAGAAACTGTGTGCGATGCAATAATCGCAAACAGTGGTGTAAGAAAAACGTAAAAAATGTGCAAAATGTTTGCGATGACGGATGCATCAAACACGGTTCAGATTGTTGTCTGTGTGATGCAGGGCATACGGTTCTGTTCAATTAACTGTTTGCGATGAGGAGGAACAAAAGAAACGGGCAGCCGGATGAAGGCGTGTGTGATACACAGCATACGGTTCACTCGGATGAACTGTTTGTGATTAGGCAACACAAAAGAAACGGTCAGCCAGATCAATGTGTGTGCGATATACAACATGCGGTTCACTCGGATGAACTGATTGTGTTGAGACAAGAGAACAAAAACGGTTCAATATAATAAGATGTGTGTGATACGCGGCAAACAGGTCTGTAATCAGAAATGTGTGGGAAGACCGATAACAACACAGATGATTCCTGTTAACAAGCTGTGTGTGTTGTGAGCAAATGATTGCTGGTATACAATTGTTAGTGATTGATGAAATCATCACCGACGGGTTCCGTTGTTTAGTCCGTGTGCGATGTGATGTGCTTTGTCTACAGAGCATCAACATATATACTTAAAAAGACAGCATTGCATAACCAAATTAAGCATACAATTACACAAGTGATTACATAGATAACATTTTCACACACCAAAGTAAGCAATTACATGCGTACTAAACTAGGAGAAACGAGGATATAATCATCTACTTCCTGTTGCGATGATGCTTGCCATTGCTCTGCTTCCGGCTGGATCCCTGGCCGTTTTGGAGAAGGAGGCACTTCCTCATGTCAACGATCCGCATGTACATGTTGTAGCACGTGTACGCCTCCTTGGGTGCATACACGATGTGAGCTTTGTCGAGTTTCTCCATCCAGGCCGAGTGCCAGGCACGCTTGTCGTTGTTGCAGGAATCCTTCATGTCTCTATAGTAGGGGTCGATGATGGCCTCGAAGAGGTGAACCAGTGAGTCCTTCTCATGCTCCTTGCTGCCCCAGATCTTGTATTAGCCCTGGATGTCGACAAGATTCTGGCAGGCGATGCCCGAATTCTTGAGCACCTTGACATCGTTGGTGACGTCGACCATAGCGAACATGTAGTGGGGGCTTTTGACAAACCTGGCGAAACGCTTGCAAGGCCTTGTGGCCAGGCACTAGTGGTAGACGAGGACGTGGTGGCCCATGCACACCTGGGTAACGACGACCTTGGGACGAGACCCGACACGAGTGCGGGTGTTCTCGAGGTCGAACCCGGCCACCTTGTGCTTCTCGTCGGCAAGCAACAACTCCATGATGCGGATGGAGTGCTCCACCCAGACCGGGTTGTTGGTGTACACCACCAAGAGCTCCTCAACCTTGTTGGGTGTCCACCACGGCATGCATGGTGAACTGTTGCTCGTTGTCGGCAGTCGCTCGGAGCGCCATTGGAGCCACGCAGGATACTCTCTAAGAATTTGTCATGGTGGGTGTACTTCTTGCAATGGTACGACGCGATCGAAAGGTTGAAGAGACACAAGGGTTAAATAGCCGTTAAAACAAATGGGGGCCAGCCGGCCTGTAATCATCACGTCTTGTCATGGCGTTCATAGCGGAGGATTCCAGGGCATGCTTGACAACGCCGCACCACAATGAGGATTCCAGTGCACGCTTGACAACATCGCATCGCAGTTTGACCATGTGTGGGCTCGAAGAGGCGCCAAATGTATCGTCGGTGAGCCTGTTCCCATGCTACCGTGTAGTTTACCGCACAAGCTTCCCGCCCGGCTTGGTTTGCCACGCGTCGGCTAGAAGAGGGACAAATCATGGGCGTTTATTGGCAAAAAGCTCTGTAAAACAAAGTGTGTGGAATGACTTCGGTCGTAAGTTTACCCGTGGGTGATGAGGTTAAAGTTACATAGAAGGGTGATGATGGATAGTCGAGTGCAATAATTAATTCTGTGCTCTATAGGGCACACGATGGAAGAAACCAACTGTATGCAATAATGTCCAAGATCGCAGTCGAGTTAGCTATACGGATCGTGTGCTGTGAGATTGACAAGGCAAACAGATTCAAGAATGGTTAATAAAATCAAATCTAAGACCATTGCATATTAAGGTTAAAATAGTGCTACCAATATATGAGTCTCATACGATGCCATTTCAACGATTGTACCACAAAGGCTCGAAATATTACAAGGTTCAAGTGCCAGAGTTATATGGCTCAAATTCGAAGATTACAAGGTTCAAACTGATATTAGAAATGAAATTCAGCTCATCAGCTGCAAACGCTCGCGCTGATCCGCTGAACATGGGTATTAGATAGGTTCAAACTACTATTACCACTTCTAAATCTGGTTTCGAAACCTCACAACTTTTGCAAAGGGGTCAGCCACTGAGAAGTCATGTATGGGGTTGACATGATGAGTTCTGATTACTCTGTCATCTGAAGTTCCAAAATGAAATTCAGAATTTTTGGAGCCTATTCCATTCTGCCGCAGTCGCCGACACTGATCAACAAACCATTCATTTTTCCGAAAAATGTAGGGCAAACCTCATTACCTTCAGCACCCTTGCTCTGATAACAAAAAACCTGGCGACTATAATCTCTGGTAAGGTCCCTCGGTAGGAGTTCAAAGTAATTTCTGAGAGATGCAGATCTAGGCATTCAATGTGATTGTTATATTGTATCACATTATCCACCATTGGGCCTAATGTTATCTGCAAAAGAAGAAAATGTGTTAGTGCCTAGATGCACTTTTGAACACTACTACAGGCCTATTTGGTTGCAGGATTTGTAAAATGCACTAACATGCCATCTTCGATCTAACATTATTAACATGGGCATTAACATGCCATCTTCGATCTTCACAAGATATTGGAGTGGATGAAAAGTTCCTTGAGAAAACTAGTACAGATGAATCCAAAGGACAAATGCATGTGGATTGTAACCATATGGATCAAGCATTGCCATTGTAAACTTGGAAAAGGAGACATGTATGTATTGAAATCCTCCAAAAGAATCCTTCAGAAATCGTAGTACATTGTCATTGTAAACTTGGGAAAGGGTGTCACAAATTGAACTCCCTTATGGTTAACATTTAACAGGAAAGGAACATCACCTTGATATATAGCTTCTCCAGGCATGGAAAGCCTCTCAGGAAAGTGACAACTTGCTCCAGGTTGGGGCCAATAGATTCTAGTGCCAAGACCTTCATTGTGCGCAGTTTTGCGGTCAGGCTTGTCGGAATCATTTTCTAAATGACAGATGAACAAACATCTTCAAAAATTAGAAATAATGTTAATTCCTAGACGGAGAGGTAGAAGGCGGCTGTTGTACCTGAACGGGTGTGGATCAAATAACAAGTTCAGAGTATTTGTCAGACGAGTAGCCCAGCACTGTCAATTTCGGCATAGAAATGACATTGATTCTTGTTGGACCTACTTGATCAAGTACAAGTAATTGATACGTCTCCAACTTATCTATAATTTTTGATTGCTCCATGCTACTTTATCTACTATTTTAGGCAATATTGGGCTTTATTATCCACTTTTATATTATTTCTAGGACTAACCTATTAACCGGAGGCCCAACCCAGATTTGCTGTTTTATGCCTATTTCAGTGTTTCGAAGAAAAGGAATATCAGACGAAGTCAAAATGGAACGAAATCAACTGGAGAAGTTATTTTTGGAAGGAAAGCCACCCGATGGACATGGAGTGCACGTCAGGAGATACGAGAGGTGCTCACGAGGGTGGGGGCGCCCCCCCGGGCACGCCCCCTGCCTCGTGGGGCCCCCGTAGCTCCTCCGACGTACCCCTTGCACCCATATATACTCTCGTACCCTAAAACTTCCAGAACAAAAGATAGATCGGGAGTTCCGCCGCCGCAAGCCTCTGTAGCCACCAAAAACCTCTCGGGAGCCCGTTCCGGCGCCCTGCCGGAGGGGGAACCCATCACCGGTGGCCATCTTCATCATCCCGGCGCTCTCCATGACAAGGAGGGAGTAGTTCACCCTCGAGGCTGAGGGTATGTACCAGTAGCTATGTGTTTGATCTCTCTCTCTTGTGTTCTCTCTCGTGTTCCATCTACGGCACGATCTTGATGTATCCCGAGCTTTGCTATTGTAGTTGGATCTTATGATGTTTCTCCCCCTCTACTCTCTTGTGATGAATTGAGTTCCCCTTTGAAGTTATCTTATCGGATTGAGTCTTTTATGAGAACACTTGATGTATGTCTTGCCGTGCTTATCCGTGGTGACAATGGGATTTCACGTGCCACTTGATGTATGTTTTGGTGACCAACTTGCGGGTTCCGCCCATGAACCTATGCATAGGGGTTGGCACACGTTCTTGACTCTCTGGTAGTAGCTTTGGGGCACTCTTTGAAGTACTTTTGTGTTGGTTGGATGAATCAGAGATTGTGTGATGCATATCATATAATCATGCCCACGGATACTTGAGGTGACAATGGAGTATCTAGGTGACATTAGGGTTTTGGTTGATTTGTGTCTTAAGGTGTTATTCTAGTATGAACTCTATGATGGATTGAGCGGAAAGAATAGCTCTATGTTATTTTACTTCTAACTCTTGAATAGATAGATCAAAAAGGATAACTTTGAGGTGGTTTCGTACCCTACCATAATCTCTACGTTTGTTCTCCACTACTAGTGGCTTCGGAGTGACTCTTTGTTGCATGTTGAGGGCTTGTTATATGATCTATCTATGTTATTATTGTTGAGAGAACTTGCACTAGTGAAAGTATGAACCCTAGGCCTTGTTTCCTATCATTGCAATACCATTTACGCTCACTTTTATCATTAGTTACCTTGCTGTATTTATTATTTAAGATTACAAAAACCTATATCTACTATCTATTTTGCACTTGTATCACCATCTCTTCGCCAAACTAGTGCACCTATACAATTTACCATTGTATTGGGTGTGTTGGGGACACAAGAGACTCTTTGTTATTTGGTTGCAGGGTTGTTTGAGAGAGACCATATTCATCCTACGCCTCCTATGGATTGATAAACCTTAGGTCATCCACTTGAGGGAAATTTGCTACTGTCCTACAAACCTGTGCACTTGCAGGCCCAACAACGTCTACAAGAAGAAGGTTGTGTAGTAGACATCAAGCTCTTTCCTGGCGCCATTGCCGGGGAGGTTAGCGCTTGAAGGTATATCTTTAGATCTTGCAATCAAATATTTTTGTTTCTTGTTTTAGCACTAGTTTATTTTATAAAAGAAAACTAAAAAAATGGAATTAAGTTTGTCTCATACGCTTCACCTTTTTAATATCTTTCGTGAGTATGATGGAAAGGATAATTGTGCTCAAGTGCTAGAAGAAGAAATCTCTAAATTGTTTGGCACTGAATATTTGAATGATGAGCATGATTGCAATGTTGTTAGTACGAATTCTTTGAATATCCATGATGCTAATGATGATTGCACTAGTTATGATGAAAATATCTCTTATGAGCATGTCAACTTTTGTGGAGTGCATGTTTGCATGAACACACCAAATAGAGAAGATATTTATTGCAAGAGGCATAAGTACTTAGAAACCAAATTGTTGCAAGAAGAGCTAGATTAATGTGCTGAAAGACTCAATATTTTTCGCGCTCCTTGTGAACTTTGCAATGAACATGGTCATTTAAAACTCCAATGCTATTTGTTTCATGATCAAGTTGTGTCCAAATATTGTGATATCTTGATTACCCTTGAGCATCATAAAGAGCTTAGTCTTCTTTTGGGTTATGAAGAAATGAAACGTATAACTGAGTATATTCCAAAATTTAATCTTGATAAATTTCTTGACTTTGATCTAGAGAAGATTTATATGTATTGTGCGGAGAATTGCATTGAAAATCCTTATATTGCCAATTACATAAAGAAAAGAAAGCAAATAGAAGATAAAGAGAATACTAATGAAAGGGAAGAGACTTCCCAATCTCCTCCTATTATTTCTTATGATGAATCAGGTAATGAGAAGGAGCCTTCTATTCAACCAATCTCATCAATAAGGACCTCAAAGAGGAAGGTTGAACCCACACATAATGTGAAGAAGAAGAAGAAAGAAGGAGCAACAAAGGTAGAAAGGTATCCCTCCCAAATGATGTTGCTCCTACTACTCATTGTGATGATGATAATTGCTATAATATTGGTGCTATCAATATTTTTAATGATGAGAGTGATTATGCTTATGATATGAAAGGGACCAAGCTTGGGGAAGCTATGTTTGATTGGGGTGAGATATTTGAGAATATATTTGCTGGAATTAATGTTTGTCCCAAGCTTGGGGATGCTATGTTTAATGAAGATGATATTTTTAGCATCCCAAGTTTTGATATGCAAAGTTGTTATGATGATAGCATGCCTCCTACCTATGATGATTATATTGATGAAAGTGAGTTCGGAAGAGAGTCAACTTTAGGAAGTAGTTATCCCACTATTTTGGAGGATGTTAAATTTTATTGTGATGAATACGAAAGTGGATTTGGAAGAGTGACAACTTTATTTAGTGATTCCACTATCTTGGGAGAGGTTTCAATCGATTATGATGAGAACGAAGTTGCTACTTATGATGATTATTGTGATGAAACTTATGCTATAAAAAGTAGTGATGATTATATTTAAAAATCTTGTCATGATTATGATTACCCTTTTTCTGAACATTACTCTTTTAATGTGGAAACAATTTTTAGTGTTCAAGTCTCTTATGATACTCCCACTATTATTCATGAGAAGAATTTTGTTTATGTGGAGAGTAGTAAAAATTCTATGCTTGTAGATCATGAAAATAATGCTTTAGGTGCTGGTTATATTGTTGAATTCATTCATGATGCTACTGAAAATTATTATGAGGGAGGAACATATGCTTGTAGGAATTGCAATAATGTCAAGTTTCCTCTCTATGTGTTGAAAATCTTGAAGCTATGCTTGTTTCACCTTCCTATGCTAGTTGATTATTGTTCCCATAAGTTGTTTGCTCACAAAATCCCTATGCATAGGAAGTGGGTTAGACTTAAATGTGCTAGTCATGTGCTTCATGATGCTCCCGTTACGTTTCAATTCTTATCTTTTATGTGAGCATCATTGTCATCATCATGCCTAGCTAGAAAGGCATTAAAGAAAATCGCTTGTTGGGAGACAACCCAATATTTACCCTTACTGTTTTTGTGTGTTCACATGATTATGCTACTGTAGTGATCATGTTTTATAGCTTTTGTTTCAATAAAGTGCCAAGTAAGACCTTTAGCATAGCTTACGGTGATAGTTGTGTTGATCCTGCTGAAAATCAGTAACTTTTGCACCCAGTAAATTAGTTTTGTTAATTCACAGAAACGTGCTTCTGATCTGATTCTTTCTGATATGGATTGGTACACGAATTTCTTAGGACTTCCTAATTTGGTAGGATTTTTGGAGTTCCATAAGTATACGTTTGATACAGATTACTACAGACTGTTCTGTTTTTGACAGATTCTGTTTTCTTTGTGTTGTTTGCTTATTTTGATGAATCTATGAGTAGTATCAAAGGGTCTGAGCCATAGATAAGTTGGAGTACAGTAGATATTACACCAATATGAATTTAGAATGAGTTCATTACAGTACCTAAGTGGTTGTTTTATTTTATTATACTAACGGAGCTTACGAGTTTTCTGTTGAGTTTTGTGTTGTGAAGTTTTCAAGTTTTGGGTAAAGATTCGATGGACTATGGAATAAGGAGTGGCAAGATCCTAAGCTTGGGGATTCCCAAGGCACCCCAAGGTAATATTCAAGGAAAACCAAGAGCCTAAGCTTGGGGATGCCCCGGAAGGCATCCCCTCTTTCGTCTTCGTTCATCGGTAACTTTACTTGGAGCTATATTTTTATTCACCACATGATATGTGTTTTGCTTGGAGCGTCATTTTCTCTTGTTAGTATTTTCTTGCTGTTAATTATAATAATGTTTTGCATCTTTAGTTTCAATAAAATGTCAAGGATAGCCTTTGCCATGCTTATTATGCTAGTATACATGTTGCTGTTTGAAAATAGAAAGTTTACCGCTGTTGCAAAAATTACCTAGAAAAGTGAGAGAATGGTATAGCATTGACTTTTTGCATATTGAGCTCTGATAAATTTATTACAGTGGGAATTTTAGTTCATAATTTTTGGAGTCAGGGAAGTATTGATACTCTTGCATTCTTTATAGACGGTACTGTTTTGGCAGATTGCTGTTATGGTTGCATTGTTTGCATATGTTTGCTTGTTTAATGATTCTATTTGAAGATAGGAGTATTAAATATGCAGAGTAATTTAGTATTAAATGTTGAATAATAATTTTAGTGATTTGTTACAGTAGAAAATGATAAGGTTTTGCATTGGTTTATACTAACCTATCTCACGAGTTCTTGTTGAGTTTGATGTGAATGAAGCTTTTGATAAAAAGAGAAACCATGATATGAGAGGAACTAAGGAGACAAAAAAGTTCAAGCTTGGGGATGCCCAAGGCACCCCAAGATAATATTTCAAGAAGTCTCAAGCATCTAAGCTTGGGGATGCCCCGGTAGGCATCCCACCTTTCTTCTTCAACAACTATCGGTTAGTATCGGTTGAGCCTAAGTTTTTGCTTCTTCACATGAGTTGTCCTATCCTTGCAATGTAGTTTTATTTAGCTTTGCTTGCTGTTTGAATAAAGTATCAAGATCTGAAATTATTAAATGAGAGAGTCTTCACATATTTGCATAATTATTCGACTACTCATTGATCTTCACTTATATCTTTCGGAGTAGTTTGTCATTTGCTCTAGTGCATCACTTATATCTTTTAGAGCATGGTGGTTGTTTTATTTTGAAAAAATACATGAACTCTCATACTTCACTTATATTATTTTGAGAGTCTTAAGTAGCATGGTAATTTTCTTAATATTAATATACTTGGTATTCAAGATATGTGAAAATTTTCTTTTGAGTGAGTTGAATACTAAGATAAGTTTGATGCTTGATAATTGTTTTGAGACATGGAGGTGATAATATCAAAGTCATGCTAGTTGAGTAATTGTGAATTTGAGAAATGCTTGTGTTGAAGTTTGCAAGTCCCATAGCATGCACGTATGGTTAAAGTTGTGTGACAAATTTGAAACATGAAGTGTACCTGGCTTGTGCATCCTTATGAGTGGTGGTCGGGGATGAGCGATGGTCTTTTCCTACCAATCTATCCCCTAGGAGCATGCACGTAGTACTTGGTTTTTGATGACTTCTAAATTTTTGCAATAAGTATATGAGTTCTTTTGACTAATGTTGAGTCCATGGATTATACGCACTCTCACCTTTCCGCCTTTGCTAGCCTCTTCAGTACCGTGCATTGCCCTTTCTCACCTTGAGAGTTGGTGCAAACTTCGCCGGTGCATCCAAACCCCGTGATAAGATACGCTCTATCACACATAAACCCCCTTATATCTTCCTCAAAACAGCCACCATACCTACCTATCATGGCATTTCCATAGCCATTCCGAGATATATTGCCATGCAACTTCCATCATCATATTCATGACATACATTACTTTTGTCATATTGCCATTGCATGATCATGTAGTTGACATCGTATTTGTGGCAAAGCCACCATGCATTATTTTTCATACATGTTACTCTTGATTCATTGCACCATCCCGGTACACCGCCGGAGGCATTCATATAGAGTCATATATTGTTCTAAGTTTCGAGTTGTAATCCTTATGTTGTAACCAATAGAAGTGTGATGATCATCATTATTAGAGCATTGCCCCAAAAAAAGAGAAAGGCCAAAAAAAAAGAAAGGCCCAAAAAAAAGAAAGGGCAATGCTACTATCTCTTTTCCACACTTGTGCTTCAAAGTAGCACCTTGTTCTTCATGTAGTGAGTCTCATATATTGTGCTTCAAAGTAGCACCTTGTTCTTCATGTAGTGAGTCTCATAAGTTGTCTTTTTACACTAGTGGGAATTTTCATTATAGAACTTGGCTTGTATATTCCTACGATGGGCTTCCTCAAATGCCCTAGGTCTTCATGAGCAAGCGAGTTGGATGCACACCCACTAGTTTTCTTTTTTTGAGCATTCATAGCTCTAGTGCATCCGTTGCATGGCAATCCCTACTCCTCATGTTGACATGAATTGATGGGCATCTCCATAGCCCATTGATTATCCTCATCAATGTGAGACTTTCTCCTTTTTTGTCTTCTCCACACAATCCCCATCATCATATTCTATTCCACCCATAGTGCTATATCCATGGCTCACGCTCATGTATTGCGTGAAGGTTGAAAAAGTTTGAGATTATTTGAGTATGAAACAATTGCTTGGCTTGTCATCGGGGGTATAAAAGTTGGGAACATCCTTGTGTGACGAAAATGAAGCATAGCCTAACTATATGATTTTGTAGGGATGAACTTTCTTTTGCCATGCTATTTTGAGAAGACATGATTACTTTTATTAGTATGCTTGAAGTTTTATTATTTTTGTGTCAATATGAACTTTTGTCTTGAATCTTTTGGATCTGAATATTCATATCACAATTAAGAAGATTTACATTGAAATTATGCCAAAGTATCACTCCGCATCAAAAATTCTTTTTTTATCATTTACCTACTCGAGGACGAGCAGGAATTAAGCTTGGGGATGCTTGATACGTCTCCAACGTATATATAATTTTTGATTGCTCCATGCTACTTTATCTACTGTTTTAGGCAATATTGGGCTTTATTATCCACTTTTATATTATTTCTAGGACTAACCTATTAACCGGAGGCCCAACCCAGATTTGCTGTTTTATGCCTATTTCAGTGTTTCGAGGAAAAGGAATATCAGACGAAGTCAAAACGGAACGAAATCAACTGGAGAAGTTATTTTTGGAAGGAAAGCCACCCGATGGACATGGAGTGCACGTCAGGAGATACGAGAGGTGCTCACGAGGGTGGGGGGCACGCCCACCCCCCCGGGTGCACCCCCTGCCTCGTGGGGCCCCCGTAGCTCCTCCGACGTACCCCTTGCACCCATATATACTCTCGTACCCTAAAACTTCCAGAACAGAAGATAGATCGGGAGTTCCGCCGCCGCAAGCCTCTGTAGCCACCAAAAACCTCTCGGGAGCCCGCTCCGGCGCCCTGCCGGAGGGGGAACCCATCACAGGTGGCCATCTTCATCATCCTGGTGCTCTCCATGACGAGGAGGGAGTAGTTCACCCTCGGGGCTGAGGGTATGTACCATTAGCTATGTGTTTGATCTCTCTCTCTCTCTCTCTCTCTCTCTCTCTCTCTCTCTCTCGTGTTCTCTCTCGTGTTCCATCTATGGCACGATCTTGATGTATCCCGAGCTTTGCTATTCTAGTTGGATCTTATGATGTTTCTCCCCCTCTACTCTCTTGTGATGAATTGAGTTTCCCCTTTGAAGTTATCTTATCAGATTGAGTCTTTTATGAGAACACTTGATGTATGTCTTGCTGTGCTTATCCGTGGTGACAATGGGATTTCACGTGCCACTTGATGTATGTTTTGATGACCAACTTGTGGGTTCCGCTCATGAACCTATGCATAGGGGTTGGCACACGTTCTTGACTCTCTGGTAGTAGCTTTGGGGCACTCTTTGAAGTACTTTTGTGTTGGTTGGATGAATCAGAGATTGTGTGATGCATATCATATAATCATGCCCACGGATACTTGAGGTGACAATGGAGTATCTAGGTGACATTAGGGTTTTGGTTGATTTGTGTCTTAAGGTGTTATTCTAGTATGAACTCTATGATGGATTGAGCGGAAAGAATAGCTCTATGTTATTTTACTTCTAACTCTTGAATAGATAGATCAAAAAGGATAACTTTGAGGTGGTTTCGTACCCTACCATAATCTCTACGTTTGTTCTCCACTACTAGTGGCTTCGGAGTGACTCTTTGTTGCATGTTGAGGGCTTGTTATATGATCTATCTATGTTATTATTGTTGAGAGAACTTGCACTAGTGAAAGTATGAACCCTAGGCCTTGTTTCCTATCATTGCAATACCATTTACGCTCACTTTTATCATTAGTTACCTTGCTGTATTTATTATTTAAGATTACAAAAACCTATATCTACTATCTATTTTGCACTTGTATCACCATCTCTTCGCCAAACTAGTGCACCTATACAATTTACCATTGTATTGGGTGTGTTGGGGACACAAGAGACTCTTTGTTATTTGGTTGCAGGGTTGTTTGAGAGAGACCATATTCATCCTACGCCTCCTACGGATTGATAAACCTTAGGTCATCCACTTGAGGGAAATTTGCTACTGTCCTACAAACCTATGAACTTGCAGGCCCAACAATGTCTACAAGAAGAAGGTTGTGTAGTAGACATCAGTAATCTCGCAAGTGCAGGTGTGTCCTTAGTGACCATGCCGTGGTACACATCTTGTGATATCTTCCAGCCAAACCAGCAACACACATAAATAGTCCGGAGAGTCATGGAGGTGATGTGGAATGTACTCAACCCATTGATCGCCTGAAGACGAAGGTACTCGAGTGCAATACAGCCACGGAGCAGGTGCTCCATGTCACCATTTGAGAGGTAGACGATGATGAGCTCGAGGTGCTTCAGTCATGGTAGAATAAGAGCGGGCGCGTCATTAAGGGGAGGAATGGCAGTTCCTGAACTTGGCGACGTGCAACGTGGGCGCGAGGCGGAGCGCGGACGTTGGCAGCGAGCGCATATGCCCATCATCAAAAGTGAGCTCCTCGAGCTGATCTAGGGCGGGGGATCCAAACCAGTCATCAAGCTTGGCTTGGTCCCTGCCGTTGGAACAGAACTTGCCCATTCTAAGGCCTCTGATTGGGCCAGGATGACTGCCGAGGATCTTTGAGAATGCATCCAAGCTTTTGTGATAGCCATGGCAGAGCTCGTGGGTGTCGATGAGGTCGAGAGGGGTGAAGTTCCAAAGGGGGCGCCACCACCAGGAAAGGACGGTTGTCCGTGCCCCACATTTGATTGGGAGGAGGGAGATGATGGCTGTCAACATATCATCGGGGAGGTTGCTGATAATGTCTATGCCTACTGGAGTCACTTGCGGTTCTAGCTCGCCCCACCTCCGCTTGTTGGCAGCCCCTTTCTCTACCTCCGGAGTCTCCTTGTCAGCGGCACTTTCTGATAGAAATGAGAGTATAGGGAATATTTAGTTAAAACAAGGCAATAGAAAAGTGTACTGATAACTAGAAGTTATTAGGTAGGAATATAGTAAGAAAAGGGAATAACAATTGGTTGCTTAAATACTACACAATTCATTTAACATTGCTGGGTAAGTCAACATGCAGATAGTTGAAAAGAAAACTTACTTCAAACAAAGCCAGGACGGATGATTTTGTCGGGGAAGTTAGCATATATCTCATGACCAGGCCCTTTTATGTGTAGTCCAATTTTAGTGCTAGTTTTCAGTACATAAAACTTAGAAATTTCTTTCCAAAGGCCAGCACCAAAATAGGAGTCACCACGTTCATCAAGTCTTACAGTAGCAACAATTGTAAATCCATGGCTTGTGTGCAGTATGACATCCGTGCAGCCTTGATCTATGTAAAGGGAAAAATTGTGCACTACATAATATGTTGCATAGCAAGGGATGCGCTGCAGAAAATGGTAGGATTGTTAAAGAAAATATGGTAACATGCAAATATGGGCCCAAATTGAAAGAACTGTACAGCAGTTGAAATCGAAGGACAAAAAACTATAATTAAACAGATAGGGGAAACATGATGTCATGGAAATATGAGAGTAATCAAAAGAAAAATACATCATTAATTTGCCTAATATAGAAAGAAGAGGGGGGGATCCCCTTTGACGTATATGGTGCATGTGGCACCTTTTATCCAAATGTAGCAATATTTAGAATATCTTCAAGAAAGTAGGCCATGCCAACCGATTTATGGTGAGATTGAACATACTGCGCACATGCTCAAGTCATCTGGTACGGTGAGATGGAATCTCTGGCGGAGGTCGCAAGGTCCTGATGTGTGGGTGCACTGTACACTCTATGAATGAAAGAAAACCCTCAAATCAGCTCAAATAAAAATGAATTCATGGCGATTTCTGCCGGGTGATTAAAGGAGGCAGATGAACTGGGATGAGAGATGAGATAATATCTCATTAAATTAGTTACCTTGTCATCCATGAGAAAAATCCCTTAGTACGGTAGATTCTCCAACCCAGCAGAGCTAGGTTGACCGTGAGCAGCGTCGAGAAAGTCGATGGCGATAGGCGGCGGCAAGCGGAAGTGGCGAAATGTGGTGGGGTTTGCCGGCAGCCTGGTAGCGGCGGCAGTTGTCGAGTTACGTGGTTACCGCCGCGATAGGCAGTGCAATGCATAGACGCGGAGGAGCTTGTGCAGGTGTGAATGGGGACCAGAGGCATGGGGTGGCGGGCGGGGGTGAGGGTTTTTGTGACGTGGGGATGGCGAGGATTTTCTTTTTTCTTTTTTGAATTGGGTGGTGAGGGTTTTCTGTCCCACAAAGAATTCCGGAGGCAATGGTTTGCTAGAGCCAACAGTGTTTTATTGACACAACAAGCAAAACGAAAGTCATTGCACAAGGTTCCAATTTTGGGAACCGCGTGTGATTGAAGCAACATGCAAAATGAAAGTCATTGCACACGGTTCTAATTTTGGGAGCCGTGTGTGATTGACGTACTACCTCCATCCTAGTTTATTGGTCCCCTCTGTAATTTGTACCAAATTTCGACCAAATATTTGACTAAGAAATATTTATGCATGTCACCAAAAATTATATCACTGAACACTATGTTCAAATACGCGTCCAATGATATAATTTTTGCTGACCTGCACTAACATTTTGCTAGGTAAATCTTTGGTCAACATTTAACACAAATTACAAAGGGGACCAATAACCGAGGACAGAGGTAGATTCCATCAACCGAATGATTGCATCCATATCCCACAGTTAGACATAAGTAAACATAGATTAAACATACTCAGACATAGATAATAAGCATACACATACACAAGCATAGTTCAACCATCATTAAGCATGCTCAATCATACATAGTTCAATCACACATCTCAGCTCACAAGCCGGCACGATCCTGAGGCTTCTCCAGGTACTCGGCGTACGCGCCGTGCTCCACCCTGCGAGCATACTTCTGATTGAAGGAGCCAATGGCCCGTCCTCTTGCATGTGCCAGAACACTTTGATACACGTGATGAAGCTTGTGGTTGCAAAATGGGCATCGATAGCCACCGTCCCCGGTCCTAATATGCCTGTTATGCATTCCCGCATAAACCTCCCCCAGGATTTGCCTCTTGTACATCCTCTGGACATCTTCATCCTTGTTGTCCACATCGTCAGACAGTACCTATACAAATAGTAAAAAAATGTGGCGTCAAATTAATGGTTACAAACTAATCTCTAGCGAACATTTGGTAGTTGCCAAAAAATTAACATCAAATCAACGACTACATGCCGTGAAGTAGGATAAGGAATTTATGGCTATTTATTTATACATATCCAAAGATTATGGTTCGATTTTTAAGCACATTCGTCTATGTACAGACCAATCTTGAAGAAAATAATGGCACAAACATATGTAGGTCATTCAAAATCAATTGTCAAGTCTTGGCTAGGAATTATTAGCACGAACACTAACCCTAGTCGGATTACTAGCAGAAATCATTACCACAGATGAAACAACTAATCACTTATCACTTGTACCATTCAAACAATCAATACACTACATGAATCTAGCGAAACTTACTAAGATTTCATGTATTGGGAGAACATAACCATAGGATTTCTATTCCAAAAAGGGGGAGGCAGGAGTAACTAGAGAAACCCTGGGATCTATTTGACACATAAATGGGTATAGATGACTAACCAGTTGTCCATCGTTGTCAGAGTTGTCGCCGGAGTGGCCCTCGGAGTCGTCGCCCAAGTCGTCACCAGAGTCGGTGTGGAACTCTGCCTCCGGATGTGGAAGCTCGACGCCGTCGACGATGTCAAGTTGCAGAGATAACTCGCCGGTGTTAACGTCAACCTCTGTCTCCATCTCCACGCCGTGCTCCGATGCTTTAGCAGCCCCGGCGTCGCCACTCCCTCCGATGGGGCGCTTCGGCGGCATCCTCATACACTGACGACTTTGATGATTGAGAGCGACGTCGAGGAGGCAAGTGGATAGAGGTGACTGTGTGTGTGGCAAGGATGGGGGTGCGGCCGCTCGGGCGCACCATTAATATGGAGTAGTGGGAGAGAGGCGGGCGGCGGTCAAACCGCTGGCTTGCCTCCCGGTGAGCATGCGCATCGGACTGCTGGCATGCCTACCGTCGTTTCACATAGCTACTCGCACGCTTCCCGATGACACTGCACAGCGAGCACACCTCCGTCAATTCACACACCTGCACGCACGCCTCCCGGTCCCCCTGCGCGGCGGACTGCTCACATGTGTCCCGTCAACTCACGCCTGCTCGCATGTTACACGGGTCGCATGGCGGCACGTATATTGTTTTTCTATTTGGATGATTAATGATGTTGCTTTATTTTTTGCTTAACCGAAGTATGGCACGTATCCATTATTGGTCTAACCCTCACGATTCGAATAAATAGTCCGTTTGGGATATTGATTCCCAATTATTAATAATCTCCCGTTTGTAATTAGATAAAGATTACATCAAAATTGGTCTCAAATTTGACCGAAAAAAGTACAATGCAACTTTGTATTGGTGTCCATATGACAACACGATAAGTTTCATGAACTTCAAATAAGTTTTGGATGTACTAGAATTTGAAAATCAAGATTCTCATTGTTTGAAATTTGTTGCACGGGGAGTAAACATGCACCCAGTGAGACACATGTGTTTTTGCAATCCATTTAGGTGCACTGTCATGTGTTCATGTAGCTCGAATTTGATTTTTGCACATTATACCCATAGAAAATCAATCAATTAATGTACTAAAGCGTCTTAATGATCTCTGGGTTTTTTTCGAAATTAAAACATCCCTCCTTTGGTAGCACATATATGTTCACCGCGGGATAATTAATTTAACATGCATCATAGTTGTGGTGGATTCGTGGTGTGTGTGTGGGTGTGTGCGTCTGGGGGTGGCGAGTGGCTCACAGTACACTAAGAGTTGTGAGCCACCATGTGGGTTGGCCATTTTGTTAGGCAGGCCGGTGCCACATCAGAGTCGTGAATTCGTAATTTAAAACATTACACAACCCTTTCATACACACATGTTTTGTCCACATGCAGTCGATGGTCGTCCTACACGACACTCGATACTCGCGTATGACGCTTTCTGTGGGCTCGCGAGGTCGTCGTCCATCACTTTGATGAAGAGCCGGTAGTGAGGTTAATTTGACCAGCAAGCTAGAATCTTTTTTGTTTGTGTTATGGTAGTATATAGTACGCGTCGAAGAGGTGGGAGGGGACTAGCATATATATAGATACTATACGTACGCGTCCGTGAACAAGTACACCTCACTCAGTGTCGGGACTTTTCGGTTTCCAAGGCACGTGCCACATCAAAATTGTGAAAATGGCTATTCAAACATCAGACAACACCTTTTTGCGCCACATGCATGTAGGCCGTGGTTATCCTAGCTAGGACACTCACGTGTGACGCTTCCATCTGTGGGCCCATGAGGCCATCATCGATGCATGTGCATCACTTTGACCTACATTGGGAGAGGTTAATTAATTTCACCATCGGTGAGGATTCTTTTTCGGTTGTATTACGGTAGGAGCATATAGTCTGCGTCAAAGAGGGGGAAGGGGACCATCATATGTAGTACGCTTCATGAACCTTGCTCTGTGTGGGTGAAGGAAATATGCCCTAGAGGCAATAATAAAGTTATTATTTATTTCCTTATTTCATGATAAATGTTTATTATTCATGCTAGAATTGTATTAACCGGAAACTTAGTACATGTGTGAATACATAGACAAACAAAGTGCGCTAGTATGCCTCTACTTGACTAGCTCGTTGAATCAAAGATGGTTAAGTTTCCTAGCCATAGACATGAGTTGTCATTTGATTAACGGGATCACATCATTAGAGAATGATGTGATTGACTTGACCCATTTCGTTAGCTTAGCACTTGATCGTTTAGTATGTTGTTATTGCTTACTTCGTGACTTATACATGTTCCTATGACTATGAGATTATGTAACTCCCGCTTACCAGAGGAACACTTTGTGTGCTACCAAATGTCACAACGTAACTGGGTGATTATAAAGGTGCTCTACAGGTGTCTCCGAAGGTACTTGTTGAGTTGACGTATTTCGAGATTAGGATTTGTCACTCCGATTGTCGAAGAGGTATCTCTAGGCCCTCTCGGTAATGCATATCACTATAAGCCTTGCAAGCAATGTGACTAATGAGTTAGTTGCGGGATGATGCATTACATAACGAGTAAAGAGACTTGTCGGTAACGAGACTGAATTAGGTATTGAGATACCGACGATCGAATCTCGGGCAAGTAACATACCGATGACAAAAGGAACAACATATGTTGTTATGCGGTTTGACCGATAAAGATCTTCGTAGAATATGTGGGAGCCAATATGAGCATCCAGGTTCCGCTATTGGTTATTGACCGAAGACGTGTCTCAGTTATGTCTACATAGTTCTCGAACCCGTAGGGTCCGCACGCTTAACATTCGATGACGATTTATATTATGAGTTATGTGGTTTGATGTACCGAAGGTAGTTTGGAGTACCGTATGAGATCGGGGACACGACGACGAGTCTCGAAATGGTCGAGACGTAAATATCAATATATTGGACGACTATATTCGGACATCGGAAAGGTTTCGAGTGATTCGGGTATTTTTCGGAGTACCGCAGAGTTACAGGAATTCGTATTGGGCCTTAATGGGCCATATGGGAAAGGACAGAAAGGCCTCAAAGGGTGGCCGCACCCCTCCCCATGGACTGGTCCGAATTGGACTAGGGAGGGGGCGCCCCATTCCTTCCTTCTCCTACTCCTACAAGGAAAGGAGGAGTCCTACTCCCGGTGGGAGTAGGATCCCCCTTGGCGCACCCTCCTCTTGGCCGGCCGCCTCCCCCCTTGCTCCTTTATATACAGGTGCAGGGGGTCACCTCTAGACACAACAATTTATCTCTTGATCTCTTAGCCGTGTGCGGTGCCCCCCTCCACCATATTCCACCTCGATAATATCATAGCGGTGCTTAGGCGAAGCCCTGCGTCGGTAGCATCATCAACACCGTCAACACGCCGTCGTGCTGATGAAACTCTCCCACAAAGCTCTGCTGGATCGGAGTTCGTGGGACGTCATCGAGCTGAATGTGTGCTGAACCCGAAGGTGCCGTACGTTCAGTACTTGATCGGTCGGACCGTGAAGACATACGACTACATCAACCGCGTTGTGCTAACGCTTTCGTTTTCGGTCTACGAGGGTACATGGACAACACTCTCCCCTCTCGTTGCTATGCATCACCATGATCTTGCGTGTGCATAGGAAAATTTTGAAATTACTATGTTCTCCAACGTGGGTGCATGGTTTACGGTTTTTGAGGCATGTGTGGCACATCAAAGTTGTGCATTTTAGGTACTATATTCAACATATGTTTGGCCCACTTGAAAAGCGAGGGTGGTTGTCCTCTCGCACCCACGTAAGCGGTTATCAGCGATATCGATGCTTTCCATTTGTGGGCCCACTTGGTCCATCACTACTTTTTGCCTGACAATGAGAGTGGTTAATTTGACTTAGGAAGGGGTTTTTTTTTGCTTGTAAATATGGTATATACATATATGAGTGCACACACATGCATGTGTACGCATGAATCCCTCCCATCGAGTCGAAGTGGCTAGTACAACGACACGTCATGAACCAGTCTCGCTCTGTGTGTGGAGAGTGTACGATTTTCGACGCACGCGCCACATCAATGTTGTGAAATGGTATTCAGACATGCATGCATGCATCACCTCCATACATATGCATGTAATGGTTGTCTTCTAACGGTACACTCCCTCGTGTCGTTATCGGCGACAAGCCTATATATTTGTGGGCCCGCGTGGACATCCATGATCACCTTGACCGACAACAAGATAGGTTACCATGGCGGATTATTCATTTGGTTTGTGTTATCATAGTATAGGTCATGGTGAGATTCAGACCTAATTAAAGTTTGAGAGCATATACTATGCATGCATGCATGAATCCCTGTCGTCGGCTTGAAGTGTGGTGTAACCTACTTATGCATCATCAACCTAACCCTCGCTCAGTGTGGGGATTTCTAGTTTGAAACCACAGTGCCACATCAAAGTTGTTCCATTGTGTACTAAAAACACACACCTGATCCATACATATGTTTGGGCCACACGCATGCAGCGGTTGTCTTCGGGGACTAGCTACTTGTGTGATTATTGGCGAGCTAGCCTATCTGGGGTCGCATGGACGACCATCACTTTGACCAGCAACAAGAGAGAGGTTGTACGACCAAGGTGAATTATTCGTGGTCCGTTTTACAATCAATCCTGGTGAGATGCCTCTCTGGCCCGCCGACTAAAA
>NC_041389.1:29302924-29347598 GCF_002162155.2 Triticum dicoccoides | reverse complement strand
TAGCTACTTCGCAGTTTGCTAGGTGAACCACGGTTTGGGGGCATCCTTTCATAGCTTAGGATTCCCTTCGTGTCGACATGGGGGAGGGGGGCTTCTAGCCACTTCGCACTTTGCTAGGTGAGCTTCGGTTGGGAGGGGGCATGCATTCATAGCTTAGGATTCCCTTCGTGCCGACACGAGGGGGGGCAAGCAATACCGTGCGCTTTGCAAGATAGGTGCGACAACGAAGTTGCATTTGGTATTTGAAAAACAAACCACCCTTTTCATACATATAAATTTTGTCCACATGAAAGTGTGTTCATGTTCTCATCCTCTCCCGCGTCATTTTTCACCAAATTTATGAACATTAGACAAGTCGGATGATGCAACAGACACGGTTCACTCAAACTAACTGTGTGCCACGCAGGTGCCCCTGTCACGCACACATCCGTGTAGTACATTGGGCTCCACGAGGCTCCCCCTCTCAAAAATATCTGCCCGCCTCGAGGGTTTTTCTGTTTCATAACACATGGTTGTTATCTCTAGACCATGTGCGATGTTTCTTCTTCCCAATCCCACCTGCATCCCTAGAAAATATCTGCCCGCCTCGAGGAGGGTTTTTCTGTTTCATAACACACGGTTGTTATCTCTGTACCGTGTGCGATGTTTCTTGCTCGTAATCCCGCCTACCCCTGGAAAATATCTGCCCGCCTTGAGGAGGGTTTTTCTGTTTCATAACACATGGTTGTTATCTCCGGACTATGTGTGATGTTTATTCTTCCCAATCCCGCCCGACCCTAGAAAATATCTGCCCGCCTCGAGGGTTTTTTTGTTTCATAACACACGGTTGTTATGTCCGGGCCGTGTGCGATGCACCATCATCAAAATTTTCAATAGCCCCGGCATTTCACTCCCGCGTTTGACTCCCGTGTAGTAAAATTTTCAGTACCCCACATCATTTCCTTAAACACACCCCTGCTCCCCCACTCCACACACACACACACACACACACACACACACACACACACACACACACACACACCAAAACCTCCTTGGGCGCGCACGCACACACAGACACCCTCCCTTGAAACCCTAGCAAGGTCCCCGCCGCCGCCGTGAGACCTCCATTGTCAACATCTGCCAGTTTGCCCGTGCAGCTTACCCACCGATCTCCATACCAAGGCCGCCCTGAGTTTCTTAGATGATGCCTGCCAAATGCCCCTTTTCCCACAGATCCCCATCCCCATCCCCATCCCCCACTCCAGAGCGTCGTAGCCTAAGCCCGGCTACCCTTCTCGTGGAGCTCAAGGAGCGACTGGCCCAAAAGAGGTGTATTGCAGTCTCTTTGCCCGACATCACCGAGGAAGCTGACGACCATTACTGGCGGCAGGCACTCAAGCAGCATGCTAGAGTATGCGGGCATGTCTCGGCCGTCGGCTACGACATCAAGGTCATTGACAATGATGGCCTAAGGCAGGCTATGTCACAGGTTAAGTGGCCCACGCCCGACCTCTCGGGTTCAAACGCCGTCGATCTCATCCATGGCTCCGCCGCTGATATCCTCTGGCTCGGTGCCAACAACTTGCCATCCTACATCGCCATCGAGCCCCTTTTGTCATTTCTGAAGGACACGTTCTGCGATGCTGGTTTGGGATCCACAGCTTCCAAGTCAGACCTCATCAACGGCAACCACCAGGAGGGCACCCTCTCCCGCTCTTCCAAGGGAAAAGAGCCCATCTGCTCTTCCAAGGGGAAAGAGTCCGTCTACGACATCAGGGAGGGCACCCTATAGCTGTGCTCTTCCAAGGGGAAGGAGCCCATCTACAACAACATGGAGCGCATCCAGGGTTCGTGCTCTTCCCACGGGAACGAGCCCATCTGTGACAAGTGAGGAAACCCATTATTTGTTTTGCCGTGCCTCTTCACAGGGGGAAACCCATGATTTGTTTTGTCGAGTCCCTTTTGTAGTGTAGTGAGAATATGTCCAGTTTTAATTGCTATATCTGGTTGTTTGCAGTATGCCTTGTTTATTTCAATTGTCCACAATGCGATGCTCTGTATGTGCAATTATTTACTATGCAGTACATTTCATCAATCCAGTTTTAAACATACCGATAGGAATGCTTATATTTGCTTGCTGTTAAGCCTGTTATAGCTAGCATATGCCTCTTTTAAAGTTTTCTGATTGTTCTGTTGTTTGTAGTTAGCATATGTCCAGTTTCAAATGCTATCTTTGGTTGTTCGTAGTATGCCTTGTTTATTCCAGTTATTCACAACCTGATGTTCTGTATGTGCAAGCATGAACTGTGCAGTTCAATTTCATCAGTACCAGTTTCAACAATACCACTATGGACCTGTTTCTTTCGGATTCTGGGACCAAATTCAGCTTCGCCAGTGAAGCCGAATCTGGAATACAAAACAAATAGCTATTTGGAATCAGCATTGCAAGTGAAGCTGGATCTGGATTTGGGTCATTTTTAGTGCAATTTCCTGAAGCACATCAAAGTGTACTTCGGTGGTGAAGCTGATTCACAGAAAGAGCTTCGCCACTGAAGTGAATCCATAGGTGATTAAAATCCAAGCGAAGCTGAAACAAACAGGGCATGAATGACTACATTTGGTTGCTGCATCTTGTAGTTAAACACGCCTTTCCATTTTTATTTAACAATAACCAGTGTACTTAGACCGGCACAATACCAGTTTGAATGACTATGTTTGCTTGTTGTTAAATGTTAGGCATGTTGCAGTTAACACACTTTTTCACTTGTTTTGCTTTACTAGCGTGCTTAAACCTGCACACTGAAGCTATATTTTGGAGATTATTTTGTCTGCCATGGATAATTTTTGGTTGATGTTTAGCCTGTTGTGTTTAACATGCTTCTCGATGTACCTACGCAGGACAATTTTGGGAACGACTGCTGTTTTCCATCGAGGTTAGTTTCATACCATAGCTTATATATGCTCACTATTCAGGATATCGGTAGCTGGTACCATATAGGTCGGGGGATGATAAGGGACTAATATGTGAATCGGACTTTTAACTGAATATATTTGCAACCCATTTATCGTTAGGTTAACTAGGGCCATATGTAATATATCTGAGGCTACATAGCAACATGCACTGTACTTAATGTCTACATATGCAATCCTAGGCTACATAGCAACAAGGAAGAGTGTTACCTTAATGTTCTAATGATGTCTAGATACACGTAGAAGAGCAGCAGCAGCAACAACAACAACAACAACACAACTCTGTTTGGATACTCAACTTAGATTAGAGGTTAGAGTTAGTTTCGGCTCATTACTAACCCTGAACTAACTCCATCCAAAGAAGTGTTTGGATGACAGGGTTAGCTTAGATTGACAATAAATGCACTGGGAGAACTAGCTCCAATTAGCACCTCTTGGGTTGGATAGTTTTTTTGGGTGGGTTATAGATGCAACTAGCTCAAACTAGCCCTCATGTTTAGATATACTTTAGCACTATTTGAGCCCGAACTAGCTCAAACTAACTCTAATCCATTGATACAACAATAGCTAATCAGCCGATAATTTGTAAGAATGCAATAAACTCCTTCCGACCCATAATATAAGATGTAATTCATCTAATATGTGAGTATATTGGATGTTATAAGATATTATAAAAGAGTGGTGTACTACATCATTGTGCAATTGGTGTTTAGCTTCTAATATTAACTTGGTGCTTTTAGGTACATATGTCATTGGTAAATATCCGTGCTTTGACCCTTTCTGCGTATGGGTAAATGATATATCGATGAACTAGCATCAAGTGAAGAAGCTGATAAAGATTGTTAGTAAAATGGGTCAAAAGATGGCAATTAAACTATTTGTTTACACTTTATCCAATACAACACTGAACTGCTGGATGGTAAGTAAGAACTCTGCAGCCTTGTTTTTATTGCCCATAATGAGTTGTGTTAGATGACAATGTCTAAATCATTTTTCCTTTGCAGTGGTTCCCAAAGAAGTTTACTAAAGATTACCTCTCAAACTACATGATTGGTGGGAAAGAAAAGGTTAAAGTATTTCTACCAGAACACGATGATTATCTAGATGTTTTCATGAAGACCATGAAGGATGGGCAGTCGGCCATCACAAGGGATTGGACTAGAGTCGTGTGTGCCTTCTGCATGGAGGAGGAACCAATATGGGCATTCCGCTTCACCTTGTTCAGCAACCAGGATGTATTTCACCTCTTTCTTTACCGTCTTTAATAGTACAAGTACGCAACTGTCGTTCATCATTCTTTATTTGGTTCTTATGTAATTCTTGATGTGTACCTATGAATCAAATAATGCATTGGTTGTCTGAACCTGATGGATATGAATAAAGCTACAACATACATTCAAATTCAATTTCAATTTGAATTTGAATTTTAGTTTGATATAGCAGCAATTAAATTACGGTGAATTTAAGTTCTCTAGGTTGTTACGGCACACACGGTTGGTAAAACACAAATGTTTGTGATATACACCATAATCCAAAATGGTTCATAGAGAGGAAATGTGTGCAAAGCGTGTGCGATGTCAGACAATATCACAAACGGTGCTGGCAAACTTACCATTTGCGATAGTTGCCTTATCGTAAACGATTCACAACCATGAACTGTTTATGATTAAGTATGCATCGTCAACATTGCACCACAGAATAGCATGTGCGATAGTTGCCTTATCAGACACAATTCGCAACCATGAACTGTTTTGTGATGAAGTATGCATCGCAAACATTGCACCACAGAATAGCGTGTGCGATAGTTGTTGTGTATGACAATGTTACGACGGTCCGACGTTTCGTAATCCTATCCGACACTCGTACGAAGATTAACTAATCTTCTTAATTAGTTATCGCATATGGTTTGTGAAAAGCGAATGTGTGTGATTGTATGCTTATCATACACGTTCTATAATAGTGAACCGTTTGTGATGGGCCGTACATTGTAAACGTAGCACCACAGAATACCGACTGCTATGGCAATGAGAGCACAAATGAATGGAGTACTGTACATGCATCTTGGCTCCCTATCCTCGACGGTTTCTGGGTCGTGAGGGAAGGACCCCCCTATTTCCCACACTCACTTGGCGACGGTTCCAAATGCCGTCGCGGAAAGGGGTTAAAAACCGTTTGTATAGCCACTACAAGAAATATGTCAACTAGTGACCTTCTGTCAGTGACCCTGGAAGAATTGGTCATAGATCTATGACCATTTCAGACCAATTGGTTAAAAGCTGTTCGGGGGGCTCCAAACCCTAAACTATAATGACCATTTTGGTCAGAAAGGTCGTAATTTCCTTACACGAAATGGTCATAAAGCAGATAGCACTGGACCGCTACCTTATTTCTAGCTGATCGTGACCAATATAGATGGTCATAACCTTGTAAATTATGGTGGGTTGCTTTGACTAGGCGCCACCTCATCAGTTTTGCCTATGTGTCATGTCCATGTGGCAGTTTTTGCCCTAGGTTGTGAAGCAACCTATATTTCTGTCATTCCCAAAATTCCCAAAAAAATCTCATAAATTCTTTGGGTCATATCTTCGTCAAATATGTAAAAAACCTTCCTTGCGTAGTTCAAAAATAATTCAAAAATATTCATTTTCCTATTCTGTTCAGAAAAACACTTTGTGAAGGAAGTACCACTTTGGCATGTCCAAATGATATCCATTTTCTGCAGTGCTTTCCTATGCCCAAATAACCATCGTCCACCAAATACCAGCTCAATCCATTCATTATTTTGAGCCCAGCTTCAACATTCGTATTTATGTCTAGTGTTGTACTTTGCAAAGCAAGTACCACCTAGGCTCCTCCTTTTGAGCTGAAAATTTGTGAAGACGGTCTTCTTAGTAACTGATCATCCTCAGCCAAAACTCACGCCCATTATCCATGTGCATTTCTCGTACCGCTAATCAAACACTTGGCTGCTTATTCATGTTTGAGCATCGATCGGTCTCCTCGTGAGAATCTTATGTTGTGATTTTCTTCCTGGCACCTACCTGGGGAGTGCCCAACCCACTAGACATGCCTAGGCCGCCCAGAACACATGGCAGCGCCACGGTCACGCGGTGATCACGCGGCGGGCATGCGAGTTTACGCGCTCTAGAGTTGGGGCCCTCGGCCACCGTCCAAACCTCGACGTATCGCCACCAAACCATGTATTTATGATTAAATAGGTACTTATGTAACTACAAATGATTTTTGGAAAAAATAAATAGCAAACTATGAGGCAGCTGCGGTTCAAATTTGACTCGCTTCCAACTGAATCGGCGGGATTTTGTCTTTTTCACCAAAGGTGGATCAAAACTTTGGACACCCAACCATTTTGTCAATTCTGCATTAAATATGGCCTAGTATTTTAGAAAATTGATTAGGTCCAATTTTGCAACAAATATATGGTAGGTCCTTCACAAAAAAAACTCATTTCGGGCACTCGGAAAATGGAAAATGAATTTTCCGTGCAAAGAAAATGAAAACTCCCTTAGGCAACATTGTTTGTAATTCCAAGATGCACCCTTGTGCACAATGTGAGATCATTTGAACAAACTATGCCATGAATGTGGCCATAAGATTGATCATTTGGCCTGAAAGCCATGAATCTTCACGCATGATAGCTCATTTCTGAGAACACTTTTTTAAATAATTCCGTATTACAAGTTTATTATTTTTCCTGGAAACTTGGTCATATATAATGACACAATGCGAAGGTTTTCCAATTTTTTGATTTTTTTTGAATTTTTTATGCCCGTTTCAAAATGCGGTCAAAATGGCGGGCTTGACCGTTCCTAGCTAGTGGCTGAATCTTGGAAAATTTTGATGTTTCTCTGATTAAATAGATACTTATGTACCTAGAAATGATTTTTGGAAAGAATAAGGAGCAAACTATGTGGAAGTTGCAGTTCAAATTTGACCCGCTTCCAACTGAATCGGCGGGAATTTGTCTTTTTCACCAGAGGTGGATCAAAACTTTGGACACCCAACCATTTTGTCAATTCTGCATTAAATATGGCCTAGTATTTTAGAAAATTGATTAGGTCCCATTTTGCAACAAATATATGGTAGGTCCTTCACAAAAAAACTCACTTCGGGCACTCGGAAAATGGAAAATGAATTTTCCGTGCAAAGAAAATGAAAACTCCCTTAGGCAACATTGTTTGGAATTCCAAGATGCACCCTTGTGCACAATATGAGATCATTTGAAGAAACTATGCCATGAATGTGGCCATAAGATTGATCATGTGGCCTGAAAGCCATGAATCTTCACACATGATAGCTCATTTCTGACAACACTTTTTTAAAATAATTTCCGTATTACAAGTTTATTATTTTTCCTGGAAACTTGGTCATATATAATGACACAATGCGAAGGTTTTCCAATTTTTTGTTTTTTTTGAATTTTTATACCCGTTTCAAAATGCGGTCAAAACGGCGGGCTTGACCGTTCCTAGCTCGTGGTTAAATCTTGGAAAACTTTTGATGTTTCTCTGATTAAATAGATACTTATGTACCTATAAATGATTTTTGGAAAAAATAAAGAGGAAACTATGAGGTAGCTGCAGTTCAAATTTGACCCGCTTCCAACTAAATCGGCGGGAATTTGTCTTTTTCACCAGAGGTGGATACAAACTTTGGACACCCAACCATTTTGTCAATTGTGCATTAAATAGGGCCTAGTATTTTATAAAATTGATTAGGTCCAATTTTGCAACAAATATATGGTAGGTCCTTCACAAAAAAGACTCATTTCGGGCACTCGGAAAATGGAAAATGAATTTTCCGTGCAAAGAAAATGAAAACTCCCTTAGGCAACATTGTTTGGAATTCCAAGATGCACCCTTGTGCACAATATGAGATCATTTTAACAAACTATGCCATGAATGTGGCCATAAGATTGATCATTTGTCCTGAAAGCCATGAATCTTCACGCATGATAGCTCATTTCTGAGAACACTTTTTAAAAATAATTTCTGTATTACAATTTTATTATTTTTCCTGGAAACTTGGTCATATGTAATGACACAATGCGAAGGTTTTCCAATTTTTTGTTTTTTTGAATTTTTTATGCCCATTTCAAAACGCGGTCAAAACGGCGGGAATGACCGTTCCTAGCTAGTTGTTGAATCTTGGAAAACTTTTGATGTTTATCTAATTAAATAGATACTTATGTACCTAGAAATGATTTTTAGAAAAAATAAAGAGCAAACTATGAGGTAGCTGCATTTCAAATTTGACCCGCTTCGAGCTGAATCGACAAAAATTTGTCTTTTTCACTAGAGGTGGATCAAAACTTTTTACACCCAACCATTTGGTCAATTGTGCATTAAATATGTCCTAGTATTTTAGAAAATTGATTTGGTACATTTTAGTAACAAATATATGGTAGGTCCTTCGCAAAAAACCTCTTTTCCAGCACTCGAAAAATGGAAAATGAATTTTCCGTGCAAAGAAAATGAAAACTCCCTTAGGCAACATTGTTTGGAATTCGAAGATGCACCATTGTGCACAATATGAGATCGTTTGAACAAATATTTGATAGGACTTCCACAAAAAAAATAATTTTGAGCACTGAAAAAAACTCATTTTGAGCACTGAAAAAGGTGGATCAAAACTCTTTTTCACCAAGATTTTTCCGTGATCATTTTGAACAAATATTTTCACCTGAGCCATGTGTAATATTTGCTAGGTTCTTTATAAAAATATAATTTTGGACACTCGAAAAATGATTCTCTTACAAAAAACTCATATCTTAGAACACTTTTCTTTAATGATATTAACATTATTCAAAGTTTGTTATTTTTACTAAAAAGTAGGTCACACTCGGTGACACAATGCGAAGGTTTTTTATATCTATAGATTTCTTAGGTCGTCAAATAGCAGACATGATTTAAAATCTTATTTTCAATCGATTACGACCAATTTAAATGGTCTTAACATCATCAAAGGGGATACTGTGTTCTGATTGGTATAAGATCAGCTCACGCGGATCATGGATTAAGCACCGTCGGATGCGCCCGGATCAGACGGAAGCCCACACCCCCCTCGTCGCTCTCATCCTTGTCCACCCACGAAACCCTAGCCCCCTTCTCCCAATCGCCACTGCCGGCTTCTCCCTCCCAAATCCAATCCAAGTCAGAGCCCCCGGCCTCCTCCCTCCGGCGGCGGCCACCTCCCTCCGGCGGAGCTCGACCCCCACCCCCAAGCACCGCTGCTCCACCCTCTCCCGCGAGGGTCTCTGCTGCCCCCGCGCGCACAACCTTCGTCCCCTGTTGCTCTCCCTGCTGGCCCTCCTTCCTCGCCCTAGCTCCCTGCTCCGCCTCGACCGGCCAGCGCGCCACCATGACCGGCCAGCGTACCACGATGCAAGATCCACCATGCCGCCGTCACACTGCTCGCCTCCGGCGAACGTAGCTAGCAGCACCCGAGCTAGGCGCCTTGTGGATCCCCCTCTCCTCTTCCACGGGACCTCAACCAGCAGCTCCCATCCTCATCGCGACTCCCCCGCATCGCCATCGCCATCACGACTCCTCTGCAGCTCCCATCACCGATGACCGGAGCTGCTCCCCATCGCCACACCTTGCTGCAACAGCACAGGAGCTGCGGCCCTCTTCCTCTACCAGCATCGAAGCTGTGCCAATCTTCTTCTCGCAGCACCGGAGCCCTGCATTTTTTCTCCATCGCCAACGACTGGTGTTGCTTGCTGCCTCCAACCTTCCGCCAGTAGCAGTACAGCGGCTCCATCCTCTACCTCCTACTCTGACGAATGGCAGCAGCTAGACACGCCATCCCTTCTCCAAGTTGTCCTCTTTTAAGTTTTCTTCAGTCGATTAAAATGAGTGGCCGCTGTCATTTCTTCAGTCAATTTCTTCAGCTAACCTGCAGTTACTGTCATTTCTTGAGTCAATTAAAATGAGTGGATACTATCATTTCTTCAGTCAATTTCTTCAGCTAAACTGAAGCCGCTGTGATTTCTTTAATCGATTAAAATGAGTGGCAGCTATTGTAATTTGTTCAGTCAATAACTGTGGTTGTAAGCAAGTTTTATTGTCAATAACTGTAGCTGTAACTTGTAAGCAAATTATCATTTCTTCAGTCAATAATTGCCTACTAATAGTGATAAAATTCTGTCATTTTTTTGAGTTTAACCGCAAGTCTGCAGCTACTGACTACTAGTTGTTGTTCCCCTTCAGCCATTCAGTTAGTAGTGATAAATTCAGTCAATTTCGGGTTTAATAGGATCATGTACAGAATAAGTTGCCCTTCTATGTTGTTGCCCTTTTCTTTTTTTGAAGGATATTGAGTCTAATGATGATATGGTTGGGGTGACAGAAGAAAACGATGAGGAAGACCTAATGCAGCCTTGAATCCTAGGCCTTTTAACAATCTTATTCCTAGTACTATGTGTTGTTTGCTAGCAGCCTACTGCCTTATTTTGGTTGTGACTTGTGTGACTGTCGGTGTCAAAACCGGCGGATCTCGGGTAGGGGGTCCCGAACTGTGCGTCTAGGCGGATGGTAACAGGAGACGAGGGACACGATGTTTTTACCCAGGTTCGGGCCCTCTTGATGGAGGTAAAACCCTACGTCCAGCTTGATTAATATTGATGATGTGGGTTACAAGAGTAGATCTACCACGAGATCAAGGAGGCTAAACCCTAGAAGCTAGCCTATGGTATGATTGTTGTTCGTCCTATGGACTAAAGCCATCCGGTTTATATAGACACCGGAGAGGGCTAGGGTTACACAGAGTCGGTTACAATGGTAGGAGATCTACATATCCGTATCGCCAAGCTTCCCTTCCACGCCAAGGAAAGTCCCATCCGGACACGGGACGAAGTCTTCAATCTTGTATCTTCATAGTCTTGGAGTTCGGCCGATGATGGTAGTTCGGCTATCCGGACACCCCCTAGTCCGGGACTCCCTCAGTAGCCCCTGAACCAGGCTTCAATGATGACGAGTCAGACGCGCATATTGTCTTCGGCATTGCAAGGCGGGTTCCTCCTCCGAATAATTTATAGAAGATTGTGAACACCAGGATAGTGTCCGGCTCTGCAAAATAATTTCCGCATACGACCGTAGAGAGAATAATATCACACAAGTTCAATCTGCTGACGTATTCCGTGGCGTGACGTCACACCACAACCAAGCCTTTATTTGAAACATTTTTATTGTACCACTTCAGCGCGTTTAGCGAAGCGGTTTCCTTGGCACGTCCTGTCGAAGCAGAGATTGTGTTCCCCTTATTTCGGGATTCCCATCAATACGGACATGGGTAACCCAACCGCGCCCGTTGCCACGCCCCCTCCATCGAAGGCGGGTTCCAAACGGTCACGGGGACGGCTCTTGGTATTCTTCCTCTTTATAATGAGACCAAGGCCCGTTCTTTTTATTCAATCCTCTATCGAATCCGCCCCTCTCCCTGAGTTCCAACACCCAGGGCTCCAAATTCAGGTACCTTCGATCCTCGACAATGTTCGGTCCTGATCTACGAGGCTGGTGGATGCCCTCCTCCGTCACGGAGGAGGACGTGCTAAAGCTGAGAGATGCCAGGTATTTAACCTACGAGATTTCGCATAGGCTGCCTGCCCGAGGGCAAGTTATCCCAACTCCCGAGCCAGGCGAGATTGTCGTGTTCATGTCTCACTTCCGTCGGGGTTTAGGCTTCCCGACAGATCCCTTCATGAGGGGGCTCATGTTTTACTATGGGCTGGAATTCCACGACCTGGCTCCGGAGTCCATCCTCCATATCTCATCATTCATTGTCGTTTGTGAAGCCTTCCTCCGCACTACCCCTCACTTCGCCTTATGTCTCAAAACCTTCAACGTGGAGCCGAAGATGATTGAGGGGCGTCAGGCAGAGTGCGGCGGGGCGGTTATAAGCAAGAGGGCCGAAGCTCCATGGCCCAAGGGCTCTTTCCAAGAGGAGCTCGGCTTGTGGCAACAGGAGTGGTTTTATATCACCGCTCCCCGGGGCAGCAGGCAGAAGCCGCCACCCGTCTTTCGCTCGGGCCCTCCACAGCAGCTGACGTCATGGGTCAACAAGGGGCGTGACTGGGGGCCGCCCAAAGACGCCCCCCTGTTGCAGGACCGGATTCGAGTCCTCCAAGAAAGGGAGATCAATCTGGTCGCAGTGGTGCAGGTCATGTTGATCCGGCGCCTACTGCCCTGCAAACGTCGCCCCCTCCGCCTGTGGGAATTTAATCCGGAGGGGCCACGAGCTCTTCAACACTTCATGGGTTTGACTCCCATGGAGATGTATAAACTGTTCTTCGGATTGCAAGAGACGCATCCGGAATTGACAGAGGACGCTGGCCTAAGCTGCAATCGCCCGGATGCTCAAGTAAGTAGCCCTGTGTCCGGACACACCATCCATTTATTTATCGTGACCTTGCCTTTTAACCAGCTATCCCTGGACAGGAGTGGATCACGCAAGCAAAACTGATACGGTGTCCGGCCCCCCTCCCTGAGACCACGCAGGATCCCGTGTTAATCAAAATGTTGGAGGTTGCACCTTCAAATGAGGGCGAAGGGGGGCACGGGGAAACTGTCACCTCTGCCAAGGAGGCATTTAGTAAGGGAGGAATCGAGAGTCCCTCCTTCCAGGGGGAGAAGAGGAACGCTTCCGAAGACCCGGAGGCCAAGGCCTCAAAGCGGGGAAAGAAATCTGTACCAGAAGGTCCTGCGCCAGAAAGCGCCCCGGCTGTACTGTCTCCTCGGAGGAATCAGCCCTCTAACGAGCCGTAAGTAAAAAGGGGGATTTTATAATTATTAGACACCCCTGCTTAATGTCTAAAGGTAACCGAAGTTTTTACCTTGTAGTTCGGATCTCAGCCCATCTCAGCACAGCTCATCTTCGGGAGACCTTCGTCCGGAGATGATGGAGAGCGAAACGCCTCCATCTGCCGCCCCATCGCACGGGGCGGACGACCCTGAGGTGTCGCCGCGGAGGGTCTCCCCGAGTCCGGCGGGGCCGGAGAGTTCGGCACCCATTGGAGTACGGCCGGTGGAGCTGCAGGATTTGGTTAAGAGGGCGCCCATCTCAGAAGATCACCGCACATTAATGGGTAATGTGATTGAGAGGATCTCGATCGCCGAAAGCGGGTTGTATGAGGCCGTCGGAAGTTTACTGACGGGATTTGAGGTACGCAAAAAATGACATACCTGTTGACAGTTTTGCACATGAAGTGCGCCCTGTATAGTAGCCCCTGAGACTTGGTATGCTGTCAAAAACGACAGCATGCCTAGGATCATAATCTTAGTTATTAACTGTCGCCTTTCCTATGCAGGTGGCGGAACGTTCGATGGCCAGCCGGACGGATGGATTCGCCGAGCTGAAGAAGCAACTCGACGCTGCAGATGCGGACATCTCGCTGGTCAGTAAATGACTTGATGAGTCACAAGGTATGTGATTGCGCCGCGGTCGCTTAGTAAGGGAGCTGATGCCCATTCCTTACAAGTTGTATGCTTGATGCAGATGGTGCTGCTGCTATGGAAGACCTTCGAGAAGAACTTGCTCGGGCCAAGGAGCAAGCCAGAAAAAGCGAGGCGGCTACCTTGAAGGCAGCGGAAGAGCTAGAAGCCGAGAAGGCTGCTCACTGCCGAAGCAGGGAGGAGATGGCCGGAATGGCCATGAAATTAAAAGTTGCTACCGACCGCCTGGAGGTTCTTGAAGGAGAACACCGAGGGAGCAAGAGGACCTGAAGAAGGCCGATGCCGAAGCCAAGGATGCCCGTAGTGCGATGCGGGCTATGAAGGAGGAACTGCGTCAGGTCGGAGACATTGTGGCTGGAAAGCCCTTTATGCTGCATAGGAAGTTCTCGGATCCGAAGTATGCTCAGCTGGGCCGATTGTACGGTGCAGAGGATCCTTATCTGGACTTGGCGGCGAGTGCGGCTGACGCAGTCGTGCACTTTCGAAGCCAGGAGGATCATGAAATGGAAGAGCTTTTCTGGTCTCAATTCCATAGTCCGGAGCGTCCACTTCCGTTGAGTGATCAGCTGGTTGAGTGGGCTGAGCTGAATAGATTGTCCGGACTGGCCATGACGGATGTGGTAACTCATCTGTGGCCGAAAAGGCCCAAGCCGAAGAGTTATTTTGGCTTGTTGCAGCAATTCCTTGGGGCAGTGCCGCATATTAAGGAGATGAAGCGGTCGGCATGCATAGAAGGTGCGCGGATGGCTCTCGCCCGTGGTAAAACATACTGGGCGGAGATGGATGCCACCGTTGTTGCATCCCGGGGTTCGGACAAAAGCCGATTCCCCATCGAGCATTACTTTGAGGAAGTCCTGCAGGGCGCTCGTATAATAGAGTCGTAGTGCTCGAAAGTTGTTATGTTTGAATGACATGTATGATTTCTGAGATCATGTTTAGAATGCAATGTCTTTTTAGACTTGTGTGTTCAAGTATTGAACTATCTCCTGTGCGGCCGTATATGTATGTATAATCTGAAAGATGGCAGTCTTTGGCTTCAGCCCCCACGCACATGGTGCGGGGGTGTTTGCAAAAAGAAAAACGCTTTTTCACACTTAATCCAACGTCTTGGTCCTTTTAAGGAGGTGATAGCATAGCAAACTAGGCAACCGGACTATAATGCTTTATCACTTTCACCTAGCCATAGGAGCTCGAATGTGGGGCTACTATATAGCCCCTGATGGCACCGCGCTTCTCCAAACTTGGGGCGCGTATGTGCCTGACCGGGAAGCGGTCCTTCGTCAAAGCGGAGGAATTCTAAACATTCCAATGGTCGATCGAGTGGTTGACCAGTCTCTCGCTATATCATGACAGTCAGTTTTCGGCTTTCTCTACTGAGGTGCTCTCCCGGCCGAACCGGGGCACAATCGCAGTAGTTCTCCTGGTGCCGAGTTAGCCGATGATACGGAACGTAAGGCAGAAAAACACAGGAGCCGGGCAAACCCAACATTTGACCAAAGATATGATTCCGAGCTGATGCATATAAGGCCTAACTTGAGACGCCGAACACTCCCTGAGGTGTTCGGTCTTTATGATATCGGGCAGAATAAAGCCCTAAGCCCCTAGTATCCAGGTACAGGCGGGAACTTCTGACGCGGCCGATGCCAAAACGCCAGCCTCCTCCTCGGCTCTGGTAGGAAACCGGGGGATGTGTATCAACAAGAGACAGTGAGAAAGGTTTACGCAGGGTCTTAATCTGAAAAGAATCCTTGCAACGGGTCCCTACTGCACGTCTGCGCCTGTGTCTGCGTTGTGCTGTATCCTGGACGGGTGTAGCACGTGCTTCATCGGTAAAAGAGAAGGACTTAGTTTCTAAGAAATATCATGCAAAAAGTGTATCAAAATAAAGTATAATTTGGAAGATGAAGAAAGTTGAGCTTTATTGGCTTTCATCATTTATGCGCGCGCCCCCCTAAAAGAAAGTGGTATGCGGCTGGGAAGCCCCTTGCCGGACTCGTCTAACCATGTCCGAGGTCTAAATGACCTGTTTTTAGGGGCTTTGACCTACAAGGTCGGAATAATGTGTGGTTGTCTAGGCAGCCGCACATTCTCCGTGGTCGAGAGACACCTGGAGTTTTAAGAATATGCCACGTGGACCGGGCATTTTTAAGCGTAAGAGACGCGTAATGTGGTATTGCATTAAAGTGCGCGAAAGCTGCACGCCCCAGTAGTGCTTAAGGGCTACTGCTAAATGGGGCGATGGAGGGTGAGCTTTTCGCGACGGAGGTTGTCGGATGAACCGAACACGACCTCTAGTGGTACAGAGCCTGTAAAATTGGCTAAAAAGGCCTGGCGTCACTCCTTTGAAGGAAGTGATGCTATAGCGAATTTTGGTGGGTTCTATCCCCAGTCTGCGGACGGTGTCCTGGTATAGCAGGGGCCGCGCTGCGTGTTATCACGTGAAGTGAGTTCACTGTTTTGACTTCTAATGGGAAAGTCTTTTGGTTTCCGGAGCGCTGCTTTTGGGTTTCGTCACTTTCACTTGGTGTGTCGAGCCCTTTGTGTTCGGCGTTAAGTCGGCCGGACTGCTTGAAGACCCAACAATCTCTGTGGGTATGGTTTGCAGGCTTCCCGGAGGTACCGTGTATTTGACACAGTCTATCCAGAATCTTGTTGAGGTTGGATAACTCGTCACTGTTATCCTTTAAGGGCAGTGTTTTGTTGTTCGGCCGAGAGCTTTTGAATCCGGCGTTGACCGCCGTACTATTTGGGCCATTCTCCTTGTTCCGGCGCTGATCTTTTTTGCGTCGTGATTTCCCATTTCCATCCCTGATTTTGGATGTACTCGGGTCGCTGGTGCTGCATCTAGCCAACCAGCTGTCTTCCCCCGCGCAAAAGCGGGTCATGAGACTTGTTAGTGCGGCCATTGTTCTTGGTTTTTCCTGGCCGAGGTGTCTGGCGAGCCATTCGTCTCGGACGTTGTGTTTGAACGCTACTAAGGCTTCAACGTCCGGACAGTCGACTATTTGGTTCTTTTTAGTGAGGAACCTGTTCCAGAATTTGCGTGCTGATTCTCCGGGCTGTTGAGTTATGTGATTTAAATCATCTGCATCCGGAGGCCGTACATAAGTCCCCTGAAAATTTGCTCGAAACGCATCCTCAAGCTCTTCCCAACTCCCAATCGTATTTTCTAGGAGGCTTTTAAGCCAATGCCGGGCCGGCCCTTTGAGCTTGAGGGGAAGGTATTTTATGGCATGGAGATCATCTCCTCTTGCCATGTGTATGTGTAGGATATAATCCTCAATCCAGACTCCGGGGTCTGTTGTTCCGTCGTATGCCTCTATGTTTATGGGTTTAAATCCCGCTGGAAATCCATGATCCAGTACCTCGTCGGTAAAACATAGTGGGTGTGCGGCACCCCTGTATTTGGGTGTGCCGTTGTCTTCAAATGCTCGGCTGGTTGTGTTACTTCCTGGAGTCTTCTTTTTTGGCCTGTAGTTAGACCTGGCCGGGTTATCCTTTTTCTGAAGATCTTTATGCTGATCATGTGCCGACTTGTGTGTGGCGCCCCATGTTGCTCTTGGCCTGTCATCTGGTCGTCTATCAGGCCAGGCGGCCCCTTTCTTTTTTGACTGCGGGGGCTCGAAGTCCTCCTCGTCACATTCGGGCAACAGCTTGCGCTTCGGGTAGCTCTTTGTCTGGTGACTAGTGCCATATTTATCTGCGGTGTTGAGTACTTTGCTCCATCTCATTCTGAGTGTGTCTTCCGCTGTTTTGAGCTTCCGCTTTTGCTTCTTCAAACTTCTTGCAGTGGCGACGAGCCTGTTATGGAGATTCCTGTGCTCTGGTGATGTGAGATCATCTTCGCCGGGGATGGGTTGCTTGTCCGGTTCATGTCCGGCTGGCTGCTTGTTGACGTGTGCGTCGTACACTGCTTCGCCCTGCTCTAGGGCCGGGTCCATATGGGTACCATTTTTGTCGATGCCGGTCTTCGGGCGGTGCTTGCGTCGCCACTTTGTTTGTCTGTTGGGCGAGTTGTCCTTCGCCACGTCCCGTTTTTCCTCATTGTCGCTTCCTTTTGGTGTGTCCACCATGAATATATTGTGGGATGGGGTGGCTTTCCTGCACCCGTTAGGCGCTGGTTCTTGGTCGTCCCCGGCATCATCGTCCATACCGTCGATGTCCTCAGAGTCGTAGTCTAGCCTGTCAGTTAAATCGTCGACAGTGGGTACCAAGTGGGTGGTGGGTGGGCTTTGAATTTCTTCGTCGTCCGCATCCCAGCCGTCCTGACCACAATCTGGCCAGGTCTCTCCTGATAACGAGAGGTATTTTAGTGAACTCAAGATGTCTCCGAAAGGTGAGTGTTGAGAGACGTCCGCTGCGGTGAACTCCATGATCGGCGCCCAGTCGGATTCGATCGGGGCGGGCGCGGGAGGTTCGGAGTCCGGCGAGGAGTCCGGCACCTTGGAGTCACGAGCTTTATGAGGGACAAAGTCAGTGTTCGGCTCTATCGCCGTAGAGGTTGCAGCCCCCGAGGCGGTGTCTAGGCATCCATCCTCGATCTGCGGAGCTGGCTCCGAATTGAAGATCGAAGTGGGTTCGAGTGCGGCCTCCAGGGTACTGTCCGGCGGCAGAGCTAAATCATGCCCGACGTGACAGTGCGGCATGCTCGGCTGTGGCTCGAACCCGTCGAAGATCAAATCCCCGCGGATGTCAGCCGTGAAGTCCAAACTTCCAAATCTGACCTGACGGCCCGGGGCGTAACTTTCGACCTACTCTAGATGGCCAAGCGAATTGGCCCGCAGTGCAAAGCCGCCGAATACGAAGATCTGTCCGGGTAGGAAGGTCTCACCCTGGACGGCGTCGTTGATGATGATCGAAGAAGCCATCGAGCCTATCGGTGATGACACAGAGGAACTCTCAATGAAAGCACCATTGTCGGTGTGAAAACCGGCGGATCTCGGGTAGGGGGTCCCGAACTGTGCGTCTAGGCGGATGGTAACATGAGACGAGGGACACGATGTTTCTACCCAGGTTCGGGCCGTCTTGATGGAGGTAAAACCCTATGTCCTGCTTGATTAATATTGATGGTGTGGGTTACAAGAGTAGATGTACCACGAGATCAAGGAGGCTAAACTCTAGAAGCTAGCCTATGGTATGATTGTTGTTTGTCCTATGGACTAAAGCCATCCGGTTTATATAGACACCGGAGAGGGCTAGGCTTACACAGAGTCGGTTACAATGGTAGGAGATCTACATATCCGTATCGCCAAGCTTGCCTTCCACGCCAAGGAAAGTCCCATCTGGACACGGGACGAAGTCTTCAATCTTGTATCTTCATAGTCTTGGAGTCCGGCCGATGATGGTAGTTCGACTATCCGGACACCCCCTAGTCCGGGACTCCCTCAGCGACCAACTGTGAGAGAATCAGAGAGCTAAGAACTACCTTATTTTGGTTGATTGGTGTTTGGCTGTTTGCTAGCAAAGTAGTAACTTGTGTAAGACTAAGAAGTTGAAGTAGATGTGTAGAAGTAGAACTAAACTTATTTGTGTACTCTGTACCTGTTATGTACTGTTGTGTTGCCTATCTGTCTAGTATCCACTATGATACTTTCTCAGTTTATTTGTGGACTAAGACTAATATATTTATAGTTATGTGATGCTTTGTTTGAAATGCGACATTGTCTGGATTTTACTGTTTAAGCTATGCATAATGCCAAAGTGTAAAATATTTTGGCAAGTTATTTGGCTAATCTCATGGTTTTGTGCATCAGGGTGATGTGTGCTTCTTAGATGGAACCTTTGCCAGGGCCGTTGTTCCCAGCGATGCATCAACTGGTGAGTTATTTTGTTATTGGCGTGGCAGCATTCAGATTTTGGCTGTAACCTGCTTTTGTGCTTGTGACTTTGGCCCACATGATTTTGTGGGGATTTGGTACCAGACTAGAGGTAGAGGATGACGATTTCTTGCTCTTTCAGTCAAGTGCTTGATAGATATCTGTCTCAATCCACAAGAAAACCCATCAAACCTGCATATGTCATCTGATTTAGATCACTTAATTTCATACATGGATTGCTTAGGTTTTTTGATCTTGCAGGTCGCGGCGACCACCAAGAAGACACCCAACTCACGCATGCCGAACTACACTGAGGATTATAGAACATACCTGCTAACTTGCCGTAGATCACATTCGTATAGCAGGAGAAAATTGTTGCGTGAAGAGTAGAATATCTTGCATCGACCGGTGAAGTTACACATAAATAAATATTCTAGGACATGATTTGAACTTGTAAAGGCATACGGAGAGCACCGAACTGTCATTTATATACCACGTGTTCCTGTTCAAAAAGTAGGACAGTAGCTTCAGGTTTGTATATAAAGCATCTATGTCCAGTTTTAATGATGTGTGTTGTTTGTTTCTTACTGGCAGCTGTGGATACTGTGGCTACACATTGAACTTGAGCTCCTCAACACGGAACACAACCAACATTGGATGCAAGTACGAGAAGCAGATCAGGAAAGGCGCCGTCTCATTCTTCGTGATTTTTTGTATTGTGTGCCTTGAAAAGCATGGTTGCAACCATTCCTAATTTTTCATTCTTGTTTGATTTGGATTTGGATGCAGCAGGTGCTCTGCTCTTGCGCACGTTTGGTGGCAGCTCCGGCGCAGCCGTGCTTCTTGAGGCGACCAGCGTGATGGCGGGTGTGTATGGCAGTGACCACCAGCTCTCCGGTGAGCGGCTCCCTCTCCTACCCCTAGTTCTCTTTTCTACTCCTATATCATTCTCTGCTGGTTTAGAACACTAGCAACAGGAGTAGTAAAAGCTTACTGATGTAAGAGTAGTGAAAGCTTCATGGTTGATCCTGATTGCTGAACATGGGAGATGTATCTTCTTTTGTGTATCAATTACATAGCAGTACTATGTAATGGAACAGTCTATGTACTGTTATTTTTAGGTTAGGTTGAACTGATTGGTAGGCCTTTGTTAAGAAGCGAGCTTCTTTAAATTTCCGTTGTTATTTGCACTATATTTCACGCACACCTCATGTGAATCTGTGATCGTATCCATAGACCAGTGAATTTATTGCACTATTTGCTTGCTGTGAAGTATCCAGTATTTGTTACATTATGTCTTTAAGTAGTAAAATTGAGAATGGCAATCAAAATTCTTCAACTGAACTGCTCTTTCATTGTACCACGAAATACTAAAGTTTTGCTATGTATAACACTGCTAAATGTGTTTTTGTGTATATAGAATTGCATTCATTTCCTCTTCTTTCAGTAGTTACATAGCTTGAGATCTGTGTATTCTTTTGAATAGGATGTACTGCTCTATGCAAAAGATCTGATTTGCACAAACATAGTTATCTGCGTGTGTTGCCTGACTTGGTATTTGTTATATCCTGTTGGTTGAATGGATGGTGGTGCCACTACAGTGGTAATAGTGGTAGTTTATTCAGGTTGTTGTGAGGTTAATCCCTTTGGCAACATTCTTTGAGAATTTTGTAATGCCTCCTTTGGGGTGCTGATACACTATTACACAAGTTCTATGGTATGTGAGTTGCTATTGTTGCTGCAAGCATTGATACAATATATCATGTGCAGGGAGCTCCGCATCTGAGTCTCGTCCATCCTCCACAGCAAGGAGCTGGGCCAAGGGAGCTAGCAGCACTACTGGTTTCTTGAGGCCGGATCATGTAAGATGGTGCACCATGGCGTGCGGCGGCCTATTCTGCCGTAGTGCTATTGTGTATAGTCTCATCCAGCACTGAGTATCAATATTGTTTTAATCCTGATGATGTTCTAGCATAAAGTGGTTACTTGTCTTATGCACATTGTTCTTTGCAGGGTTATGATGATATTTCCAAGGAAATATACTAACCCGGATGTGGCTAAGGTGCCCATTTGCCCTTTCTGAAACAATTTTACTCTGTTTTGTGTTCTTCCTGTATGTCCAGTTTCACATTGCTGGTGTTTCATGCCATATTCGTCAATCCCGCTCACATTGCTGTTGTTTTTTCAGTAGCAAATAAATAAATAAAGTAAATGTACTATATCTTGGTATTCTAGAACTTTAGTGCCTCACATAAGTTGCTTTATGTCCTGCTTTAGCTTGCAAACCTGATGATTTGTTGTCTGTTCTCATTTCTTAAGTTTGAAATGTTTCAAACTCTCGTGTGCCCCCATCCTCAACTAGATCTGTATGCACCTTAGTAGTAATAAATACATTGGTCATGTAAATATCATTGGGAACTATATCTACGTCCATATGTTTTTTCCATCATTAAATGTTTTAAGTAGAGGTTAGAAATGCAAAACTATGATGTTGTGCTGGGAGCACCCTTGCTACAGTCATGGGTTAGGTTTCAGCTTCACATCTTCTCAGGTTTAACTGTTGGTTTACATTGAAATTGTAGCAAGTGTCAAATGAGTGCATAATGTGCAATTTGTCTAGTAATCTAGGTGCACATAAGTATCAGGCCGTATGTTTTCTTATAAGCAAACTATGCTGATGGTTGTAAGATGAGTTAAAGTATACTAGTGCTATCATGATTTTCATACTAAATGTCATTCATTTATTAGTTTGATGTTCTATATGCTTCTAATGTGTGATCCTTTCAATGCTAGGTGATTTGATTTTCAGAAGTTGGAAGAGGAAGACGATGAAGCATGGTGTTTTTTTATCAATCTACCTCTTGTTCTGGTTGTATTCTGTAGCTAGTTATATTGTAATCGGTAGTAGTCAGCACATATATTTCTATGAATACCATGTAAAGACTGTAATATTTGTCGTTGTACTGTGAAAACGTGAGAAATAGAAAGTTGGCAAGTTGGACCAACTTAATGAAAAAGGCGAAGTCCCGAAAAGTAAATGGACTGTAAAATGGCCAAGGCCCAAATAAGAATTGGTCGAATTGGGCTAGAATTGGACAGTAAAAGGTTGAGGCCACAAATGGATTGCAAAAAAAACCCCGACATATCCTGGAAAATAAAAGGCTGAATTGTTGGGCTAGGCCCATGTAGGTAATCAGAGCATAGAAAAAAATTACAATAAATGGGCTGATTTAATGGGCTCGGCCCATATAGACACTGAATCGGACCGGGCTGAATCTTGTCAATGACCTTTTGAATTGGTCGTAGTTTTGCCACGTCAAATTGACACGTCGGATCCGACATGGCCTGGGCAAATAACCAGTGACCAAAACAAAAGGTCATGGGTTCAATGACCTTCTGTTTTGGTCGTTAATTTTAGTTTACGACCGCTAGCTTTTGACCTTCTGTTTTTGGTCACAAAAAGGTCGCAAATGAAAAACAATGACCTTTCAGTGACCGATAGTCAAGGTCACAAGTTGACATATTTCTTGTAGTGAGCACTGACGCGTACCAGTGGTAGGACTACGGCATGTCGATCAGCCGAGGTCGTGCATAGCCTAGAAAAGTCTGTCCGACTGGAGTTAATCGAGCGTGTTGGGTAAGTTGGTGCAAGCCTGCAAGGAAGTAATCTATTCGAATAGCCGTGTCCACGGTAAAGAAAGCTTGGAGTTGTATCCTGATATGTCTCCAACGTATCTATAATTTATGAAGTAGTCATGCCATGTTTACCACAATTTTATATGGTTTTGTATGATTGAATGGAACTAACCCGGACTGATGTTCTTTTCAGCAGAACTACCATGGTATTGTTTTTTGTGCAGAACTAAAAGTTCTCGGAATTGGACGAAACATTTTGGGAATTATTTTGGAACAAAAGAAAAATACTAGAGCAAAGACCCACTAGAGGGGGCCCATGGTGCCCACCAGGCACCAGGGTGCGCCACCCCCCTCTGGCGTGCCTTGGTGGGTAGTGGCCCCCTCGAGGCCCATCTTAGCATGAGACTTGTGGCAAAACATCCTATAAATACAGAACCCCCCTAGAAATAATCCTAGATAAGAAGTTCCACTGTCGCAAGCCTCTGTATCCACAAAAACTCAATCAGGGGCTTGTTCCGGCACCCTGCCGGAGGGGCAAATCATCAGCGGAGGCCATCTTCATCATCCCTATGGTCTCCATGATGAGGAGGGAGTAGTTCACCCTCGGGGCTAAAGGTTTGTACTAGTAGCTATTTGTTTGATCTCTCTCTCTCTCATGTTCTTGATTTGGCACGATCTTGATGTACCACGAGCTTTCTTAATATAGTTGGATAATATGGTGCTTCTCCCTCTCTATCTTGTTGTGATGAATTGAGTTTTTACCCCTGGGGCACTCTTTGAAGTTCTTTGTGTTGGATTGAATATTATGAATCTGAAGTTGTTTGATGCATATCGTATAATCAACTCATGGATAATTGTGGTGACATTTGAGTATCTAGGTGACATTAGAGTTGGTTGATGTGTATCATATGGTGTTATTTTAGTACGAACTCTAGGGCTTTTCATGACACTTATAGGAATAGCTCAATAGATTGATCGGAAATAATAACTTTGAGGTGGTTTCGTACCCTACAAACAATTTATCTTATGTTCTCCGCTAGATAAGAACTTTGAATTGATTCTTTATCGCACGTTGAGGGATTGTTATATGATGCAATTATATTAGCATTGTTGAGATATTGCAATAGTGAAAGTATGAGCCCTAGGCCTTATGTTCAAGCATTGCAACACCGTTTGTGCTCACTTTTGTTACTTGCTACCTTGCCGCTTTCTATTATTCCTATTACAAAAATCAATATCTACTATCATTACTACACTTATATCACCATCTCTTCGTCGAACTAGTGCACCTATACAATTTACAATTGTATTTGGTGTGTTGGGGACACAAGAGACTTTTTGTTATTTGGTTGCAGGGTTGTTTGAGAGAGACCATCTTCATCCTACGCCACCCACGGATTGATAAACCTTAGGTCATCCACTTGAGGAGAAATTGCTACAGTCCTACAAAACTCTTCTCTTAGAGGCCCAACATGAGTCTACAAGAATAAAGTTGCATAGTAGACATCCATCTCTTTTTTGGCACCGTTGTCGGGGAGGTGAGTGCTTGAAGGTAAATTTTATTTCTTGCAATCAAATCTTTTAGTTTCTTGTTTTATCACTAGTTTGGTTTATAAAAGAAAACTACAAAAATGAAATTGAGGTTGCCTCATATTATTTGTCTTTATCATGTGTTTCTTGAAAATGATGGATCAAAAAATTGTTCTCATTTGATAGAAGAAGAATTCGATAAAATGTTTGGCATAAAATATTTGAATGATGAGCATGATTGCAATGTTGCTAGTATGAATTCTTTGAATATCCATGATGCTAATGATATTCGAAGCCATCAGCTTGGGGATGCTATGTTTGATGAAGATGATGTTTTTAGTCCCCCCAAGTTTTGATGAGAACATTTATTATGATGAGTGCATGCCTCCTATTTATGATGATTACAACGATGAAAGTGGGTTTGGAAGAGTGACAACTCTAGGTAGTAATGATCCCACTATTTTGGAGGGTGTTGAATCTTATTTTACTAATTATGAAAGTGGATTTGGAGAGGTCATGACTTTATTTAAATATGATTCCACTATTTTGGAAGAGATTTTAATTGATTATGATAACAAAGTTGCTATCTATGATAATTATTATGATGACATGTATGCTATAAGTAATAATGATACACATGAAACTTGTCGTCATGATTTTAATTTTCAATCACATGATAGTTATTTTGTTGAATTTGCTCCCACTACTATTGATGAGAATAAATTTGCTTATGTGGAGAGCAATAAAATTGGTATGCTTGTGAATCATAAAAAAATATTTATGTGATAGCTATATTGTTGAATTCATTAATGATGCTATTGAAAATTATCATGAGAGAAGAACATATGCTTTTACATATCTCAATAATACTAAGTTTCCTCTTTATATGTTGAGAATTTTGAAGTTGTACTTGTTTTGCCTTCCTATGCTAGTTGATTCTTGTTCCCATAAATTATTTGCTCACAAAATCCCTATGCATATGAAGTATGTTAGGCTTAAATGTGTTTTCCGTATGTTCCATGATGCTCTCTTTGTGTTTCAATTCTTTGCTTTTATGTGAGCATCATTGAAATCATCATGCCTAGCTAAAAGTACATTAAAGAAAAGCGCTTGTTGGGAGACAACCCAATAATTACATCTACTGTTTTTGTGTGCTAACATGATTAATCTACTGTGGTAATCATGTTTTAGAGCTTTTGTTTCAATAAAGTGCCAAGTAAATCCTTTGGGATAGTGTGGATGATAGTTGACTTGATTCTGTGCAAAAGCATAAACTTTTGTGCCCATTCCAGGAATTTAATTCACTGGAACGTGCTTTTGCTTTGAATTGTTTACAAATGATCGATATATAAATTTTCTATGTTTTCCTAATTTTGTAGAATTTTAGAGTTGCAGAAGTAAGATCATTATTCACATCATTACAGGTTGTTCTGTTTTTGACAGATTCTATTTTTAATGCATATTTGTTGTTTTAGTGCTTCCATAGCTTATATTAAGTGATATAAATTGTGAAAATGATAAGGTATAGTAGTCATTATTCTGAAACAATTATGAATCTTGTCTTTGACAATACCCAAGTGAATGCTTTGCTCTTTATCATACTAACCTATCTCACGAAGTTCCGTTAAGTTTTGTGTGATTGAAGTTTTCAAGTTTTGGGTGAGATATCGATACGAGGAGAATAAGAAGTGACAATACCCTAAGATTGGGGATGACCAAGGCACCCCGAGATAATATTCAAGGAATATCCAACCAACTAAGCTTGGGGATGCCCCGGAAGGCATATCGTCTTCAACATTAATGATAACCTCACTTGGAGCATATTTCTATTCGTCACATGTTATGTGTTTTGCTTGGAGCGTAATTTTATTTTGTTGATATTTTCTTGATGTTATTTATAATAATGTTTTGTATATTTTATTTTAATAAATTGTTAAGGACAGCCTTCACCATGATTATTTTGCAAGTATACGAGTTGCTGTTTCAAAACAGAAAGTTGCACGCTATTGCGTGAATTTTCTAGGAAAGAAAGAATGTGATAAATTGTTGAATTTTTTTCACAATAAGATATGACAAATTTTCTATAGTGTGCTAAAGTTTCAGAATTTTTTGAGTTAAATAAGTATGTATACTTCTTCATCCATTATAAACTATCCTGTTTAGATAGATTACTGTTATGATTGCATTGTTTGGATATGTTTGCTTGTTTAATGATTCTATTTGAGGACAGGAGTTAAATAGGAAGAGGAATTTAGTATGCAATGTTAAATTATGATTTTAGTGATTTGTTACAGTAGGGAATGATAAGGCTTTGCATTGATTTATATAATGTATCTTACAAGTTTTTGTTGAGTTTTGTGTGGATCAAGTTTTTGAGATTTAGAGAAACCGTGATATAAAATGAATTAAGGAACACAAAATTTCAAGCTTGGGGATGGCCAAGGTATCCCAAGATAATATTCCAAGAAGTCTCAAGCATCTAAGCTTGGGGATGCCCTGGTAGGCATCGCACTTTTCTTCATCAACAATTATCGCCTAGTCTCGGTTGAGCCTAAGTTTTTGCTTCATCACATGATGTGTGCTATTCTTGGAATACCATTGTATTTTCTTTTGCTTGCTATTTTAGTAAAATACTTAGATATAAAAGTTTTTAAATGAGAAAGAGTCCTCACATAGCTACTCATTTACTTAACTACTCGCTTGATCTTCACTTATATCTTTTAGGAGTAGTTTGTCATTTACTCTTGTGCTTCACTTATAACCTATGAGTAAATTGTTGAATGAGTTGAATATCATAAAGTTGAAATTATATGTTCATATCATGCCTAGTAGTAGCTTCACATTGGGTTTAGAAAGTGAAATCTGTTGAAGCTTGACAATCACAATGTTGGTCATACAAGCAATTCATGAATGATTAATATAAGGAAGAGAAATTTCACATACAAATATATTATCTTGGACATCTTTTATGATTGTGAATACCCATTAATTATTTTCAAACTTCAGAAAATTAGTTGAAGTTGGACAAGGAAGACAACATAATGAGTTATGGTTGTGTATATTTGCATATAAGTTATATTGTTATGGATCCTCCAACATGTGGTGTTTGCTTAGGATCTTTTGCTAGCCAAAAATTCGTACTAAGTGGAGATACTACTTGTGCATCTAAAAAACCTTAAACTCAGTCTCTTGCCATGGGTGTCCACCATATCTACATATGGATTGAACAAGATCCTTCAAGTAAGTTGTCATCGATGCAAAAAGCAATAAAAATTGCTCCTAAAATATAAGTGATCTTTTATTGCAAGGGAAAATAAGCATTGTACGAACTTGTGATGGCAAAGAAATAAAAGTGACGGACTGCATAATAAAGGTTGCTATAATAAGGCACAATATTACATGACGTTCCTTTGCATTAAGGGCTTGCACATCCAAAAATAAAAAGCGCATGACAACCTCTGCTTCCCTCTACGAAGGGCCTATCTTTTACTTTTCAGTATTTACTTTTATGCAAGAGTCAATAGTAGGCATTCTCATTTCAACCTCAACTATTCTCTAGTTGGCAAGCATCATGTTGTGAGGAAATATCTAAGCACATATGGCGAGTCAAATATATCTGATCATGAATTATTATTGTTGACAATTATCTCTATGATAAATGAGTTGGGAGGCGAAACATTAAGCCCCTATCTTTCTCTGTGTTCGATGGATGTCATTTGCTCTAAAAATATGCTTTGAGTATTAGCAATCATAGAAGACTATATGATAATGGAGTATGCAGAGCTCTTACTTAGACTTTGTTGAATAAGTTGAATTGCAATTGCTTGGTGACTGAGAACACACTACTAGGGAAAACCTTATACACAGAATCTCAGCAGCAGCGCAGCACAAAAAGAAGCGCCGCTACTAATTAGAAGTAGCGCGGGTATCAAACAGTCACTACTGATACAAATTTAGCAGTAGCGCGTGCGAGCAAAACCGTGCTGCTACAAAAATCAATCGACAGTACCCACCAACCTAAGTTTAGCAGCAACGCGGTGTCACGACACGCACTACTGCTAATGCAATAGTAGTAGCATGCTTTTTACTCCAGTTGCTGCTGCTAATTTTGAAATTGGCCACATGGTTGGCCCCGCTTAGCAGTAGCGCGTGTGTGTAAAGCGTGCTGCTGGTACGCTCTTATCAGTAGCGCGTTTTGCCTCCCGCGCTACTGCTAAGACGCAGCACAACACCACCTTTTTCCCCTCCCCGTCCTCCCCCAACTCCTCTCTTCCCTTTCCCCTACCTCCCACATCCTCTCTCTCTCTCTCACTTTGCTTCTTTCTCAATACTTCTCTCCCCATTACTCTCCCTCTTCTACCTACCTTTCTCTCTCTTCATTACTCCTAGCTAACTACACCACCTCCATTAATGCATCTCCCTTCTCTTTTTCCTTCCCCTCCACTAGTTGAAGTTGTCTCCTCCCAAATTAGCTAGCTAGGTAGATGTAGCATTTAGTTAAGTGACCTATTTGCCCCCTAACTAGTTTTATCTTTGTTAAGAAGAGCTTTGTGCACTTTTGATCTCCCTACATCATCATCTCCACCGTGTGCTCGATCTCGAGGTAGAGGTGATTAAAATTTCATGTTTTTGCAAAATGGAAATATGTGTATGTGTGTGTGATATGATAATTGGGCAATATGATGGAAATTGTGTGTGCGGCATGAGTTGACGCCGAATTGTGCTTTTGAGTTGCCTATGTTTTGCCGAAATGTCGATTTATTTCCGTTTTGGCGAATTCTGGGCAGACTCTAGATCTATTTGTCCTATTTTTAGGCAAGGTCATGCCGAATTATTGTATGACTTTGATGCATGAATGCATTTTTATAATCAATTTGTTTATTATTACCGTGCAGACGTTCATGATGGTCAGTGGAACGATGGTGGACAGGTGGTTGCGATCGGCGGTGCAGGACATGAAAGAAAATAACCTGACAGAGGTTTTATGTCCGTGTCGAAAATGCAAAGGAATAGTTTGGATCGACCCCTATGACGATGGTCGTGTTGAAGCGCACCTGCTCATGACTGGTTTCATGGATGGCTATAATCGGTGGATAATTGAAGATGAGGATGACGTTGTTGAGGACGCCAACGGGGAAGGCAATGACGACACGGGGCAAGACGAAGAGGTGATCGATAATGGCGGCAGGGAAGAGGCCGGACATGGCGGCGGAGAAGGGGCCGGACATGGCGGAGGAGAAGGGGGCGGACATGGCGGTGGGGAGAAAATGGACTCCAGGCAGCAGAGTTCATCGGTACTAAGTTCAATCGTGCGGGACCCTCATGTTCAAGCACTGCTTCGCAAGGAGACGAGTACCGAGAGAGCTGCTTCTAGAGAGGAGGCTAAGCTGCAGCAACTGGTGGTAGACTCGAACACTCCATTGTATGATGGTTGCAATCCCGAGGTTACCCGCTTGAGTTTCACGCTCCAACTCCTGAAGACGAAGGCTAAAAACTAATGAACCGACACTAGCCTCGATGAGCATCTCAAGTACCTAAAGGATGTTCTTCCCGCGGGGAATATATGTCCTACTAGTGTTGATGAGGCCAAGAAGATTGTGTGCCCTCTTGATCTGCCGCACTTTAGATACCATGCATGCATCAAGGATTGCATAATTTATCAGAAGGAGCACACGGAAAAAACAAGTTGTCCGGTGTGCAATGCTTCTCGATACAAGAAGGCCGGGAAGAAATGTCCCCAAAAAGTTGTATGGTACTTACCAATCACTCCCCGTCTCTAGCGGTATTTCGTAGATCCCAGGGAAGCAAAGCTAATGCGCTGGCATGCGGAGAGGAAGAAGCCCGACGATGGAGATGATCCGAAGCTGAGACACGTCAAGGATGGAAGCCGGTGGAGAGTGTTGAACAGCTTCTATCGGTACTTCGAATGTGATGCAAGGAACATCATGCTCAGCGCGTGTACTGATGGCATGAATCCGTTTGGCAACAAGAACACCAACCATAGCACATGGCCCGTGTTTGTATGGATGTACAACCTCCCCCTGGTTGTGCATGAAGTCGAAGTACATTCACATGAGCATGCTGATTCAAGGGCCGAAAAAACCAGGAATTTCGGAAATAATATTAATCTGTATCTGGGGCTACTTCAAGAGGAGTTAGACACGTTATGGAAAACACCGGCCAAGACATGGGACGCTAGCAAAGGTGAGTATTTCTACATGAGAGCCACGGTGATCACGAGGGTGCACGACTATATTGGTTACGGATATGTCGCAGGCCAGGTGTGCCATGGATATTGCGGATGCACGCGGTGCATGGATGATACGACGTCTCAGCAGCTAACGTCAAGGAAAGATGGCGGGTCTGGGAAAATTGTGTACATGGGGCATCGAAGATGGCCCAAACCGGACAACCCGTGGAGAAACCGTGGAGATCTATTCAATGGTCATGCTGAGCATCGAGGACCTCCACGTAAGCGAAGCGGCACCAAAATCGATGAGCTGTTGAAAAACTGGAAGCAGTGCCCCGCGCCGGGAAAGATGATGAAAAAGGCGTCGGAGCCACTGCTGAAGGTATGAAAGACGAGGTCTGTATTCTGGGACTTGGAGTACTGGCTACATCTCATTGCCTTGATCAAATGCATATCTGTAAGAATGTCCTTGAGAGCTTGCTCACGACACTGATGAACATGCCGAATAAGACCAAGGACGGGCCGAAGGCAAGAAAAGACTTGCAAGATTTGAATATCATGGAAGATCTGCACATGCCGCCCCGTAAAAAGTCAGACGAGACAGAGACAGAGACAGAGGCGCGGGAGAAGAAGGGCAAGAAAATAAACGAAGAGTATTATTGCCCCCCTTCTTGCTTCACCTTAAGTCAGGCTGAGATCGATCAATTCTTTAAGTGCCTTACCAGAGTCAAAGTTAGTTCCGGTTACTGTGGCAAGATAAGCAGATATCTAGACACAGACAAGAAAAGGTTCAGCGGGATGAAGTCTCATGACTGTCATGTGATGATGACGCAGATACTACCTGTTGCCCTTAGAAGGATAATGGACAAGCACGTCCGTGACACGCTTATTGGTCTCTGCAACTTTTTCGACGTCATCTCTCGAAAGTCGATCAGTGTGAAGCAGGTTCGAAGGCTACAAGAAGAGATCGTTGTGATACTGAATGAGCTTGAGATGTACTTCCTGCTGATACTTCTCCAACGTATCTACTTTTGCAAACACTTTTGCCCTTGTTTTGGACTCTAACTTGCATGATTTGAATGAAACTAACCCAAACTGACGTTGTTTTTAGCAGAACTGCCATGATGTTGTTTTATGTGTAGAAAACAAAATTTCTCGGAATGACCTGAAAATCCACGGAGGCACTTTTTGGATAATATAAAAAATACTAGCGAAAGAATCAAGACCAGGGGGCCCACACCCTATCCACGAGGGTGGGGGGGGGCGCCCACCCCCCTGGGCGCACCCCCTGTCTCGTGGACCCCCTGAGGCTCCACCGACCTCAACTCCAAATCCATATATTCCGTTTCACGGAGAAAAAACTCAGAGAGAGAAAGTTTCATCGCATTTTATGATACGGAGCCGCCGCCAAGCCCTAATCTCTCTCGGGAGGGCTGATCTGGAGTCCGTTAGGGGCTCCGGAGAGGGGGATTCGTCGCCATCCTCATCATCAACCATCCTCCATCACCAATTTCATGATGCTCACCACCGTGCGTGAGTAATTCCATCGTAGGCTTGCTGGACGGTGATGGGTTGGATGAGATTTACCATGTAATCAGGTTAGTTTTGTTAGAGTTTGATCCCTAGTATCCACTATGTTCTGAGATTGATGTTGCTATGACTTTGCTATGTTTAATGCTTGTCACTAGGGCCCGAGTGCCATGATTTCAGATCTGAACCTATTATGTTTTCATGAATATATGTGTGTTCTTGATCCTATCTTGCAAGTCTATAGTCACCTATTATGTGTTATGATCCGACAACCCCGAAGTGACAATAATCGGGATACTTCTCGGTGATGACCATAGTTTGAGGAGTTCATGTATTCACTATGTGCTAATGCTTTGTTCCGGTTCTCTATTGAAAGGAGGCCTTAATATCCCTTAGTTTCCGCTAGGACCCCACTGCCACGAGAGGGTAGGACAAAAGATGTCATGCAAGTTCTTTTCCATAAGCACGTATGACTATTCGGAATACATGCCTACATTACATTGATGAACTAGAGCTAGTTTTGTGTCACCCTATGTTATAGCTATTACATGACGAATCGCATCCGACATAATTATCCATCACTGATCCAATGCCTACGAGCTTTTCACATCTTGTGCTTCGCTTATTTACTTTTCCATTGCTATTGTTACAATCACTACAAAACCCAAAAATATTACTTTTGCTACCCTTACCTTTATTATCATACTACTTTGCTACTAAATACTTTGCTGCAGATACTAAGTTATCCAGGTGTGGTTGAATTGACAACTCAACTGCTAATACTCAATAATATTCTTTGGCTCCCCTTGTGTCGAATCAATAAATTTGGGTTGAATACTTTACCCTCGAAAGCTGTTGCGATCCCCTACACTTGTGGGTTATCAAGACTAATTTCTGGCATCATTGCCGGGGAGCATAGCTCTATTCTCTGAGTCACTTGGGAGTTATATCTCGTGATCACTATGAGGAACTTGAAAGACAAAAGAACCAAGATTTTGCCCTCAACTACGAGGGGAGGTAAGGAAATGCCATCTAGCTCTACACTAGATTCTCCTTCTCTTATTAGTAAGCCTGCGACACCTAAACCTTGTACTGCTATGAATTCTGATATGTCGCATGTTATTGATGATGCCACTTATGCTATGCATGATACTTATGATGAAACTACTTCTGTGCGTGATACTACTTTGCCATTAGGTGAATTTCTTGATGAACAACTTGCTAGGGCTAGAGAGAATGAAATTATTGAAGATGCTATTATTGATGATAGTGATGATGAAAGTTCTCCCAGTGATTATGAATTGCCTGTTGTTCCTGAGGGTTATGTCATGGAAGAGGAAGCTGCTAGAGCTATCTTTGCTTGTAAAGATAGATATGATTTTAAAAAGTTATTAGCTAAATGGAAGCAGCAATCTCTTAATGCTAGAATGAAACCTGACCCTGCTTTTGCTACTTCACCTATCTGTGTTACTGATAAGGATTATGAATTCTCTGTTGAGCCTGAGATTATTACTTTAGTTGAATCTGATCCTTTTTATGGCCTTGAATGTGAAACTGTTGTGGCACATCTTACCAAGTTGAATGATATAGCCACCCTGTTTACTAATGATGAGAAGTCTCGCTATTATTATATCCTTAAGATATTTCCGTTCTCAGTAAAGGGTGATGCTAAGACTTGGTTTAATTCTCTTGCTCTTGGTTGTGTGCGTAGTCCCCAGGATATGATTTATTATTTCTCTGCTAAATATTTCCCTGCTCATAAGAAACAAGCTACCTTGCGGGAAATATATAATTTTGTGCAAATCAAAGAAGAGAGTCTCCCACAAGCTTGGGGGAGGCTTCTCGGATTACTTGATGCTTTGCCTGATCATCCTCTTAAGAAAAACGAAATACTTGATATCTTTTATAATGGACTAATCGATGCTTCCAAGGACTACTTGGATAGTTGTGCTGGTTGTGTTTTGAGGGAAAGAACAGTCGATGAAGGTGAATTACTATTGAATAATATGTTGACTAATGAAAATAATTGGACTCTTCCTGAGCCAATTCCCGAGGCAATTCCTGAACCAATTGAGCCAACTCCTGAGCCTGTTTCTAAACCCACTCCGAAGAAGAGAGGTGTTCTATTTCTCAGTCCTGAAGATATGCAAGAGGCAAAGAAATCAGTGAAAGAAAAAGGTATTAAAGCTGAAGATGTTAAGAATTTACCTCCTATCGAAGAAATACATGGTCTTAATATACCGCCTGTTGAAGAACCACATTGTCTTGATAACCTGACACAGGTAGTAAAGGTAAATTCTCTCTATAGATATGATAAATTTGAAATCCCCTCTACTAAATTTCATAGCCCATGCTTAGATGAATTTGATGACTTTATGGCTAGGCAAGAAAGTTTTAATGCTTATGTTGGTAGAGAATTAAAGAATGGTGCTTTCGAGATAGGACGCTTGAGCGATTATATGGCTAGAGTTAAAGGTGAACTTAAACTCGTTAGCAAATTTGCTTCTATGGTTGCTACTCAAGCTGAGCAAGTACTTAAAGCTCAAAATGATTTTCTTGATGAATTAAATAATAAAAATGACTTTGTTGTTAGAGTGGCTACTAGAACTGGTAGAATGACTCAGGAACCTTTGTATCCTGAAGGCCACCCTAAGAGAATCGAGCAAGATTCTCAGAGAAGTAATTTAGAGTCACCTAGTTCTTCTAAAAAGAAGAAAAAGAAAAATGATAGGACTTTGCATGCTTCTAGTGAACCTACTGTAGACACACCTGAGAATCCCAATGATATTTCTATCTCTGATGCTGAAACACAATCAGGTGATGAACATGAACCTAATGATAATGTTAATGATAATGTTCATGTTGATGCTCAACCTAGCAAAAACAATGAAGTAGAAATTGAACCTGTTATTGATCTTGATAACCCACAATCAAAGAATCAACGCTACGACAAGAGAGATTTTGTTGCTAGGAAGCACGGTAGAGAAAGCGAACCATGGGTTCAGAAACCCATGCCCTTTCCTCCCAAACCATCCAAGACAAAGGATGATGAGGATTTTGAGCGCTTTTCTGAAATGATTAGACCTATCTTCTTACGTATGCGCTTAACTGATATGCTTAAAGTAAATCCTTATGCTAAATATATGAAGGATATCATTACAAACAAAAGAAAGATACCGGAAGCTGAAATTTCCACCATGCTTGCTAATTACACTTTTAAAGGTGGAATACCAAAGAAACTGGGAGATCCGGGAGTACCAACTATACCATGCTCCATTAAAAGAAATTATGTTAGAACTGCCTTATGTGATCTTGGAGCAGGTGTTAGTGTTATGACTCTCTCTTTATATCGTAGACTTGAATTGAATAAGTTGACACCTACTGAAATATCTTTGTAAATGGCTGATAAATCAACTGCTATACCTGTCAGTATTTGTGAGGATGTGCCTGTTGTGGTTGCAAATGTCACTATCTTAACGGACTTTGTTATTCTTGATATTCCCGAGGACGATAGTATGTCGATTATCCTTGGTAGACCCTTTTTGAATAATGTAGGGGCTGTCATTGATTGCAACAAAGGCAATATCACTTTTCATGTTAATGGTAATGAGCATACGGTACACTTTCCGAGGAAACAATCTCAAGTTCATAGCATCATATCTATTGGAAAAGTTCCAACTATTATTATTGGAGGTTTTGAATTTCCTCTTCCTACTGTCAAAAAAAGTATGATATTCTTATTATTGGGGATGTTCATATCCCCGTTGAAGTAACTTAGTGTTATTCGAAATTTCTCCGGTTCCGTATTATTCGGAATGAGTTTGTTAACGAGACTTGATCAACCTTGTTAGTGGATTCATTTTGATGATCACGAGATGGACGAAACTAGAAGGCACAACCTTCTGTACCCTCTTTTTACTTTCTGTTATTTAGAATAAATAAAACAAAAATAGTATTATCTGTCTATTTTCTGAATTATCCGTGCAATAAAAAATATCCCAAAAATAAAAGTGCTCCAAATGCCCTGCAAATTTAGTATGATTTTTATGGAATATTTGAGGATTTTAGGCACTAAAATCACTGAAGGAGGGGCAAGCACCAGGCCACGAGAGTGGAGGGCGCACCCACCCCCCTGGGCACGCCCCCCTGTCTCGTGGGCCCCTAGTGGCCCCCCTCCACTTATGCCAGCACCCACACACTCCATCTTCTTCCCAAAAAAATCCCCATCCAGCTCAAGCACGAGTTCTAGCTCATTTTGCTACGATTTTCGATCTCCTTGCTCAAAGCTCCATTCACAAAACTGCTTTGGGAGATTGTTGCTTGGTATGTGACTCCTCCATTGGTCCAATTAGTTTTTGTTCTAGTGCTTTATTCATTGCAATTTTTTATGCATAGGTGACCATGTTCTTGAGCTTGCATCTTAAATTTATGAGGTCCCAAGTAATTCTAATGCATGATATGGGCTCTGGGCACTTGTAGGAGTAGTTGCTATCAATCTTGTTTAGTTTTATTCACTTTTATTTTGAAGTTACCAAAATTTCAAAAAAAATCAGAAAAAGAATTATGTCTAGGAGAATGTACCAAGGTGGTTCCTCGGTAAAGAAAGGACCCATGATTGCTATACGTGAACAAGATGAGGAACTACAGAGGGATGCAGAAGTACAAGCTTGTGAGTGGCCATCCGATGATTTTATGGTCGAAGGAGGCTTTAAGGAGGAATTTGACGCGTATGTGCGTAATGCTGATCTGGAGGACTTCTTACAACATAAGTGTCCTCATTACTGTCAATTGACTGATTCCTTTGTGCGAAGATTTAAATATAAATGTACACGTAATTCTCCGAGTGTCCTATTTGATATCTATGATACATCTTATACCATGGACTTAGAGGATTTTACAACTGCTTGCAAACTTCCACAGTGGGGCAATATTAATGATCCCCACAAATCTGAATTTAGAGATTTCCTTGCTAGTATTACTGTGGGAGAATATAGGGACATAGCACAAGCTACCATAGGGAGCACTCATTTTTCTGCTATACATTATTTTGCTCTTTTCATTGGTAGATGCATTAACGGTAAAGACGAAGCATGTCATATGTGTGTCCCGGATCTTAGTGTCCTCAAGAGTGCCGTGTTAGGTAATAAAGATTACAACTTGGGGGCAATAGTTGCACGTAGGTTGCATAATAATGGTAGAGCTGGAGATTTATTTGGAGGAATTTATGCGACCCGTGTGGCTAATTATCTTGGTATAGCCCCACGAGAGGGGGATATGATTTTACCTCCTGCTTATTTAGATTATGACGCTATGGTCCAACATCATTTTCTTAAGAGGAACAATTCCTCCAGTATCGACTAATCTATGACAGACGCAATGCTGTCCATGTTACTCTTCCTGCTCCTCTCCTTTTTGATTACCAGGCAAAAGGAAGATATGTTGTTATTAGGCAGGAACCAGATAAACACGAGGGGAGAGCGGAGGCGGCTCGCCAGCATGCAGCAACTCAGGAGGCATTTGCTGCTGCATCTAAGTATGACCCCAGTTACAACTACGGATATCAGCCAGGCCACCCTTGGCATTAGACCAACTTAGGCCAAAAGCCTAAGCTTGGGGAGTATGTATTTCTCATCGACTTTACATTCATGTTCACACACTATTCTAGTCGCCGGTGCTCATACTCTTTCATTGTATTATCCATGCTAGTTTAAATTTCTTTTTCTAGTCTTCTTCTTGTGTGTTTGATAAACCTTAAGAAAAACCAAAAAAATTAGTTAGTTTAATTTCCATGCTTGTAGTAGAAATTAAAATGAAAACCCAAAAAGATTTCTCATTCTTCTTTTACTTATTGGGAGCTTTCCCGTGTAAATAGTTTTATTTTCTTTTCTTTCCTTTGGGGGTCGAGAGTAGAAGACCATATTGAAAATATTTAGTGGCTCTCATATGCATGATTATTTATTTAACTTAGAGCCTATATTACTTTGTCTTCTCTCTTGAGTTGAATGCTTGCAGATTCCAGCTTAGTCCAATGCACGTGCACTATTATTATTATACACATTGTTCGGTCGTGCAAGTGAAAGGCAATAATGACGATATATGATGGACTAATTGAGATGAGAGAAGCTGGTATGAACTCGACCTCTCTTGTTTTTGTAAATATGATGAGTTCATCATTCCTGGTTCAGCTTATTATGAAGTAAACATATTTGCAATGACATTTAGAGATTATAGTTGCTTGTGCCATGCTTGATTAGCTATGAGTTATAATGGTTTACCTTGCGTGCCAACATGCTATTAGATGATTATGATGTGGTATGATGGGATGGTATCCTCCTTTGAATGAATTGAGTGACTCGACTTGGCACATCACTACAAAAAAATACACTTCCATGATGATACTTGTTTGTCATAGTAGGTCGCGTTTTTTGTCATGCATGTACATCCATGACAAATTTATGACAGAATCAAGATAGTCATACCTGTGCTGTCGTAGAAGTGTTCCATGACATTACCAAAATTATCATCACGGAAGTGTCCACTTCCATGACGATAAATCGCGCGTCACAGAAGTGCTTTCGTCAAGGGTGACCGACACCTGGCATCCACCGCAACGGAACGCCGTTAAGCTATCGGGTCGGGTTTTGGATCCGATAACCCGTTAACAGCCCCGACCAATGGGGATTTTCCATGTGTAAAATCATCATTGGCTGGAGGAAACACGTGTCGGCTCACCGTTGGGACAGATGTCATCCACTCACTGGACAGAAGGCGCCTATGATACGTCGACACGTGGCATGGCACAACAGAGGCCCATTCACATGAAAAGGCCGGCCCGTTTGACTTGGTCAAAAGGTGGCGGGCCGGCCCATGGAAAGCCTATTAACGGCCTGTTCGCATATAGCCCATTTATAGCCCGCTAACCCAAGGCCCGTTACGCCCTATCTGAATTACGCCCAGTAGCGTCATCTGGGCCATCCAATATGATTCCAGACCGTTTTCACTTCTGGCCCATGTATGGCCCATGACGTCTTTCTGCCCATATGAGGCCCTATGTAACTCTTGCCTATTAACGGCCCGTGGTGAAACTCGCCCGCAATGAACAGTGTATCACTTTACACCCATTAACGGCCTGTGGTGAAACTGGCCCGTAATGAATAGTATATCACTTTATACCCATTAAGGGCCCATTATTCAGTTGGGACATTTCCAGCAAATGTTATCTTTCGGCCTTCTCAGAGCCCATTTATTCTTGGGCTCATTTCCAGCATTCGTTTACTTACGACCCGTTACTCTCATTTTCTGCTTGTTTGCCAAATTCAGCTCGTGGTTACATCGGCCTGTTTTTGGTCCGTTAATACGTTGGGCCATTTTCATAGCGTCATCAAATACGGCCTATTAACGATGACCCGTTATGGTCATACGGCCCATATAAGGCCCATTGATGATACGACCCGTAGAAGGCCCATTGTTTCTACGGCCCGTAGAAGGCCCATTGTTTCTACGGCCCGTAGAAGGCCCATTGTTTCTACGGCCCGTAGAAGGCCTACTGTTTCTACGGCCTGTAGAAGGCCCACTATTTCTACGGCCCGTAGAAGGCCCACTATTTCTATGGCCCGTAGGAGGCCCAGTGTCACTACAGTAAATATTAGCCCATGGTTATTGTGGCCTAGTTTTAAAAAGAACTGCACTGACTACAAGCAAACAAATAAACAAGACAACAAGGAAATAAATAAGCAAGCAACTTATGCTAGGCTATCACGGCTGTTACACATATTACATCCACTGGGCATCAAAGTTCAGCACCAGTGCAAATATAGGGAACAAAGCAGCATATCATATACACTGGTTGTCAAAGTTGGCGACCAGCGCAAATAAACGCTGCAACAAAACAAATCCAGAACTAAAACCACTTCAGAAGATCTCAAAAAACAATATCCTGGGTACCCATAATGCTGGCAAGATGCTTAGCAAGCTTATTAACTTTCTCTTGTTTGGCGCTTAAATCCTCCAGCGCTTGCTGTTGCACTAGAAAATATGCATCTGAATTCTGCAGGGACTTCCTCAGTCCTTCAGCTTCTTGTCGCAGCACATCTGATCGATGTCTTTCAACTTGAGGTTGAGACTCAAGAAGACGAACTGATTCAGGCAGCGAGTTCGAAGAGCTTGTGCCAGCAGTAGTGGCCAATAACTCGAACACTACATCAAGACAAGACTTTTGGGTTCCCTCACTGTCGTCAAGATAGTTTTTATCAGCTTTCTTGGAGACCAACAGGGATGTCTCACTATCTTGAACCTTATCTGCATTACTTCCTTTACCATTGGATAACGCGGTACTGTTCTCCAATATTTTGTCCGCATTCTAAAAGAGAAACAAGCAGACACATCACATGTTTACAATGTTGTATATGAAACTCATTTTGGTAAATGAGTTCAGTAGTAAAGTGGACAGGATAACAGCATGAAACAAACATATATCTATGTACCATGGTCACTTTATGGTCTATATCATTCTAGTTTTTGTTGCCAAATCAAGATAGAGACACAGTTCAAATAATATTTGTTCAAGACAAAGCAGAATAGACAGAATATAAGTGTGGGTAACTATAGAGCAATAACAACACTTGTAATGTGCATGACTTGAGAACATAACTGTTTATTCAATTGAAACTGAAATCAACATAGAGCAGGTTACAACAGCAAACCAAATAAAGAAACAGGGTTTAAACATACCTATTGCGCCATTGGAGTTTCAATTCCATCCTTCAAATTTGAAAATAGTTGGTATGAGTAAATACAGTAATGCAAGATCAAAGGAGTATGAACCATTGCAACAAAACCTGACCTGAGAACAAATCTTCTTCTCCTTTAACCGTTGATTTGGGATTCGAAGTGGTGGTCCTCGTGCTTTGGGCACTGCAGTTCCCTTACTAACCGCTCGTGTTTGGTGCTCTGTGGTGGAGACGGTGCTGTGTCAACTGGAACTGGGTTACTATCTGTCGGGGTTGGGGTTAGAAGGGGTGTAGCTGGTTCTCTGTCCAACTGGGTAGGGGTACAATCTGCGAGAGTCTGGGTTATGTGTGGTGGATCTGGTCCTTGGGCAAGTACAACCATGGTTCTATCTGCATCAACTGGGAGCACTATCTTTTCTGAAGACCGTGTTGTTACTCCCTTAGATACTGCCATCACGCTCTCCAATTCAAATGGCTGATAAACAAGAAAAGTTATTGAAAGTATGGACATTGTATGATAGACAGGTGCAATGGATAGTGGGGAATAAAAGAGGGCATGAAATAATTCATATTTATGTTGTCTAACCAAACAGGATAGCATGACACAATTTCACATATATGATGGCTAACTAAACAGGATAGCATGACACAATTTCACATTATGATGGCTAACTAAAAAAGATGGAAAGACATAGTTCAACATATGAGACTATGTAAACAGGATGACATGACATAACTATATAATTTGTTTATTAAATAGGTTGCCATGCCATAATTCAGATAGATGATGTGTATGTACTATGTAAACATGATGGCATGATATAATTCAAATATATGATTTATATAGTAAGCAAGTAAGTAGATGGCAATCTATATATGATGTAAAAACTAAGCAATGCAAGACAACATGCATGACATGGGTAATATAACCTTGCCAAGTTTGAGCATAGACCTCAGGGGGGAAATAGGAGTGGTCATCAGTCTCTGAATCCTCCTCTGAGGAGCTCTTTGTAGCCAGCAAGATGTCTGCTTTAGCAGGTAGCATTGTCTGCTTTGAATACCTTGTTTTCACTCCACATACTTCCATCACCGCTTCAAATGGCTGATGCACAGGAAGAGTAGTTGAATATACAAACGTTGTCGACAAATGGAACATGTAATACAAAAAAATGATAGCATGATATAATTCACATACATGATGATTGGCTAAATAGCATGGCATTGCATAATTCACATATATAATGCCTTTGCAACAAGATAGCATTGTATAATTCACATATATAATGTCTTGCAACAAGATGGCAATGCATAATTCACATATATGGTAATTAGACACTGAACAGGTGGCATTCACACAAAGCATGTCTAAACTAATCAAATGGCATAGCAATGCGAGACACCATACGCACAATATGAGCAACATAACCCTGCCAAGTTAGAGCATACACCTCGGGGGGGGGGGATAGGACTGGTCATCTGTCTCTGAATCCTCCTCTGAGGAGCTATCCGTAACCAGCGAGATATGCGCTTCGTCAGATAGCATAGTTTGCTCACAAGACCTCGTTTTCACTCCACAATTTGCCATCACCGTGTCAAATGGCTGATGCACATGAAGAGCAGTTGAATGTACTAACATTGTTGACGAATGTAATATGTAACGAAAAAAGGATGGCTTGATATAATTTACATATAAGATGACTGGCTAAGCAGGATGGCATTGCAAAATTCACATATATGATGCCTGGCTAAACAAGGTGGCGTTGCATAATTCACATAAACGATGAATAAACTAAACAGATGGCATTCGCACAAAGGATGTCTAAATAAGCAGATGACATATTTGATGTATAAAGTAAGCAATGCAAGACACCATATGCATGATATAACCAACATCAGCATGCCAAGTTAGAGCGAAGACCTCAGGGGGTAAATAGGAGTTATCTTCTCCTTCTCAATCCCCCTCAGAACAGATATCTTCCTCTCGATTACAATCCGAAATGCATGGAGGGGGGGCTTCCTTTGCGCCTACCACGGAGCGACGTCTGCATGAAATTATATTGCCACGCAAGGCTCGTCTCTTTTGCTCTACATGTTCAGTTCCATTGTTTACAATAACTGTCATGCATAGGAATAAAACATAGTGAGATTATTTAAGGAGTGCATGCAGAAATCCAGAGTGATGGTAGCAACCTGTGGACAGACCCAAAACTAATAATAGCAGGCAGATAATGGCTTCAGTTAATAAATACAGATAATGGCTACTTTACTGTTTGTTTCCCACCCAACATGAAACTCATAGTAGTCACCGGATATTAGCCAGATAGTAGATAGATACTATTGATAGCGGCCCCGATATCTACCCCACAACCATTTAAAAACTCAAGTTTGACCATTAGTTTGGAGCTGGCTCAGAGTCTAATCGGTGAACAGGATGATAAAGTAGCATGTAATATTAAGCGATGCATAACATAAGCAGACACGAAAGAGTGCGGCCCCTCTTGCGGGCCCATGTAGTCCTCGAGGTCATCTGCTCGGTTGATGATGGTAATGCAGTTTTCATGGCTGCCAGCGGCGGGGAAGAAGATCTGAGGCGGCGAAATATAGTCTGGAGGCCGGATCCCTGCTGTGCTGGACCCTTCTGTCATTGGAGCAGCTGAGCTGGGGTGGACGATGGCGCAGCAGGAGCGGGACAAACCACGCAAGGTTTTCTTTGACAACTATCTGTAAGAGAAGTAATTCTGTAAGGGCTCATTTGAATTGGAGGATTCCAACAATGTAGGGATAGGAAATAGACAGGAATAGGATAGGAATGCACGTGCAAAACAGAGAATTTAAAAACACAGGATTTCTGCCAATTTGGGTTTTTGATTCACAACAATTGGAAGATCACAGGATGCAAAGAAGCATGGTGAGATTAAGTCAAACCACAAGAAAATGTACGGTTATAATGCTATTATGCCACTATCTCTTAGTCTTGTGCTTCATGAATAGGAATTTGAAAAGGAGGACAAGTGAAAATTAAAATTCCTACGTTTTTTCTTTCAAGGAGACACTAAAGGAACAAATCCGTGTGCTCACTGGAAAATATATATAACATGTAGAGTAAAAAAGAGATACAGCAAGTGTACAACCTCTTTGGCGAAGCCATGTCGATCTCAGCGTGATTGGGTTGGACGGTGAGGATGCTCTGGCTGACTTTGTGTCGGAGGAGGGGAAGAAGATCTTAGGCGTCTGGAGATGGAGCCCGAGGTACTGCTCCGCTGTGATGGAGGGTTTCGTCGTTGGAGCAGCTCCGGTGAGTTGTACGACGTCGAGGCTGAAGCAGGACAAGAGAGACAACGAACAACATTAACCTGAGTGGAATTCTAATAGCATCTAAAATACATGACGTAAAATACATAACCACAAAGTGCTAGATGTAAAATACATCAGCCGCTCATCTCTGAACTTAACTGTCGAAACTGAACTTAACTGTCGAAACTGAACTTAACTGTCAAAACTGAACCTAACTGTCGAAACTGAATTTTGCTGTTGAAACTGAATTTTGCTGTCGAAACTGAATTTTGCTGTTGAAACTGAATTTTGCTGTCGAAACTGAACGCACTAGCAGGGTGAGGCTACACGTCGGTCGACTGACTTCTTCATCTCTGGTCAGCCGATTTTGCAGCCGTTGGATACGAAATCAAGGGCCCATGGTCCATCTTCAACCTCCACCCCCCTGAGCCGCCGGCCACCACCGGCCAAACAGCAGCCCCCCGCCGCCCGCGACCGATGGTGCGCCGCCCCACCCGCCCTGAAAACACTCCCCACCGTCGGTCCGCCGCC